>NW_005357076.1:47044-149348 GCF_000412655.1 Myotis brandtii
CCTGGCAGTGCTCGGTCTTTTCCCACGTCCTCACTTTGTGCATGTCCCTCCCAAGCTTCCTCTTGTCTTCTTTCATGATGACCATTTCCTGGCTCCTCTAGCTCTGGCCCATGGTCCTGATCCCCCTTTTTCATGAGTGCTCATTGGCTAAGACTGGCCTCCACCAGCAGCGGGGAGCAGGGTGGCTTGTGCATGAAATCCTGGCAAAATCAGCAGCTGAAATAACTCTGTGGGCAGTGTACTAGTAAAACACAAGGGCGGTGTGCACATGTATGTGTGTGGGCATGTGTGTATTGTGCGTGTATGTGTGTACTGTTTGTGTATGTGTGCATATGCATATTATGTATGTATTCTGTGTATGTGTGTACCGTTTGTGTATGTGGGTATGTGTGTTTCTGTGTATCATGTGTGTATATGTGTAAAGCATGTACCATTAGTGCATGCAATGCATGTATTGGTGTGTATGTACATGCTACATGCATATATTGCATGCACATGTATTATGTGTATGCATGTGCACTGTTTATGAATGCGTGTATTGCACACATCCACATGTATATCATGTGTGTGCATGTATTATGCATGTATTGTGCATATTATTTATGTTTGTGTATTGTGTGTGTACTGTTTATGTATGTATGTGTTTGTGTACTATCTGTGTATGTGTGTATTGTGTGTGTGTGTGTGTGTGTGGTAGCTGAATGTTAAACATAGCTCCACAGCCTTTACTCCATGAGCGCTTGGTGTGGACCCTTCTATGTCTCCCAGAGATAGATTGTCAAAGTCCCATATGTCCTCAGTGGCTCTTAGATTCTTTTGGTGTATGAAGCTGGAAATGGTTTGAGGTAGGCAGCCGCCTCTGCTGGTGGTCTGAGTGTGGGCTCAGGCCCCAGGGACCCTAAAATCCATGCTAAATTTATGTTGAGCCTTTTGTTGAGTGTGAGATCTTGGACAAATCACCTCCTCCCCCTGGCCTCAGTTTCCCTACCATAAACTAGGGATAAGACTGACTGTTTTACCCTCGGGGGCATAATGAGGATGAAATGAGCTGCATGCTTTGGAAATTGTACCAAGCTCTTCCCAATTCTGTGATTTCCAAGTTTTGCAGGCAAAAGAAATGTCCCTACATGTTGTCCTACATATGTATATTTGTGCAGCTATGCAAACCTGAATTAAATTTTATGCAAGAGTGTTTGGGGATTAGGGCCATATATTGGAGCATGTGGGTGCTTGAGTTAATTAGGATTTAATTACAATCGAGGCTCCACACCTTGCATGGAGAGAGCAGGGCCTAGTAGCTCTGCTTGTGCTTGAGTCTCAGTGCCACCGCTTGCTTCGCTGGGTCAACTTGAAAACCCGTAGAACCTTAGTGGCCTTCGTTTTCTTCACCTGTGAAGTGGGCCAATGAGAGTGGCCACCTCCATGCTCTCACGGAGATTTGATGGATTCAGCAGAGAAAGCCCTTGGCACAGCGTGACCTCGCATGTCCCACATGATCAGTTCTTAATTCAACAAGAAGTGGAGAAATAGCATGAGTGTCACCACCTCTAAGGCACATTATTATGAAGAGGAGGATGGCATCCCCCACCTCCGACCTCCTGATCCTGTTCCTTTCCCAGAGGCCTGGGCCTGATGGTGTCTGCTGTGCACCTGGGACTTGGGTGTCTTTTCCTGGTGGAAAGTGCTGGAGGAAGGTGTGGCAGAGGAAAGCTTTGGCAGAGCCATGGAGCCCCTGGCTTTGCTTTCCTGGATGTCTCTGTTGTAGAGAAGACCTCCCATGTCTGGGGCCAGAGAACCCCATGTTTCTTATGAAATCGCCCACCATCTGTAGTAGTTCTTCCTGAGCTGGTGCCAGGGGGAACCTGCAAGGCATCTCACTCATCAAGAGGAGTTCCTGCTTCAGCTGAGTTTGGGAAACACTGCAGACAGTATCTGCCTTATGGACATCAAAACGCTTATTGGTATTATAAAGAGGCTGTAAAACCTGCAGTAAACAAATAAACTCAATTTGATTTAACCCAGCATTTCCCAAATGCACTTTTCTTTTGCATAATCCCCGCTGTAAATCTGTGGAGGCACTCCGACAAGCACAGAGCCACGAATCAATAGTATGGAAATCTACAAAGCCATGTGTCTCCGGGCACCTCTGCGCCAGGCAAATGATATGTCATAAAGCCGTGCTCTTAAACGCTGGCGCACGTGCACTCACCCAGGAGCTTGTGAAAATCCAGATTCCGATTCGTCAGGTCTGGGTGGGGCCCGAGGTTCTGAATTTGTAACAAGCTCCTAGGTGACACCCATCTGGGGGTCCAGGTGACAGGTGACACTCAGGCTGCCAGTCCCCAACCACACTTTGAGGGGTGAGATTACAAAGAACCCTCAGCTAGAATGGAATTTCTACTGTGTCCATCCTTCCACAGCATTTGGAGACCAGCAACCACCCACAGCAGTTCTTGAATCATGTCATTGAACCCCTCAACAGGGAGGTAGCCTGTCCTTCCATGTGGGACAAGCAGTTCTGTTAGGGGTAGGAGTGGCTGGGCTGGGTGAATAGCCAGGCTGGGCTATGTGAGTGGCCGGGCTGGGTGAATGGCCAAGCCTGGCTGTGTGAGTGGCCAGGCTGGGTGGGGTGAGTGGCCAGGCTAGTGAGCATCCGGAAGAAAAGCAGGATGACGGTTTGGGGATGGCAAACTCCTCTGGAGCTCTGCAGTCTTCAAGGAGTCTGTGTGAGAAGATGACAATCAGGTTACACTTGTGCCATCCCTCCTGTATGGGCAAATAAGGGTGGGGTTGTCCGTATCTTAATTTATTTATTTATTAATTTTTAAAGAGACATTTCCCCTTTCTTTCCTTGGGTCTGGAGTCATTAAACAGGGATTAGCTGGATAAATAGAGGAAGTGATTTTTAAACTGTTTGCAAACTTAATGTGAAGAGCCCAGCCTCGCAAATTATCACGTCTAATCAGAGGCCCTCGCTTCACTGCTCCAGTAATTGTCCTGGTATTAGTCAAATTCTTGTTGTCTCCTCATTAGCCATGAGAAGGAGACTCAAGATGTACTTCATTAGAGTGTCCTGGAAATGTATTGCTAATGTGGAGATGGAGGCAGAGGGAGGAGGAGAGAGGGAGGAGGGTGAGGGTGGGGCGGGAGCTTGACTCCTCCCACACCTCTTGGCTCACTTCCTACTTGTACACTAGGAGGGCGGGCAAGCTGAGAGGACCTCTGTCTGACACAGGAGCCTCTCTGGTCCCAGGGTTCCAGATCTGTGACCTTAGGCTCACCCACGGCTAAGAAGGCGTGGGGAGGGGAGCTCGGCTGGTCTGTGCGTCTGTCTCTTTCACTCCAAGGCAAACAGCAAAGGCTCCAACCTGGGCCAGACCCCAGCCTGCAGCTCTCCCTGGGTGGTCTGCTGGCAGCTGCTATCAGTACTTCCTCTTCCTGCCTCAGTCCTTCCTTCCCTCCTTTCTTTGTTGCTCTGACTATATATTTTATATCCTCAGTGTCTTCTTTTCCTTCTCCTTCTCTCTCTTTTCCTTCTCTCTTTTATCCAACAGATATTTATGGAGTGTCTAGTCCTGTAGTCACTTAAGTTTAAATGAACTGAACTAAAATAAATAAAGAAGTCAGTCCCTCACTTGCAACAACCAAACTTCACAAGTGCAACAGCCACACGTGGCCGGTGGCTGCCCCATGTGGACAGCACGGAAAGGTCTCCTGGACAGCTGTGGTCTAGGCTCCTTCTGTTGCACCCCGTGCTGATTGGCATGGGAGTGAGGAGGCTGCGGAGCTGAGGGAGAGAAAACATTCCCAAGATGCTCACAGTCAGGTGGGAGAGACGTCACGTCTGGCACAGTTAGCTGAAGACGGGCCCAGGTGTGAGGCTCCCTGGAGGGCGGGGCTTATCCTGGTGAGTCTGCTTGGTGAGTCAGAGAGGGTCAGCGGGGATTCCCCGTGAGCAGGGATTTTTCACATTTGCGCTTGTTTTATGGATGAGACTAGCCCACAGGGCCCGTGGGCTGAGGGATCCTCACTTCTGTGCTTTGGGTAACGTTACTGCCAGTTGGTTAGCAGTGAGCACTAATGAACAAAATGCATATCCATCTCCCAGGCCCAGCAGCCACAGGAGCCTTTTTAGGGTCTGTTGCTTACATTTCTCAGGATCTGGCAAGCCTTACCTGGGTATCTGGGAGGCACCATCCAGGTGAGATCAGGTGACAGTCCAGGGCCACTCACGTGGCAATTGCCTTTCATGTGGCGATTGCCTTTCCAGCCAGACCATGGCACCCCTCTCCTCTCTCATCATAGACCCTCCTTGGCAGCCAACTCTGAGACACTGCATGGAGCAGTGAAATGTGCATGACCTTTGAGATTAGACAATCTGAAGACGAACTCCCAAGTTCACCATGCTACATAAGTCACTCCACGGTCTGAGCCTCAGTTATGACAGCTGTAAAATGGGGATAATAATATCTACCATGAAAGCTTGTCGGTGTTGGGATTAATGAGGTGTCATGCACCTGCCATGGAATTGTAGGCAGTAAATCAATTCTTCCCCCTTCCTCCTTCCCTCCCTCCCTCCTTCCCTCCTTGAAAGCTTGTCGGTGTTGGGATTAATGAGGTGGCATGCACCTGCCATGGAATTGTAGGCAGTAAAACAATTCTTCCCCCTCCCTCCCTCCCTCCCTCCCTCCTTCTATCCCTCCCTCTCTATCTCCCTCCCTGCTTTCTTCCCACCCTTCCTCCCTCTTCCCTCCCCCCTTTCCTCAGCTTCACCTTTGCTCTAGATGGGGACATTGGACTGCTCTCCTCTTTGGCAGCAGTCCTTTGTCACTCCAGGCTTCCGATGCAGACCAGCATCCTCTGTGGCTTGGAATCCAATTTCCCTGCCTCTGGAGGACAAAGGGCTGAGTCAGCTCCCTGGAGATTCTCTCTTGAGGTTCCAAGGAGTCTGGGGGCCTCAGCGCCAGCACAGGCTGCTAATGGACTCAGAATGGATTCAGGGATGATGACACAGCCCTGAGATGCGGAGTTCACTGGAGGAGCCATGGTGACTTTTTTAAAAGTAACTTCCACACAATAGGTTTCCTTTACATCAGCCACCGGCCGTCTGCATTTCCGGTTTCTGGTAATTCCCTCCTTGGTCCTACAGAAGCCACAGGAGGGTCAATTAGATTCCCCTGGTGCTGAGGGAGAAATGGGGACCAAAGAGTGGTCCTGGCCTCCCTCCTCACTGTCCTGGGTGGTGGAGGGCACCAAGCCCTAGGGGAGAGCTCACTTCACCAGGCTCTCAGACGCTCCTGGCTTTGCAGATGCAGACCTGCCTGTGCTCAGAAGTCAGAGGTGGAAAGAAGGTGAGAGTTATGAGCCAGGTAACATGGGAGGCCCAGAGAGGTTACCTGACCTGCCAAAGGTCACATAACTGGTCAGGTGACCTAGGCTAACTTCTTCCCATGGTTCTTGCCACACTTGGCCCTTAATCAATAGTCTACCACCATTGCCCACCCACCACCCGTGAGACGCTGTGGAGCTCAGAGGTGCTGTAGTCCATTGTTTCAGCTACTATTCCTGGCAGAAATGCTGTTTTCACGTGGCAATTGCCTTTCCAGCCAGACCATGAGCCCAGGGTAGTGGGAGAAGATCTGGATGCCCATGACCTTGATTGTGCTGCCTCCCTGCTAAAAGCCAGCTTCCCCTTCTGAAGGCTAAGGGTGCGACTGGACCGTCCTCAGACTACCACCAGCAGCAGCAGCAGCAGCTGGGAACTTGTTAAAATGCACATTTTCAACTCCATCTTGCATCCACAGAATCAGAAATTCCGAGGATGAGGCCCAACAATCTGTATTTTAACAAGCCCTCCAGGCAATTCTCATGCCCCCAAGGGTTAAAACCCTCTGGGCTAGACATTCCATTGCTATGGGCCCAGAGGAGGAAAGGCCGTCTTGGGTAAGGCTGTGTGTGTCCTTAGAGAAGGCTTCCAGGGTTGAAGGCATTAGAAATGAACAGTGTAGGGCAGGTAGTTGCTAGGTGCTCAGGAGGCATGTGAATGCTAGGAGCAGTGCTCAGGAGTGGGTCCGATTTGACCTTGATCACAAATGCTTTGTCTGCATTGGGTCAGACAAATCAGGATGCCCATCCATCCATCCTTTCTTTCTTTTTTTATTTTAAATATGTTTTTTATTGATTTCAGAGAGGAAGGGAGAGAGAGAAACATCAATGATGAGAGAAAATCATTGATCAGCAGCCTCCTGTATACCCCCTACTGAGGGTCAAGCCTGCAACCCTGGCATGTGCCCTGACCAGAATCAAACCTTGACCTTCTGGTTCATAGGTTGTCAGTGCTAAACCACTGAGCCATGCTGGTTGGGCCCATCCTTTCTTTCAACTAAATCTCCTGAGCCTTTACTTTGTGCCGAGCATTAAGCTATGCTTGAGGCAACCAGAGATACCAACTTGTGTGCTTTGATTAACTTAAAAAGTCAAGGGATTGAAAACTGCTTTAATTGAAACAACTTTCCAACTAACATCACGATCTGAAATATTAGATTGAATATTTGTGTGGCATGAAACAGGTACGATATTTAAATTAAAGGTCTGGTCCCATCACTGAGGAGCCTGAAGGCCGGGTGTAGGAATTAGACATGTTAAGAGTGGAACTTCACCCAGGAGACGATCATGAATAACCACATTAATTTGTTTAACTCTCAGAGCTTCCCACCTCTCCTTCTTCTCCATTTTCTGATTTAATCCTGACAACAATACTGTGAATTCTGAGGAAATTCAGACTCAGAATTTAAATGACTTTCCCCAAGTTACAAGGGACATGAGCTACAGAACCAAGACAAAGCCTGAATCTCTCAAATTCGGAGCTCACTCACGCTGACTTCCATTCATAATATAGTGCAAGATCAGGCAGTGCTATCCGAGTCCTGTTTTGGGCAAGATAGGGCCCTTCTGGGATGTCCGGCTGCCCACTACACCCAAGTGAAGGGGCGGTTGTGGAGCTGTGTCTGACCAGAAAGCAACTCAGGAAACCCAAGGTCCAGTCCCAGCATGAGCCATGGCAGGGCCCTGGGACCCTGCTCTCACCACCATGCAGCGTAAGGAACCGCAGCCTCCTAACACCTGCTGATCACCCAGAATTCAACGCCTCACCCACGCCAATGGGTCACTGTGGGGGGAAAAATCAAAACACACGCTGGTAGTAAAACCGTGGCTCTTTGAACAATGTTAAAACACTTCAGCAACCTTTCATACAGAATTAATTAACATAAAGCCCAGCGTCCTCTCTGCCGCAGAGCCCTAAAGTGGTTGCCAGAATTTAATTAGACTTAACCTTTTTTCCTACACCAGTACCACTTTATAATAACTGCAAATCATTATTAATTCCTTTGGTGTTCACTGTAATAACATTAATCATGATGAACTTTTGTTGTAATGTGTATGTAATATGTAATTCCATAGCAATTCAGTATTAGTTAAGGCTAAATTGAAATTAATTTCACCAAAAGATACTATTTGTTATTGGAGACTGTATATTTATAAAATAATATTTGAGAACAATTTATATTAAGGTAGTTGAATTAGGAGACATTCGGTTAACTGCTAAAAGCTCACAGACGGGATTATTCCTGCTGGTTGCTGGAGCATCCTGGAGTGCTGGCACCTCATATCCCAAGCTACTTGAAATATCAAACCAGAAAACAGGTAGGCTTTTGTGAGATGGCCCTTTGCGATACAGTCCCTTACCCATCCGAAGACACAGTATTGGACAAGATGATATCCCAGTGGTTTCCAGGGCCCAAGCCTACGTATGACTTATTATCTCAGATCGCAAGAGTCAAGCCACTCGTTTGGCCTCTCACGGGTTTAGTTTTATCTTCTGTAAAATGGTTATATGATTCCCTCATGGCAGTCTTCAGGGATCGCAAGGATGCAATGGATATGAGAGTGATTCGTAAAATAGGAATAGATGAGAACATCCTTGATGGTAGAAAGAGGTGATAGAGAGGAGGTGGCTGGCTTGCATGTGTTTATGGTGTTGTTCGGGTTCATTTGTTTCTGTGATGGAATGTTTGGAAGTGGGGTGCTGACAGAGAAAGTAAAGCCGTTAGCAGACATCAGGTGGACATGTCACTGATTTTCAGAAGTCACTTGTCTCGGCCTTTTCCCGCTGCTAGGCCTATCCAGACACTTGTGCTGACAAACCTCTGAGGAGCTCCCCTCCGCCCATTCATCCATTCATCTCATCACGCAGGATGAACAAGACACAGCTCAGCCTCCAGGAAGCTGGTGGTCTGGAGGACAGGAACGGAAATGGAGGATAAAGGTGTATATTCTTGTACAGTCAGTAGAGAGCTGCTCGCGTCAGGGGTGAAATTAAAAATAAGTAACAACTGCCCAGCTGGTGTGGCTCAGTGGTTGAGTGTCAACCTATGAACCAGGAAGTCACAGTTTGATTCCCGGTCAGTGCACATACCCGGGTTGCGGGCTTGATCCCCTGTGTGGGGTGTGTAGGAGGCAGCTGATCCATGATTCTCTCTCATTATTGGTGTTTCTATCTCTTTCTTCCTCTCCCTTCCTCTCTGAAATCAATAAAATATATATTTTAAAAAATAAATAACAGCGTAATATGCAGGCCCTGACCAGTCAGTATGGTGGGCATTTAGAGGGCACCCAGGTGCGCACTGGATGAACGCCAGCTGGACTCAGGGCGCGATGGGGCCCAGCAGAGAGTCCGCTGGCTGGTGTGCAGGCAGGTGGGGCTCAGGGAAGCCTCTGTAGAGAAGAAGAGAGAACTGGATGAAAGTGGGCTTTGGCTAAGGGCAGGGAACAGCAGAGGCCCAGTTCCAAGAAACCAGGTCCCTGGATGTGAATGTGACCACAGTGATTGTCCCGTGTGGGGGAGCTGGTCTGCAGAGGAGGGGCAGGGTCCTGGAAGGGCCTGGAGGGAGCTTGTGGGGGCTTTGTAAGCTGCCGTGGGAAACTTGGACTTCAAAGGTGGAGGGAAGGGGTGGGGAGTGAGGCCATGGGGCAGAAGCATTGCTTTTCCTGTTGTTTTGAGCATTTAAAAAAATGACCTCACTGTTATGGTAAAAGTAATATAAACTACATGAAAATTAAGCATTTATATCTGAAAACGGATACCATAAACAAAATCAAAAGATATATGATAAATGTTGGAACAGAAGATTTATGCCATGTATTATAAAAGATGGATAGCCTTTATTTAAAAGGAGCTTTTTATGAGTTGATAAGAAAAAGACAGCACATGATAGATAAATGGACAGGGAAAAGCCACGTAACCAAGACCATAGGAAACCATAGGAAAAAAGGCCTTTTCTAACAAAGGATAATAAAAATTGAAATAACAGCAAAATATTAGTTTTTAAACCAAATTGGCACAATTTAAAAATGTTTTCAGCCCTGGCCAATGTGGCTCAGTTGGTTGGGCATCGAAAGGTTGCCGCTTTGATTCCTGGTCGGCTTTGATTCCCGTCAGGGCACATGCCCAGGTGGTGGTCCCCCGTAGGAGGTGCGCAAGAGGCAGACAATTGATGTTTCTCTCTCTCTCTCCCATCCTCTCTCTCTTAAAATCAATTAAAATGTTTTTAAATTGTGGTATTCATTACTGGAAAGGGAAAATGGGCTCGCTCATACGTAGTGGGTGGAAGTATAATTAACACTGCTCTTTTAACTATTAAGGTTTAAATTGTGCATATAATTTTTGGAAATCTAGGCTACCAAAAAGTTATGATGTAAAAAGGTGAGATAGGACATTTAAAAAACCTGACTGTTCAGGTGTAAAGAAGTGTTTAGATAAATGAAGTGCATCCATGCTATAGAATATTAATCAGTGACTTGGAGAGGTACCCTTGGTAATTATTAGGTGAATACAGCCTAATGTACACTATAACCCCATTGATATTAAAAAGTAATACATGCTTATCCTATATAATAAAAGCATAGTGTGCAAATTGTCCCCTCGACCCGGAGTTCGTCTGGGAGTTCGACCAGGGGGCGGGGCCGGCCAGGAGAAGGGAGGGAGGCCCCGGCCGGCAGCCAGCAGCCACTAGGGACCCGCCTCTAGTTATAAAGAATTCAAGAAATTAAGAAAACTACCAAGAAGAATACAGCCGTACACTATAACCCCAATGATATTAAAAAGTAATACATGCTTATCCTTTATAATAAAAGCATAGTGTGCAAATTGTCCCCTCGACCCGGAGTTCATCTGGGAGTTTGACCAGGGGGCGGGGCCTGCCAGGAGAAGGGAGGGAGGCTCCAGCTGGCAGCCAGCAGCCACTAGGGACCTGCCTCTAGTTATAAAGAATTCAAGAAATTAAGAAAACTACCAAGAAAAAAGTGAATAATTCCACAGAACATGTCCCAGAAATCAACAATGCAAATATCTCAATAGAAGTCTGTATGGCCAGGAATATAAAGTAGGATCACACCACACAAGTTACTTTTTAATAAAAAGAGTATTAGATTTAATTTTATTTTCTTTTAAAAGAAGAAAAAGAAGCTACAGTGAAGTGGAAGGAATTGCTCCGTTTAGACAGATATTTCTTCAGCACCAGAGATATCATTTTCGAACGGATCCCCTCTAAGGGATTACAGAAAACAGGAGGCTGGAGTCAGTTATAAAATGACGTGTTTTAAATGCACACAGTATCGATGAACTTCCTGCCAGAGATGAGGAGATCAGCATTCTCACACTTCCCGTCTCCAGCCTCCTGTCTGACATTGCTAGTCATATAAGTATTTCTAATTTTAAACTCCACAACATTTTTATTCTATTCCCTGGGCATACTTATGTCAGTTGTTAAGTATCGGAAAAATATTTAGTGAACTCTGTGTATAAAACCATAGCTTCTCCAGATAGACATATAGGTCAGAATTTTGTTCCACTGCAAGTCACAACAAAATAACAACAAATGGTGACTTAAAAAAAATATAAAAGTTTATCTTTTCATATAAAATAAGCCTGGAGCAACAAGCCCAGAGAGGTTTGGCAGGTGCACAAATTTATTAGGTAGCCACTTCCAGCTGACTTCTCTGTCATCACCAGGGCTTAGCATCTGTCTTCATGGTTTAAGTTGGCTGGGCTGCCAGAACTCCCTCCATCACAGTTACCTTGTCGGGAGCAGGATGGATGAAGGCTGAAGATGGGTTGACTTCCTGGAAGTTGCACACACCACCTCTGCTTAGATTGTTGGCTAAAACTTGATGGCTTTAAAAACAAATTATTTATTTATTTAAAAATTAATTTATTTTTCCATTATGGCTGGCATACAACATCATACTAATTTCAGGTGTGCAATATAATGATTAGACATTTATATAATTTACAAAGTGACCACCCCAATAAGTCTACTACCTATCTGACATATACACAGTTATTACGTATTATGGACTATATTCCCTCTGCTGTACTTACCTCCCTGTGACTATCTTTATAACTGGCAATTTGCACTTTGCAATCCCTTTCGCCTTTTTCACCCATCCTCTAAACCCCTGTCTCATCTGGTGACCATCAGTTTGCTCTCTGTATCTATGTGTTTGTTTCTGTTTGTTCATTTATTTTGTTTTTTTAAATTCCACATGTAAGTGAAAGCATATGGTATTTGTTTGTCTATGTCTGACTTATTTCACTTAGCATAAGAAGTCCATGCATATTGTTGCAAATTGCAAGATTTTATTCTTTTTTATGGCTGAGTAATATTCCATTGTATATATGTACCACTTCTTTAAAATTGTTTTTAAATCTAATGATTTTTAGAGAGAGAGAGAGAGAGGAGGGAGAGAGAGAGACACTGATTTGGTGTTCCACTTACTCATGCATTCACTGTTTGACTCGTGTATGTGCCCTGACTGGGGCTTGAACCAGCAACCTGGGCACATCGGGCTGATGCTCCAACCAACTGAGCTAATCGGCCAGGGCCTATACCACATCTTCTTGATCCTTTCATCTATCAATGACACTTAGGTTGCTTTTGTATTTTGGCTATGATAAATAATACTGCAATGAACATAAGGGTGCATATATCTTTTAGAGTTAGTATAAAATTTGATGACTTGAACATAACTAGCTGCAATAAAGGCTAAGGAATATAGTCTTATAGGTCACTGACAATGTGACCAGGGATTCTTATGACCACAGAGAAGGCAAAGCTAGATAGTGGGAGGTCCATTAATAAGTCTCTACCTCTGGATTTCTACCACTACTAGCTGTATTTTATCATCAGATAGCTTTTTAACCAGGGAGCATTCGGACTGTAATTTCTTCAGTTCTTTCTTGGAAATGTCTTCCTGGGGCCTCTATTCTTAAATGATATTTTGGCTGCAGATAATAATCTTGGCTTACATTTTCCTTCCGTAAGAATTTTGAGTATGTTCTTCCATTATCTCCTGGAATTATATATATTATTAGCAAGGATTTAGAGTGACAGTTTGCTAAGTTTTAACATGAAAACACTATGAAACCAACATCAAAATCAACATAATGAACATCCACGCCACTTCCAAAAGTTTCCTTGCATCCTTGGTAATCTCTTTACCTCTTTGTTGGTTTACCAGCTATTCTTTTTTATTTAGTTACTAGAGGCCTGATGCACGAAATTCGTGCAAGAGTAGGCCTTCCTTTCCCTGGCTGCTGGCACCAGCTTCCCTCTGGAACCCTGCACCCGGGCTTCCCTAGCAGCCCCGGCTTCGTCCAGAAGGATGTCATGTCTAATTAGCATATTACGCTTTTATTAGTATAGAATTTTGTTATTTTAGTATTGTTGTTAGGTTTGTAGTATACACCTTTAATTCACCACAGTCCACCTTACTTAATATTACAAAACTTCATGCATGGTCTAAGAACCTTACAACCATGTGCTTCCTTTCTCCTTCCCTGTTTCTCTCTTCTCCATGTCCTGCATGGAAAAGGAAACAGTCCATTTGCTGAGTGGAGGAGCTGGGGATTAAGAAATTAAAGAAAGACCAAGATGCAGAAATAGATTTTAAGCTGGGGCCAGGTGGGCGCCATCCTCTCTGATGGAGAGGCAGCAAAAGTGGGGTGAGCCACACAGCAGGTTTATTTTAAAGGCCTAGATTTACATATCTAGTTCCGCCCCTGCCTGATTAACATGTCCAGCCTTATTGGGGAAGCATGTTCCCAGGGCGTGGCTCTGCCTATGCTCTGAGTTCAGCTGACAATGCCTAGGTGCCTCCCAAGCGGCCCTCTACACTTCCCAGCTTTGGAGCTATTGTTGGTATACATTTTACTTATATATATATATGTTATAAGCTCTACAAGACATTGTGATTATTTTTGTTTTAAACAACAATTTAAATAATAAAAATATTTTATGCTTAGTCATATAGTTATTATTTTTAGCACTTTTTATTTCCTTTTATAGATTTTAGTTTCTTTATGGTATCATTTCTCTTCTGCCTGAATAATTTTCTATCATTTCTTGTATGATAGATCTAGCAGTAATGTATTCATTCAAAGTCTTTACTTTGCCTTTATTTGGGAAGAATGATTTTGCTGGGTATAGAATTATGGGTTTACAGGTCTTTTTTCCCAACACTTTCAAGATGTTGCTCCATTTCTTGGGGGGCTCTTATTGTTTCTGTAAAGAAACCTGTTGCTATACTTATTCCTGTCTATAGAGTAATGCCCACTTAATGATGAGGATATCTTCTGAGAAATGCATTGTTAGGCAATTTTGTTATTGTGCGAACATCATAGAGTACACTTACACAGACCTAGATGGTATAGCCTACTACCCACCTAGGCTATGTGCTATACCACTGTTGTATATGCAGTTCGTCATTGACCAAATGGTTATTGACCAAAACGGCTGTGAAATGCATTCTTGTCCTACCATTGACTCTTCTTATTTCCCTTTGTCAGTAACTTTAACTAATTTGATTAACATGTATTTGGTGTATTTTTCATGTTTCCTGAGCTTGGGGTTTGTTGAGCTTCTTGGATATTTGTGTTGTTAATTTTTTTTCTTTTAAAACAAATTTAGGACAGTTTTGACCTTTATCTTTTCAAATATCTTCCTCTTATTTCTTTATCAAACTCTAATTAATCATCTTTTAGGTTACTTGTGTTTGCCCCACAGCTTAGTCATGCTTTGTTCCTGTATCGAAAACTTCTATTTCTTCATGTTTAATTTCAGGTGGCTTTGATTGCTATATTTAATGTTTATGAGTATTCATTTTCTGTGATGATTTATCTGTTGTTAATCCCATTTACTGTACTTTTCATCTTAGACATTATAGTTTTATATCTAGGATGTTGATTTTGTTCTTTATATCACCAGTCTCCACATTTTTCCCCCTTCAGTTTCCTGAACATAAGAAATGCGGTTTTAATTACTGTTGAAATGTCTTTATGTACTAATTACGTTATGTGTCATTCCTAGGTCAGATTTGATTGATCAGGTTTTCTCCTTATCTTTTCCTGCTTCTTTGATAATTTTGTATTGGATGCCTGACATTTCAAATTTTATCTTATGGGCACTGGATAGTTTTATATTTCTTCGTACTTTATTGAGCCTTGTTCTGGGATGTAATTGTTTCTTAAGGACTCAGTCCTTTTGTGTCTTGTTTATGAACTTTGCTAGGCCTGGCCAGGGAAACATTTAGTCCTGAGCTAATGTTACTCCACGAATTGAAGCAAAACCCTCGAAATGACTGTGGGCTCTGCCTGGGCATCAGGCGCTGCTCCCAGTCCTGCAGGAGCAGCTGCATGTGCTGTGCCTGAGAGCTCTCTGGGTGGAACTATGGGCTATTGCAAGGCTCATCTCATTTGCCCATCTTTTAGGGACCGCTGTCCCTTGTTGCCTGTCCTGGGGCTTGAAAACTATCTTTTCATATATTTTCTTGTTGTTTCAAGTGAATCTGATACCCGTTTCTTAATCTTGGCTACAAATGGGAGTTGTTCTATTATTTTATCATCTGATTTTTAGGCTTTAAAAAAATTCTCTCCAGAGAATTTGTTCATTGATTTTAGAGAGAGAGAAAGGGAGAGAGAGAGAGAGAGAGAGAGAGAGAGAGAGAGAGAGAGAGAGAGAGAATCATTGATGTGAGAAAGAAACATCATATGTGCCTTGACTGAGAATCGAACTGGAAACTTTTTGGTTTATAGGATGATGCTCCAACCAACTGAGCCATCCGGCCAGGGCTAGGTTCTTATTTTCATACATTTATTTTTTATTATGTTTTGTTTTAATAGGGGAAATGTTTTTCTGTTATTTGGAATTACTTTTTTCCCGGACTGGATTCCTTATCTGCTTCTTACTTTTCTTTTTTTCCTGAACAATATTTACATGGTTGCCGTGCTGATTATTTTAATCTTGTTTGTACCTAACATAGTGAGTTGCTGTTCAGTTCTTGACTATGAAATAGTGAGTGGATTTGCTTGACAATGTTCCCACTTTAATGGTAACATATTTATCTTTCCCTCTGAACTACATTTTAAGTTCAGAGGCTTACGTGTTTTATTGTATTAACCATTTTGTAGTTGGGACTGTAAGAGGAGGAGGACAGATTTAAGGAAGAAAAAACTTTAATTTTATCCTCAGTGTCACCTGCTTTTTAGAAAATATTCGGGGAACTAGACTTCAAACACCATGAAAGCAGGGGCTGATTTACTTATCTCTGGGTCTGTTGTGTTTGCTGTTCTAACCCTAGCTCCTAGCACAGAAGCTGGCACATAGTAGATTTTCAATAACTACGATCTGAAGGAATACATGCATTGCACCTTTTGACTTCCTGTTTTATTCCAACTAACTCCCTTCAGGAGGGTCCAACTAACTCTTTGAGAAATAAGGTAGGTAGGGCATCTCAGCATCAAATCAATACAAGTGCTCTGCACCTAAGCTGACTGACAAGGGTCCCCTGGACCAAAGGGCTATCAGACAGCAATGCCAATCAACAGAATGGGCAGGTCTGTATGGATGAGTGGCCAGCTGACGTAATCTAGGCTGATTCAACCCAAGTCAGTGGGAGAAACCATAGATCTCAAATGCTCCATCTTCGATTTCCTTATTGTCCATAGCACAGACCTTTCCCAAGCCCCGAAGATGGAACCAGGAGAACACGTGTGGGTCCACGTCCAAGTTCTAATGCTGCACTTAGGTGTCACTTTCCTCGTTCGGTGCTCGGTTGTGAGATGGGAGAGTTCGGTGTTCTGTTGTGAGGTGGGAGAGCTCGTGCACGGGCCAGGCTCTGCTGGGTTACCTGCTTCATTTGGTCAACTCCAACCATTCTCAGCTCCCTCACTGAGGTGGCGAGATGTAAACAGCCGGCAGCAATTCTCTCCTGTTTGTCTGTATGTCCTCCAGGTCCTACTGGCCTGTATATTTCCCTCGACTCCAGACAGCCTGTGTTTATTAACCATTGCGGTGTGTTTCCCCCGCCATATAACACTTCCTTTTGGTCACTATTGCCCACTCACCGACATTCCGAAGCACCATAAATAGTCGATGCAAGGACTCCTGACGCCAGCGTGGTGTCTGCTCTAACGCACTAGGACCTCTTTCTGGGGGGAAGGGCTCAGGCTGGCCACCAGCACCATTGCCCAGTCTCAGCCATGGCTCCGGGGAGTCCTTGAGACGTGCTGCCCCATGGGAATGAGGAAGAAGGAAGGACGGGAGTTGTGAGGTCCTGGGAGACTCTAGTTAATAATGCAGATTCAACCCTAACTGCTTTTTGGGGGTGCCTGCCAAAAGTTGTGATGGGAGGCCTCACCGTGCATACGTGGCTGGGCGCAGGGCCGTGAGTCCCACGCTTGCCGGTACCTGAAACACAGCAAGGATGACAGGATGTTCACAGAAGAGCAATAAACATGATAGAGCCTCCAGAGGGACTGATTTATGACCGAGGCTCTCGGAGCTAAATACATCTCACTGTGGCCCAGCAGAGCAGGCGAGGGGAGGGTCGGGTCGTGGGATTCTCTGCAGAGCCACGCAGGGGGAGTGGGGAGGAGGAGGACTGAAGGCAGGGAAAGGAAAGGAGCAGAAGGGATCTGGAGAAAGTTAGGGAGGAGAGGAAGGATTTCGGGGGGAAACTAAGAGGGCCCTAGGATTGGAAAGGCTTGAGGTCGCTGGGGTCAATAGTGTCTTTAAGTGTTTATCATCTTCCATCAAGGTTCCATGGCATCTTCCTAACCCCTGTTCAGGGGATCTCTGCCCCTGCCTTCACTGCCGAGGGAGCAGTGAGCTGGAGACACTGCCTCCCCGGACTGCGGGCTTCCTGGGAGCCCCGCACAGGGCGAGGCACACAGTTAGGTGGGTCCCTAAACTTGGGTAGACAGGATTATTCTGGCGTAGGGAGGGTTAGAGATGGTTAGATGTGCCCCAGGAGGCCCCCACCTCAGTGCCTGGCTGTGTTCCCACCAGGAAGTCCTTGGCGATGGAAGTCTCTTTAGGCGCAGCTAACAGAAGCAAGAGGCTGGTGGGCAAGGATGATGAGACCGAGGGCTGAGCCTGGGAGGAGAGGTGTGAGGCTGAACTGTAAGAGAGGTGTCTCCAATTCCACTTCCAAAATTACAGTGTAAAGCTCTTCAAAGAAGAGATGCAATAAGGATAATCACCATAGTCATGGCGAGGCCCTACCTTTATGCACCACCTACAGGTCAGAGAGCGCTTTCACATTCATTAGCCATTTGCCCTGGCAATAGCCTTGCCTCTCTCCGTGGGTTGTCAGGAAAATCAGAGGTTTCCCCAGGAACGGAGACTGCAGGCCTACCCCACTTTCAGCCAACCCTGCTGTGCGCAGTTAGGTGAAGAAAGCCTGCTTCCCAGAGGGATTTAAGGGCATCATTGTAAATGGTGGGTTCCCCCAGCGTGCGAAGAACTGACAGGCAATTTGCTAGAATGCCTGCCTGATTGACACGTATCTTGCTCAGCACCAGCTGCATGCCTTCAGCATCTAATGTGTGCCGAGCATGGCTGTTTGTGTTGGAAGGTGGGGGAGTGAATCTGTGTGGTCAATGCCAAGAGAGGACCTTTGTCAATGAAACCTTTGTCTTTGCGTGCATTCTCTACCCCGCCTCTGCGCACAGTCACCTCAGGACCTGCTTTACCCGAGATGGCCGAGACTGGTTAGCACTGCCCCACCCCCACCTGGGCTGGCACCCTTCTCTGACACCTGTGATTCAGATCTGGCAGAGAGAGGCGGTTCCCCGCAGCGCACAGAGCTGTCCGACCTAACACTCCTGGAGGCCACGCTTGCTGTCCTGTGGAGAGAGGGGCAGCCCCAGAGATGAGAAAGGAGAGACGAAGGAGGTCAAGCAAGGGCTGGTGCCACTGCGGCCCTGGTTTTGAGTCTCCTGACCCCATCATTCCTGCCTTTTAATTCAAGCTGCTTCACATTAGGCTTCTTTCACTTACAATAAAAAGCTGTTAATAGGGTCCTTTGCTGGCAAAGACAAGACGTGCATGTGCGGCTCCTGTGATATTTGCAAAGGCAGCTAGATGTGGCGGCTGAGAGTTGGGGCTTGAATGTCTGAAATAGCGAAGGTTGGTAATACCTCCAAGGCCAGTCAAAACTAGATTAACTAAAGAAATGTTGGTGTGTATCCATACAAGGAAGTATGATGCAGCTGCAGAAAAAAAATGAGTAGTTTTCCATTTTGATATAGAAATATCTCCCCCTCCTCCAAAAAAGGTAGAAATATCTCCAAGCTGTTTTAAGTAAAGAATAAATAAACAAAATGCATGATCAGATACCATTGCACACCGATCAGAATGGCTAAAATAAAACATAGTGACAACCCCAAGTGCTGGTGAGGACCCAACAGGCAATCTGGAATAGCTTGGCGGTTTCTTAAATGAACCATATGACCCAGGCACTTCACTCCTAAGGTATTTAGAAAAAGTGGAAACCTATGCTCATCCAAAAACCTATACAAAAATATTCGTAATAGATTTACTTGCAATAGTTAAAAAAATGCAAATAATCCAGGGCCTTCCAACAGGAGAACGGATAAACACATTGTGCTACATTCACACCATGGCATACTCCTCAGCAAGGAAAAGGAATGAACGACTGACGCATGCCACATGTGGGATGGATCTCAAGGGCAGGACGCTGAGTAAAGAAAGCCAATCCCGAAGGTTACGTACTGCGTGATTCCATTTATTATTTATTATCCTCGAAGTGACACGGGATGGTGATGGGAGCAGCCCGTGGTCACCAGCAGGTAGGATGGGGGAGCAGTGGAACTGTAAGGGCAGCATGGGGGACTCTCTTTGGGGTGATGGAGGAGTTCTGCGTCCTGATGGAGGTGTGCTTACACAAATCTACACAAGTGGTAAAACTTCATAGAGCCAAAACCGAACCCTAAAAAATCAGTGCATGTAAAACCTGCTAAAATCTGAATAAGGTCTGCAGTTCAATTGTGTTCCCCCCCGGCCCCCCGCTTCCATTTCCTGGTTTGCTGGTTGTACTATGCCCATATGAGATGTCTTTGGGGGAAGCTGGAGGAAGGGTACATGGAATGTCTGTGGTATATTTGTAGTTCCCATGCGAGTCTAAAATTAAAATTATTTATAAATTAGAAAACAGTATTCAGAACAACATGTGTATATCTGACCTTATATAAAAGAGCAGGTGAAGTCTGGGCTGGTTGCTTGTCTGCACCTGAAGACACTGGATTGTACAGTAAGCGATGCGGAGGAAGTCATTGAGAGGAGTGGCTGGAGATGCGGGCGGCTGGTGACGAGGAGGGGACTTTGCTCTGTATGACTTTGACACCTTCCGGTTCTGCATCATGTTTTGTTTGTTTAGATTTCTTTAAAATTAAGGAAAGATGAGCATGGGTTTTCGAGTTATGCGTAGTTATGTTTGATCACAGTTCCACTGTTCACTGGCTGTGCTACCTTGTACCACCCAATGTGTGTCTCTGTGCCTCAGTGTCCATTTCCATAAAACGAAGCCAATAATAATAGTACGCATCTCATAGGGTTGTTAGGATTAAACAATCAGACATATGGATGATGCTTAACATTCTTTCGGCCTGGACATGTAGTGCTTTGTATTCTTTTCCATATCCCCATTTTGTAGAGATGGAAGCTGAGGCAGAGACAGGCGAAAGGGTGGGAACAAGGTCACACAGTACACACTGGAGCTTGGACTCAACTTCAGGTCTGTCTTGCTCTGAGGCCCATGGCCCTGACCTCTACACTCCCTGCCTCCCTTTCACACTGGGTGGTCCCTTCTCTGTGTTTCCAGGTTTCTAGCTGGGGTGGGGAAGATTGGCCCCCACGGCACGGGCTGTGCTTTTACTGAGAGAGAGGGAGAGAGGGCGCAGGGAGCGGTCAGGGGCCCACCTCACACAGGCCTACTCCAGGCATGAGGCTGCCAGCTCCTGGCCTGGCCGTGTGCCAGTCGTCTCTTCCTGCGGCTTTGGTTTCCTCACCTGAACCACGGCTGCCCAGACAGAGGAGACACTGGCTTGGACTGGATGCATGTGTCAGGTTTCGAATTAGGACCATTGAGGTAAATGGAAGCGAATGAGCAAAAGCAGAGAGGTTATATGTTCATTCATTCCTTCAACAAACACTGTCTGAGCCCTTCCTTTGTGGGCCTTCCGTTAGTCGCTCTGAGTACAGCGCTGTACACTCCATGCTGGCAAGGAGTTTAATAGGGAGGCGGGTCAGAGAGAACGCGGTGGGAGTAAAGGAGCCAGAGGCAGAGGGGGCAGCTCTGCTCTCCCTGGGAGGAGCGAGGCCCAACCTGCCATTCACCTGACCGAAGACACAGGTTTAGAATGTAGAGGTTTCCAAATGGTGGCCCCTGGACCGAATTCCAGCCTGGATATATTTTATTTGGCCCCATAAAATATGTGAAACGTATAATAAACCTCCAACTATAAAAATAGAGATATTTTATGGAGAAACCTGGAATTCTGCTCTTGAAGGCTCAGCAGCCCAGGTTGCATTTCCACGCAATGAAGGTTGGTTACCTGGAACCAAGTGGAGGTTGTGCCTGAAGGAATAGGCTCCCCGCTCCTCAGTCTTCACCATTCCCTATTGTGTCTCCTGCCTGCAAGCCCCACTTGTTGCCTGTCCTTCCCTGACTTGCCTCACACCTGAATGTGTGACCACTGGCCTCCTTAGTCCCATAAGGGGCTGACCTGCGCGATGGTTGGATCCACTCCGGGGCAGACTGGTGGAGGCCTGCTGCAGGTCCCCACGCGCTGGGAGCCCCTGTGTGCTTCCCATCACCCCCAACAGTCTGTGGCCAGGCTGGAAAGATGCAAACATTCTTCCAGGCCCAGAGGGTCCCCCCTTGGCAGGCGCAGAAGCCAATTCAAATTGTTTTTCTTCTTTATTTGCTCATCGGAAAAGTCCTCCCAGATCCTCCTCCTTATTAACAACCTGCACACCACGCTGTGCTTAAAGTTCAGAGCGCCATAGGATACGGAGCCGTAATTAATCTCAGTCCCTGCGTTCTAGAACACTCAGAGCAATTATAATTTACTGTCGGAAAACCAATTTGGGGAAGCGGTGGTGTTCTCACCCCTGATCAGGGCTCCACCAAATGCCACTTCCCATCCACATGCTGCCTGCTGGGCGAGCAAGACCTTTAGTCTCTGCACCCCTGGGAGGTGGCACCGAGTGGGGAAGGCAGGAGGAGGGAAGGGGGGCTGGGAGAGCGCCTGTGCGGGCACGGAGCTCGCAGCACCGCTGCTGGCACTGGTCTGTCACCCTGCTGCTGGCACCTCTTATTTTCCAATTTACTCCAATTTCACAGTCACTGTCCAGGCCCCTTGCAGGCCCTGCTGGGGCTGTTCCGTTTCCTCTCTTCTGCCCTCACCTAGTCGCTGTTCCTGTTTTCTGGGCCACACTCTGCTCCACGGACAGAGTGTCCTTTTTTCCTTCTCATTTCTTTTTGCTCAAGGCTAGATTGTAGTATCATCCAAATCACTGCCACACGACTCCCAGATGAGGGGTCTGATGGACGCGCCAGGCACGTTGGCAATGAGCATGCGGGGATACGAGTGAAATGGCACAGCTCAGACGAAAGGCACGTCTCCCCCAGGTGAGGAGTGCACACCGCTGGGCACAGCCGTGTGTGTATGGCTCTGTCCGCCCTGCTGCCCCTGCCACCGCAGCCAGGAGCCACGCCTCACGTGTCCACTGGCCCCACACAGGGTGGGCAGGTAGTAAGTGTCCACAGGGCTGGTTAGCTTAACAGAAACACATATACACACCATTCTGTGTGTATAAATAAGCATATCCACCAGGGAACGACTGATAATGGCATTAGTTCATTCATTCATTCATTCATTCAGCCAATCCTGACAGGCACCAGGACTGTGCTAAGTCTCAGGAATATTGAAATGAAATTATCTTTGTTTCTGATCCCAGCTCACACATTTCCACCATACGGTGTGATAGGAGCCCTCTGAGAGGCCCATTTTTGGGGGCACGCAGGAGGGGCCCTGTCTTAGCTACTCGTGAATTCTCATCACCTAGAGCAGTGCCTGCCACGTGGGGTGATGTGTTTGGTACGTGTGCTCATGATGAGTGAACGGATGAGCATTTTCAGGTAAGGAAGGTGGAGAAGGCACACCGGGCAGAGCAGCATGGACGGATGAAGGATGAGGGCTGGGAGGGCAGTGTCATTGCTGAGAGCTGGAGAGCAGGTGGGAGTACAGAGAGCATCCGGGGAGTAGACGGCACAGGCACAAAAAACAGCTTTCCTGGGTGACGCTGGGCTGACAAACTCTGACGCCTTCAGGGGCCAGGCAGATAATAGAAGTGAATAACGGAGGCAGGAGGGAGACCACAGAGTGGAGAGGCCCATGGAGAACTTAGTAGCACCTGCCCCACAAACAACACTGAAATGCAGAATTAAAAAAGCGTTAGCCGAACGAAATCTAAAGTGTTAGCCAAACAAAATCTTTCATCTCTTGGGTAGGTATGCACCCCCCTGCCCCCCTACCCACTAGAGTTGTGTGGAGTGTGGGAGAAGCCCTGCCTTGGGTTTCTGGAAAAGTGGGAGCAAACCCAGTTCAACCCCTTGTGTGCCGTGCGGCCTTGGCTGAGCCTCATCCTCTCTCCGCCCCTCACTTTGCCACCTGCTTGCTCACCTGCCTTGCCCACTTGTCAGGCTGGTAAGAGATAGATGCTCAGTACCTGCAGGTACTAAAGCCCTGGGTTCCTGAGGAGGACGCGGGGGAGGTTGCCTCCCTGTGGGATTGAGGTGGGCGGCCTACAGGAGACCTGCGCGCCTCCCTGGAAGGAAGTTCTGGTGGAGCAGGAATGTCCCTGCCTGGACCGGAGAGGGGCGTTCATGCAGCTGGAGGGGCCAGGGCACAGAGAGCAGCTGGAGGGCCGAAGAAGAGACGGTGGAGTTGCCGGAGCTACTAAGAGAGAATGGCAGCAGGGAGTGGCCCAAAGCCTCCGGAGCAGCGGGTCCCCCGGGACCTGGCCAGAGCAGGAACAGCGTCTGACACAGGCTGGGCAGTGGTGGCCGGGATGGTGCCTTCCACAGCCTGCGACCAAGGCTTGGGCTGGAATTCTCACCCACCCTACTCCCAGCCGGACACAGGCCAGCCACCCACCAAGGCCTGGACCAGGGCTACCCCTTCCCCAGCTGGGTGGCTGCCTGGTCCCCAGTGCGGCCTTGGGGGAACTGCCTGTGGCACTGTGAAGTGCACACCGCTAGGAGGAACACCCCTGCCCCGAGCAGAGCCAAGGATCCTGGGAGGCCCTTGTGCTGAGAGGATCCTGACAGCCATGTTCCCCAGGCCTTTCGTTTTGCTGTTCCAGAGAAAGAAGGGAGTCACCCAGGCTCTCCCATGCCCTTCGCCTTGGGATCTGAGGCCTTGGTTGTGCCAAACTTTCTCTCTAATTCCCCAGGGTCTAGGAGTCAAGGGTTCAGAGGGCCTCAGGGCTGACAGGGGACTGCCTGTGCACTGTGAAGTGCACTCCTCTAGGAGGAGCACCCCTGCCCCGAGCAGAGCCAAGGATCCTGGGAGGTCCTTGTGCTGAGAGGATCCTGACAGCCATGTTCCCCAGGCCTTTCGTTTTGCTGTTCCAGAGAAAGAAGGGAGTCACCCAGGCTCTCCCGTGCCCTTTGCCTTGGGATCGGAGGCCTTGGTTGTGTCAGACTCTCTCTCTAATTCCCCAGGGTCCAGGAGTCAAGGGTTCAGAGGGCCTCAGGGCTGACAGGGCCCTTGAAGTGAATGTAATCTGCCTCAGGTCCCCTCACCACTCCTGCCTGCACATCTGCTTCCCCTCCTCTCTGTGACTCTCTATTGCCAGGTCCTACCAAGCCTGGGGTGCCCCTGTCCCCTGTGGGGGTTGTTGGGAGGGTGAGACAGCCCCTGGTTCCCAGGGCCATCACAGCTTGTTGGGGACTCTTGGCCTCATGCCCTGCTCCCACTGTATCTCAGCACCTGTAGAGGTACCCAGCACATAGTAGGTGCTTCACAATCACGGTTCAACGAATGAGTAGGTGGGTTTGGGTCCCAGAGAGAGGCAGTGCACAGTCTCCACAGGCCTAAGAGCAGTTAGACAAATAAGTCCTGAGCACCTACTGAGAGGCAGCAGTGAGCTGGGGGCGGGGCCACCCGGGGTACTGGGGTGGGCCTGGTCCTGCCTGAGAATGCAGGGTGCAGGGGAGGCAGAGAAGGAGGGCAGTGCTCTATGCTCCCCTGGGGTTGGAGAGCCTGCAGTTGCCCTTTGTAACAGGCAGTGGACCTCTGACTGGGGCTTCTGGGAGCTTTCTGAGCCCTACCCTGGTAATCTGCCCCTTCCTCCCCTCATCTTCCTGCAGCTCCCATTCCCTCTCTAAGGCCAGTCAAACAGCACCTCCTCTGGGAAGTCCTCCTTTACCCGCTTTCCCATCAGGCTCTCCGCTGGACCAGCTCTGTTCTCGTCAGCTGTATTAGGGACTCTTTGCTTACGGAGCACCAACAAGGTCTGAGGCCAAGAGCTGGGGCAGGCGTCTGTTGACTCTTTGTCTCAATTTTGGCCAACCTGCCCAAGGCTGAGCGCCAAGGGAGCAATGCTGGGGACCCTCTGACCCGAAGGAGGGGCCACCCAGCCCCTGGGCTTCCAGGGAGACAGTGACAGTGGGTTTTGTGACACTCACTTCCAGAAGGAATAGGGAGGAGGCCAACAGAAGTGGCCTCGGAGGAAGTGTGGGGGTGCTGGGGTGTTTGCCCCCCCCTTTCCTCCAGCCTAGGGAGAGGCTTTTAGGCAGGTATTGGAGAAACATCACCAACAGTAGGTATATCGAGATTATCTATCTATCTATCTATCTATCTATCTATCTATCTATCTATCTATCTATCTATTCATTCATTATCCTTCCACCTATCATTATCCTTCCACCTACTTATCTATCTATTGAGATATCAAAGGAGACTTACTATGGAAATTGGCTCATGTGATTATGGGATTGAGATAGGCCACGATATGCTGCCTGCAAACTGGAATACCAGGAAAGCTGGTGGTATAATTTAGTTAGAATCTGAAGGCCTGAGAACCAGAGAAACCCATACACAATTCCCAGTCTGAGGCCAAGGCCTGAGATTTGGAGGAGGTGGAGGGGGCTGGAGTAAGTCCCAGGGTCTGAAGTCCCAAGAACCAGGAGCTCTGACGTACGAAGGCAGGAGAAGATGGAGGTCTCAGCTCAGGAGGAGAGAGATTTGCCCTTGCTCTGCCCTTTTGTTCTATCCCAGTCCCCAAGGAACTGATGATGCTTGCCCGCATTGGCGAGGATGGATCTTTACTCGGTCTACTGGTTTCAAATGCTAATCTCTTCTGGAAACACCCTCACAGACACACGCAGAAAATGACGTTTTACCAGTGAAACAGGGTGTCCCTTAATCCAGTCAAATTGCCGTATAAAATTAACCAGGACAGAGGGCTTGACAAGGGTGCCCCAAAGTTTGGGAAACATAGTGATAGGTGTCTGGTGAAGGGGACAGCGGGGATTAGAAGAGTCTGAGGTGGCAGAAGGGACAATGAGGCATGCACGGAGGTTGAGCAGCCTTCTCTCGTCAGAAGGGCAGTATGGCCTCAAGAGGACCCAGAAATCCCCAGGGGCAAAGAATCCGGAGGTGGGTGATGAGCAGAAGCTGAGATGACGCATTTCCCAGCTGACGACTCATCTGAAAACCCATGACAGCCATGCGTGAGAAAGAGCCAGATTTCACCCAACAACCACAGAGAGCTCCACCTCAGGTCCCAGTCGCCCTGCTGAGGAGGTTGGCCATCCTGTCCTTGACTCCCTCTTCCTCTGGGCCTCACCAGGGGGTCAGAATTCAAGGTCATACATTGAAGGAGGAGGTCAGAGGACAGAGGAGAGGGGAGCTAGGCTACCTTTGTCCCTCAAGGCCATTGGTGCCCCCTCTGGTGGAGGGGCAGGCTGAAAATGGGATGAGAGTGTGATCTGAACTGAACCTGCTATTCTAGTCAGGGAAGCAACATCAGAAGATGACTTTTTATTACCCGAGAGTAATAGGAAATAGATATGGGACTGACCTGTTGAGATTTCATTCAGCTCAGGGAAAGGACCATACCACCCACCAATTAGTTTAAATTTTGATAGTTTGTGCATCATGGTCTTTTTTTGGCATTAATTTTGATTTTAAAAAAATATTGTGTTAAAATATGAATTGTGTTGACTACAGGAATTTTTGGTGCCTTCTTAAATTTTGCTCCCAAGGCCAGTGCCTCCTTCTGCTCCCAGTCCTGGTGGGGAGGAAAATTAAGTTCATTTCCAGCTTGCACCCTGTTGAGTTTAGTGGACTCACTCTGACACTTAATGGGTACATATGCTGAGCAGCAAGGTAGTGGTAGTAGCAGTCATGATGATGATGATGATGATGATGACAGTCAGTGTTTACGCAGTGCCTCATGACTAACCTGTATGGAAGATGCCATTTTATCTCCATTTGACAGAAAAGAAAAGTGAGGCTGGAGAGGTTAGGCAAACTGCCCAAGGTCACACAGCAGATGGGTGGTAGAGCTGGAATTTGCACCCAGGCAGTCTGGCTCCGGAGACCATGTTCTTAGCTGCTCTACACAAATGCCTCTCTGGTGGGTCACTGTCAAGTGTCCCCAGGAGCTGCCTGGGCTGGAAGTCGGAAGCTGGTGGCTCCATTGCAGGTGCATTCCCAGTTTGCTCTCGTTGGAAATTGATGGTAGAAACCCAACTTGCACCAGACCCTTGCTTACCTCCAATCTCTGCCTCAGTACAGCTCTACTCTGTGGTGTGCAGTGCTCAGCCCTTATTCTACTGCCTGGTCCCCAGAGGGCCGCTTCCTCAGTGGGCAGAGGGTGAGAGAGGGTGGGCCCCGGAGCTGGAGACCAGGGCAATGGGACTAGGAGAGTGATGGCCAAGCCAGGCTGATTTGCAACTGACATTTACATACCTAATGTAATTTGGGCCAATTGAATTGTTGATTAAGATGGAATCATGTAACACGTACTTGGTGGGTAACTGAGGAGACAAGAGGCCCCTGAGATGCCTGTAGCCAAAACAGGCTTTTATTTTGAAGGAGATGGCCATTCCCAAATTCCACACTTTAACAACCTTCTCTCCTAAGCCCCTTCCCTCTAGGCCACAGCTGGGGTTAGTTGAGATGAAAAGCTTCACAGGCAATGTGTTTAAATCCGAGGCAGAGTAAGCATGCTCCTGGCATGGCTGGTGAGGTGGGGGCCAGGACACCTCCTGTGACTGGAGGCTGCAGACCTGGGCCTCAGGTCTGAGCCTACAAACTCACATGCACAGCAAGCCAGGAAGTGGTGCTGGACGCATATTGGGGTCATGGGGAGAGGGGCAAAGAGGCTCCCTTGGGGCCATATGGGTCTGGATTTGAATCTAGATACCCATTTCCTGGCTCCATGACCTTGGGCTTCACCTCTCTGAGCCTCAATTCTCCATCTATAAAGTGGGGAGAATGTTCCATCATGACCTGAGATGACTGTGATGGGAAAGACACATGATAACCTGAGAACCTTTGACATCCTCATACAATGTTAATAATAGTAAAGAGTAGAGCATCGCCGCAATGCACAACATATGCACTCTCTGCCTTACCCACTATTTTCAGGTTCACTAAAGAAGTAACTTTCTTGCTGCCTCTGGACATTTGCACAGGCTGTTCTGCCTGAAATTCTTTTCCTTCCCCTGGCATTCCCCTTTGCCTGGCTTCTTTCAAGCTTCCGCCTAAATGCACCTTCCCAGGGCCTCCATCTCCATCTGCAGTCCAGCAGGATCTTCCTGCTCTGCATTCTGCATATCCTGAGCCTTTCCTCTTACACTGTTGTAATCGGGTGCTGTCGTACCAGCCTCCACCCCAGGCTCTCAGCTCCATCGAGGCAGGGGCCATGTGTTGCCTTGTTTGCTGCTGATCTCCGGTGTGTGGCGCAAAGCAGACATTCAAAACATAGGGCAGCACGTTGGCAAAGCACACTCTCCCTCTCTTCTCTTGACTGGTTCCTGCTCATCCTACAGGGCTCAGTGTCCATGTTACTTCTTCCCGGGAGCCTTGTCAGATACCCTTGATGTGAGTTGGGTGCCCTCACCAGGAGGGTGCTATCATGTTTGCCTTCCCATCGCATGGCCCCTGGATTGTCACTGTTCATTTGCTGATATCTGTCCCTGACTAGACAGTGAGTTTCCAAGGTTGGGACTGGTGTCTGGTTCCCTGGGGCACCTTAGCAACTAGCTCAGTGCATGGCATACAGTTTATTATAGAACTAGAGGTCCGGTGCATGAATTCGTGCACTGGTGGGGTCCAGCCGGGCTGCCCCGATGGGGGCTATTGGGGATGGGGTTGGCCAGGGCGAGGGGCCACAGGCGTTCTGGTCCTTCAGCCGTAAGGTCAATTTGCATATCACCCTTTTATTATATAGGATAAGCAAATCACAGAGCATCCACTCTGGGCAGGGAGACTGTGGCTCACATTGTGTCTGTGGACGGAGAAGGTATGACCCAGAGGGTTAAACAAAGGGGGTGATGAGTGCTGCTCTGAGGTGGGGCAGGGCTGCTCCACTCCTGCGGGGTCTCTGAGCATGGCTACCAGGCACCGCAAAGACCCTGGCTGGGTGAGCCAGCCACCCACTTGCAGGAAGAGCAGTGCTGGGTTCCTGCAGGCTTCCCAGGGGAGACAGTCTGAAGGGTGATGAGTGCTGCTCTGAGGTGGGCAGGGCTGCTCCGCTCCTGTGGGGTCTCTGAGCATGGCTACCAGGCACCACAAAGACCCTCGCTGGGTGAGCCAGCCACCCACCTGCAGGAAGAGCAGTGCTGGGTTCCTGCAGGCTTCCCAGGGGAGACAGTCTGAGCTAAATGCTGGGGGTGGGTGGTGGTGTTTGGGATTGACTGGTAAGGGGGAGAGAGGGGCCTGGCACTGACAGGGTTAGAGAGGAGCTTCTGGGTGCAGGAATGGCCACCATGGGGCTACCTCTGGGTGCCCTTGTCTACGGGGTCACAGAGCCCATGCGTTCTGTCTGAAAAGTGAGTGGCAGTGGCTGGTGGTGGCTGTTCCTCCACCTCCTCCTCCTCACCACCCAGGCTGGTGGCAACATGGGCTCTGGCTCCAGGATTATCTCTTAGCAGCTGGTGCCTGGAGTGGTTCCACTGTCACGCTGGGGTGGCAGGGTGCTCACAGGACAGGCATGCTGTCGCCGGCTCAGGGGTGACCATCTGCTGCTCCAGCCTTGCTGCCCTTTCAGGCCCGGCCCCCACCTGAGGGCCAGGAGGCAGTGTGGAGCCGGGGTCCCCTCCATCGCTGGCTCCAGCTGCATCACCGGACTGGCCTCCCTCAGTGGGCCCACCTGTCCCCCTCAGTGTCCTGGGGGCAGAGACCTCAGGACAGAGGAGTTGTGCACGGAGTGGGCACTTAATGAGCACTGCAGGGACCCCGTTTGGACCCTGAAACTGCCACCCTCACACTTGCTTTCCTATTCGTCTGACGGGATCAGCAAGGACTTAGGAACCCACTTAGGAACCTGATAAAGTTGTCAGTAGCCCAGGGCAGAGAGCAGAGCCCTGTGGCCGCCACCAGATACTCTCCTCTGGTCACTGTAACCCACGTCCGCCAGAGTTCGGGAGTTCCTAGGAATAAGTTTTGCCCAACCACGTCGGGGGACAGATATCGCTCACAACCTTCTGCCATTTCTAGAATAAAGCGTGGGGAGATATGACACCACCTTTCAGGAAACCGTTGGGTCCTGTCCACCATCCCTTCTCTCCCAGGACCACCTGTTACCTCCCAGGCGTGCCCGTCTGGGGCTAATCACACGTGTCACTCACCTCTGGGAGACGGGCCACATACAGACACCCTGGTCCAAGGGGTGCCCCGGGGGAGGGGACAAAGGAGGAGCACGGAGAAGGGGGTCCCGGTCTGTTGGTCTTTTGGTCTGTCTGCCCCTCCTGCCCACCCCTCCTCACCTGAGGCTGCGGCCTCAGTCAAGCAGGGCATCAGGCACCCCGGCCCTGTTGCAGTGAGAGCTGCCCCAAACCCCGCCCCCCGCACTCCCTGTGACCCGCATGTCCCTTCCCTTGAGCCTCAGCCCTATGATGCCAAGTGAAGTGGTGAAAGTGTGCGTTCTCAGCCCTGCTCAGCGCCCGCTGTGGGTGGCAGGAAAGTCCCTTCTCTGCTTGCAGTGTCCTTGACTCTAAGTCGTGGGGCGGCGGGTGTTGAGTGGGCGGTGACGGTGCCATGAGCTCCATAGACTCTTCTCCCTGTTCCTTTTTCTAATGCTATGAATCTTAAAGCAGTGACTTAAAAAAACTATTTAAAGAAAAATTCCTGAAAACCACTACACTGTAAGATTTGATTTCTCAGAAATGATCAGGAAGAGAGAATGTGGGATGCCTCAAGGTGGGGTGTGTGTGCATGTGTGTGTGTGTGTGTGTGTGCATGGGTGTGTGTGAGTGCCCAGGTGTGTGTGTGCACGCTCGGGTGTGTGTGTGTGTGCATGGGTGTGTGTGAGTGCCCAGATAGACTCTTCTCCCTGTTCCTTTTTCTGATTCTATGAATCTTAATAGCAGTGACTTAAAAAAACTATTTAAAGAAAAATCCCTGAAAACCACTACGCTGTAAGATTTGATTTCTCAGAAATGATCAGGAAGAGAGAATGTGGGACGCCTCAAGGTGGGGTGTGTGTGAGTGTGTGTGTGTGTGTGTGTGTGTGCACGTGTGTGTGTGTGTGCCCGCGCCTGTGTGTTCTTTTCTTTTTCCTTTTTTCCACTCCAGTGAATCAATCTTTGCAGAGAGTATGAAAGGAAAATCTACCACCTTGCAGTAAAATTAGAGCTGGCATCGCTGTCCTAAAAAAAAAAAAAAGCGAAGAAGCAGCCTGGGAAAAATTATGACCAGCTGCCTGCTGCTGGATCCTCCTGCAGAGGAGGCGCCTGGTGACACAGTTTACGACCCCGAGGATGATGGCGTCTCCTGCCATCATTTAATGGCAGGAGCAGGGCTGCAGCCGGCGGTCACCTGAGCCAGTGCTCCGGCCTCATGCCGTGCCTGGCTCTCACGCGAGCAGATTCTCCTCTCTCTTCCTGCCCCAGATGATGCTGTGCAGGTTGCAGGCTTCCTGGTGACTCCTCATTGTTTTCCCTTTTTTTTCCCTCCCTAACATGGGTTTTGGAAACCCAACAAGGTGGCAGGAGGGATAGGACAGCTCATCCTTCTGAGTGTCCTCCCAAGGTGGCAGGAGCGGGATGGAGGGGGGACCCTGTTCCTCTGGGCCACAAGCCGGTGAAACACATGATGGTCTGAGTCTTTGGGGATCGTAGGCCTGGGACTAGGGGACAGAATGCAGTCCCGGGCTCGGGAGGCCAGCGTGGCGACTGCATGGCCTTCTGAGGGCACTACCCAGTATGGCAGGAGCACGTGCACAGCAGAGCAGTGCGTGGAGCCAACCAGTTTCTCCTTGGGCCCAGGGCCAGCTCCCAGCCAGGGCTCATCTCAGGATGCACCCAGCTCGGGGGGGCCACTGGAGTGGCCAGCTGAGCTTCTGGGAGCAGAGCAGTGAGGACGCAGGACACCGACCCCTCAAGACGGGGAAAGGAAGATGAGAAGGCACCTCCCACCTTGTCTTGGGCTCTGGAGGCCAGCACGGCGACTGCATGGCCTTCTGAGGGCACTACCCAGTGTGGCAGGAGCACGTGCACAGCAGAGCAGTGCGTGGGGCCAACCAGTTTCTCCTTGGGCCCAGGGCCAGCTCCCAGCCAGGGCTCATCTCGGGATGCACCCAGCTCGGGAGGCCACTGGAGTGGCCAGCTGAGCTTCTGAGAGCAGAGCAGCGAGGACGCAGGACACCGACCACTCAAGATGGGGAAAGGAAGATGAGAAGGCACCTCCCACCTTGTCTCAAAGGAGAATGAAAAGCAAAGTTGTGAGGCGATGGAAAGGAAGGAGGAAGATTCTCTGTAAGGCACCCCTCGCCGGGAGGTATTACTACGGTCACCAGTCACCGCTGTTCTCATTATCGGTGTTATCTCCGCCTTGCAGAGTAGGAAACAGAGGCAGAGCCATTCCGAAACTCACAAAGGTCACTCCGCTAGGAGGTGGCAGAGCTCGGTCCACACTTCGCACTCTGAAATGCCGCACAGGTTTGGTTTTTATGAAAACTTCCAACTGGCTTCTGACTGTGCCCTTCGTTCAGAGGCTGGAGTGGCCGGGAGGGCTGTTTCCACGTCCATCCATCTGGGACAGTGGTTCTCAACCTTCCTAACGCCGCGACCCTTTAATACAGTTCCTCATGTTGTGGTGACCCCCAACCATAAAATTATTTTCGTTGCTACTTCATAACTGTAATTTTGCTACTGTTATGAATCATAATGTAAATATCTGATATGCAGGATGTATTTTCATTGTTACAAATTGAACATAATTAAAGCATAGTGATTAATCACAAAAACAATATGTAATTAGAAGCAGTAAAAGGGATTTGTTTCGTGGCGAGGCTGAGCCCCTCCATCTGCACTCGCCTGGCATGCCCACCCCGAGGACCTTGTGAGGCCTGGGCAGGCTGCTTTGCTCTTCCGACCCTTGTCCTTCCAGCTGTTGTGAAGTCCGCCCTCAGAGCGGTGAAGATAAACGCAACAGTGTTTGCAAACCGGATGTCACACAGTACCTGGTGGGTAGAAAGCTCTCAATGAACAGCAGCGACGACCATCTTAACCGTGGCTGTGTTAACATTTCACAGTTCACACGGCGATACAACGCGCCAGGAGCTGTCCGCAAGGGGCAGGAGGACATGTCCAAGCAGCCCGCCTGCCATTCACGTTCAGCGGGAACGCGGGCCGCATTGCCCTGCCTCCTTGGCTTCCTCTGCACACTGTGCTCCTGCCTGCACACGCGCCCCTGTCTCCACACCATGTCTGTGCTCGTCCTCTCCCCGTCCTCAGACCCCCAGGTGGGACTCCTGTTTCCACAGGCTCAGCAATGGGCTGATGGGCTCCACTGCACCCTGGTTCAGAGTCAGCAACTGTGTGCGTGCGTGCGTGCGTGTGTGTGTGTGTGTGCGCGTGCGTGTGTGTGCGTGCGCGCGCGCGTGTGTGTGTGTGTGTGTGTGTGTGTGTGTGTCAGATCTGGGGGCAAATGAGAAGGGAGGCAATGGGCTGGAGGAGTGATCTGACTTAGGAGCAAAGAAAGTCTCTCATGACTTTCTCTAGGTCGCAGACCTAAATGACTAAAGGGGCCGGGCAGGGCTGAGTCATCAGTGAAGCTGGGAGGATCTGATAGATTATAAGGAGTAGTGTGGTCTGTAGCAAACTAGAGTGTGCAGGCTCTGTGCAAATGCAAAGCGGTCACTGGTTTTTCCCAACGGACAGGTAGTGAGAAGGTGCCGCCAAAAAGCTTGGTGTTTTTCTTTTTCAAGAGAAAGTGAAAATCTGTAATTGTTTACAAAAGATACTGATTTAGAAAAGCATTGCACAGGCCACACAGAGTTGCGTAATGCTTTCAGTATTTTCATGGAAAGGTCTAGGCCAGTGGTCGGCAAACCGCGGCTTGTGAGCCACATGTGGCTCTTTGGCCCCTTGAGTGTGGCTCTTCCACAAAATACCACGTGCGGGCGCGCGCGTATAGTGTGATTGAAACTTCGTGGCCCATGCGCAGAAGTCGGTTTTCGGAAAGGAGATAGACGAAACAAGTATACAAGACGAGTATGGATGGGAGAGTTGAAAGGGGTCGACCTCAGCGAACGTACCTCAATCAGATTGAGGACGTTTTTAGCAAAGGCCAGCTTAGGAGTACCCTAATTAAGTTAATAACAATGTACCTACCTATATAGTTTAAGCTTAAAAAATTTGGCTCTCAAAAGAAATTTCAATCGTTGTACTGTTGATATTTGGCTCTGTTGACTAATGAGTTTGCCAACCACTGGTCTAGGCTGTGGGCCACCAGCGTGAGCCTCTTCTCTGGGTGAGAGCCAACAGGCCGCTGGGCACAGGGGCTCTGAGGAAAGTCGCCTGAGCCCAAAGGTACGGCCTGCCACTTGGGCATCACTGAGCTCCCTTCTGGACCCTCCTTGCTGGGGGCCGAGGCTAACCAGAGGCACGGTAGTCAGCAGGGATGCCAGGAGGAAGCACCAGTTGTAGTGGGGGTGTGGGAGAGAGAGAGAGAGAGAGAGAGAGAGAGAGAGAGAGAGACTATGTTGTGGTAACTTGGTGGCCCTGTGCTGCCTGCTAAGGAGGAGCCTCTGTGCTGCCTAGGGCCTGGGCTGACCGGGGAGGAAGGAGGGACATAGAGCTGATGTGGAAGAATCACTGGGACGTTGTCATCTAGATAAAGGTGGATATTTTAGGCCTCAAGCTCTGAGGGCAGGTCTCTGTCCAGAGCCCCTCCAGTGAGTGGGGTGATGACAAGGACGGAGAGAACCATGGTGGGGACGAGACCAGAAAGGGACCTCGATCAGACGATGAATGGCTTCAGTACTGCTTAAGGGGTGCACCAGTGACATCACAGGGGTGGGAGGGTCCCAGCAGGCATTAAGTCAGAAAGAGCCTTAATGTATTCATTCATTGATCAAGTACATTCTGAGCACTGAGGACTTAGCAGTGAGCAAAGTATACCAACTCCTGTCTGGTTCAGGAGGAGACAAGAAGTAGTGGAAGAACCAAGCAAGTAAGTTTACCACTTAAGACTTTGAAGAGAGCAGGGAAGAAAGAGGCCGGGTGCTGTGACAGAGCTGGGAGTGAGGAGGGAGGGGGAGAGACGAGGCTGGAAACCCCGGCTGCGTGGATGTGGCCACACAGAGGAGTTTGGGTTTTATGCAGGTGCTTAAAGCCTTTGGCCTGTTGCTCAGAGCAGGGCTCAGCCACAGACCTGCAGGGATCCTGGGCGGGCCCCGCCCTCTCGTCTTGGATTTCCCATCTGTACCACCAACAGGCAGGACAAGGCTGCCTCCAAGCCCCTTGCAGCAACTCCGATGCTCTGTTCCTCCACTTTCTCCCTCCCCGCTGCCGCCCAGCCTGTGTCTTAGAACACTCAGCTCATCAACACCAGCTTCACGTGTGTTTTCTCCATCTCCCTGCCTCCGCTTCGGAAGCTCCCGCTGGCCCCCGGCTGCCCTGCTCCTCATCAGCCCAGCCTCTCACCCCTCGAGGGCGGAAGGGAAATTATGTGTTTAGGGGCCCCGAGCCTGAGCCTGCCGGGGGCACTGAGGGGCAAGCTGGCTGAATCTGCCTAGGCATGGGCAGCTGGTGGGGTGACCAGAGCCTGGCCTGGAGCTGGCCGGGGCCCTGGGCCCTCATGGCCTCGTCCTTAACTTGCTCTGCGCCTCCATCGCAGCCTCCGTTTCCTCCCGGGTAAGAGGAAGCAGCTGTTTCAGAGGAGCAGCTTTATTAATAACCTGGAGCTCCCTTTCCCAAGGAAAACCTTGTCTGATCCTGATGTGGAAACCAGATAGAAGCAGAGTTGCTCAGCTCTTTGTGATGGGCGAGGGTCTGGGCACCACCGGCTCAACTGGGGAGCCCTGCGCCAGGTGACCTAGGCCGGGTGGTGTCCAGGTTCAGGGGCTGAAAATGGGGGGGCCTGTAACCTGGTTCAGGGGCTGAAAATGAGGGGCCTGTAACCTGGTTCAGGGGCTGAAAATGGGGGCGGCCTTTAACCTGATTCAGGGGCTGAAAATGGGGGGCCTTTGACTGGATGGGTGGGGTCAAGGAGGGGAGTGGCCCACCCCTGGCCACGGGTACCCTGCTCTCAGTCAGGCATGCAGTCTGGAGGGGCCTCTGGGAGTCGACAAAAGACTTTCTCCACCTAAATCTCCCCAGGCTCTGGGGGGAATGTTCTGGTCTGTTTAGGCCCAGTCCTCCCTACCCACTCCCTGGGGGCCTTCTCTTTCTGAGGCACCAGGAACCCTGCTCTCCCCTCCGCCCCCGGCTTGATGGAATGTGAGAAGGGAGAGCAGCCCAGACCGAGGCCACGTCTTCAATTATTTTGCAATCATATTGGGTTCAGCAAAGCCCCACGCACTTCTTGTCCCCGGCACCCTCGCCCTGGATGTGTGAGCCCATATGTTCCTGGGCACATGTGCGCCGGCTGCCCGGGCTGCATTTGCAATTAGCTCATCAGGATGCTGTTCTCTAATAGCCCTTTGATGTCCAACCAGCCTCCTAAGCCTGTGTGTTTCCTTTCCTTTGAAGCAGGACATCGTGTTTTGCCAGAAGTCAATGAAACGCCCTGGTAGAACAGAACGGTTTAATTCCCTCCTCAGATACAGGGCTGAGGGAGTTCAAACAGGCTTCCGCCCATGCCTGCGTCCCAGTTCGCCCGTCAGATGCCTGCCACGGAGGCCTGGTGGCTGGGCCTGCCGAGGACGCTCTGACCACCTCCATCACTAACAGCCTTGGCCTGCCTTTGGCCTCCTTCCCTGACACATTTGGTTTTGCCCATGACCTGATTCCTGAGCTGGCTCTCACCTTGATTTCCTATTTCCTCTGACTTGGGCCCGGCACTGCAGGCTCTGGCCCGGCCTTGCTCCCCTCTCAGGTTCTAATGCCCGTGCACCCTGGCTTAGCTTCCTTTGGGCTCCAGAACTCCCGTCTAGGCCCTGAAAGCTCCTGGTAACCCATCCATATGTCCCCAAGGGGACGTTCCCCCAAATCCTGACCCGAGTGGCCTGGAGCTCAGGGACAGGTTCTCACTGTAGCATCAGCACCCACCTGTGTCTCGCCTGCTCTGAGTCCATCAGCTGGATGGGGATTCCAGGGCCTTTCAAACTTCCCTTCCTTGGTATTTTGGAAATTGCTAAGGGTGCGGTTCCTTCATGCATTATTGATGCAGCCACTGTATCCTCGGTATCCTAGTTGCTCACTAGGGCTGCTAACCAAGCTGACACTGGGGACCTCTGGCCACACCAGTGTCCTCTGTACCAGGCTGGACCGATTCTACTGGCAGGCACTGCTTCCTCAGAGCTGGGCATGCCTGAGCTTGATGCTATGAGCTGTCCTGGGACCCCCAGCAGACATCCCAGTCACCCCATTATCTGCTATTGGGTCAAAGCTGAGTGGTCTGGCCTTGGCTACTGACCCTGAGATGCTGACCCTGCATATTCCTTGTGAAATTAGGAGCATATTCCCTGCCTCTGAGTCCTGTTGGTTGAGGGGTAAAGGTTCCGCCACAGGGTTCTTTGGGCCCCAGGGAGTTATTCATTCATTGGTTCATTCACTCACCAAAACTTTGAGGTCCCATTAGGTGATGGGTGTCCAGTGATGAGCAAGCCTCACCCCACCTGCCTGCATGGAGCTATGCCCTGGTGGAGGGTGTAAACAAGCATTGTTTATTTCCGGACCGGGGAGATCAAAGCCAGGCTGAAACCATGACAGGGAACTACCAGAGACCAGGATAGGTGGAGTCATCAAAAACTTTTTGAGCAAGTAACCTTTAAGCGGAGGCTTGGATAATGAGTAAGAGACAGCCACACAATGTTCCAGAGGAAGAGCATTCCCAGAGGAGGAAGCAGCCGTGCAGAAGCAGTGGCCATGGGTAAGAATGGTGGGTTCAAAGAATCAGAATGAGGGTCCGTGTGGCAGGAGCCTGGAGTGAGAGGGAGTAAGTGAGGTGCGAGATGACAGGGCGAGGTGGGCGGGGGCAGACTACAGAGGGCCTTGTGGAGCAGGCTGAGAGGCTCCGATTTGACTCCAGTGGGAAGGAAACTCTATCAAGAGCTTGGTGACTGGAGAGACTGTGGTTGAATACAATCAGAGCAAGCCATCTCACTTCTCGAAATCTCAGCTTTCTTATCTGTGAAACGGAGGCCATAATGCCCGCTTCACAGGCTGCGTGAGTGAGGCGCTAAGTAGAAACCTATATGGTGAAATAGATGCTGAGATAAAGGATAGCAACCAAAGGTGGCTCTTCCAAATGAGGGTAAAAACACAACAGGTTGCCTACTAGTAGGGATCATTACCCAGCTCCCTACCAGTGAGTCCATCAAAAAAGGCCATTTTCTTAGCCCTAAACTTAGAAAGGCATTTGTCACTTACAATTTGGAGGTCCCAAGTGGAACCATCAGTGCCCAAATGGAACCTGGCTCTAGCCCACCATTGCTGTGTGACCACCCCTTATTTCCCACATCATTCTGGCGCTCCTGAGATATCCTGATTGTCCGTGGCCACTGGCTGGTTCTGAACAGACCGGAGCAGATGGGGCAGGACTCGGCTTGGGGGAATCAGCTACTCCTGGCTTTGCTGTAAGCTGCAGTTTCACCTGCAGATTTGGAACACCTGCCAGTGAGCTGCCATCCTCGGCTGTATCTCCCACGGCTCATATCCTGGTCAGGTCAAGAGGATCTGGTGACAATCCAGAATGGTTGACCTGAACCTGGCTCCAGACCCTGGTGTTTGCTTCCTTTGGATTTTCTCATTTGAAACTCAAGGCTTGCAAATAATCCCATGTGTGTTATTGGTAAAGACGGAGCATCAGATGATGTTAGAGTTGCCTGGGTGGTGCCTGACTCCTGCCATGGTTCACCCTTCATGAGCTTTGTGATCTGGGACAAATCATGTTCGCCTCTTGGGTCACAGTTTCTTCATCTGCAACATGAGATCAGCATCTCTTTGTGGAGGGCTGTTGTGAAACCTAAGATCATGTTCCACCAGGCCTGGCCACAAAAGGGTTCCACACGTGGTTCTTTCATTAATGAATTTATAGCCACAGTGGCAGGACAACAGCCAAATTCTGAATTAGTGACATAGAGTCTTATTGGCTCTGATGATAGTTGTTGATGAAGTCTAGAACTTGGCCAGGTGGCTGGTGTTTGGGCACGTAGGGTAATGGCTTTAAAAATTAATGGCTTATAGGCAGCTCCAGACAGCCTTCCCAGGTCCTCCCAGCAAAGCAGAGGCTCAAATGCAGGAAGATTACGAAGGTGGAGAGATCATGCCAGCCCTTCCCTGTACCTGTGGCCGGGAACTGGGCAGGGAGCCCAGGGAGCAGACACTGCGGTTCACGCCTCTCCAGGCCACGCACAGCAGAGACACGGCCCTGCACAAGCAGGTGCTCCAGGCAGCTGAGCATTCAAACACGAGTTTATTCATCTCTAGACACCAGCGGTTTTAATCAAGGCATGGCTGGGTCCTTTAAAGGTGAAGGTGACTTAGAGGTACAAACTTCCAGTTATAAAATAAATAAGTCACAGATGTAATGTATAGCACATGGAATCCTGTATAATAAAAGGCTAATATGCTAATTGACCGAAAAGTGGAACGACTGGTCGCTATGATGAGCACTGACCACCAGGGGGCAGATGCTCAACACAGGAGGAGCGCCGCTCAGCCAGAAGCCAGGCTCATGGCTGGTGAGCACAGCGGTGGTTGCAAGAGCTTCTCCTGCCTCCGCAGCAGTACTAAGGATGTCCGACTGGGCCTAAGCCATCAGTCTTACATCCCCTGAGGGCTCCCGGACTGTGAGAGGGCACAGGTCAGGCTGAGGGAACCCTCCCCTTACCCCCAGTGCACAAATCTTGTGCACCAGGCCTCTATTATAGTTAATAATATCATATTAACTTTGCATGTTGACAGATGGTTACTAGACATATCGTGGTGATTGCATCCTGCGGTATATAAAAGTAGAATCACTATGTTGCACACCTGAAGCTGATATGATATTGCATGTTCACCTCTACTTTAATACAAAATAAATAAAACACATGTATGGATGCACTTCTACAATCACCTCAGTCGTGCCTTTGGCTCAGAACTCTTTTCTGCTGGGACCACTGCTCTCCTCTAAGGGCCTGATGTGGTGACCTGTGCCTCCAAGCACACTCCCAAGTTCTCACACACACACCCGCAGCTTCACCCACACCCACCTGCAGAGGCGTAGTCGGAGAGCAGCACTGCAGAGTGAGTAAGCTCCGTCAGTGCCCAGGTGGATCCTGGCTCTAGCCCACCATTGCTGTGTGACCACCCCTTATTTTCCACATCATTCTGGCGCTCCTGAGATATCCTGATTGTCCGTGGCCACTGGCTGGTTCTGAACAGACCGGAGCAGATGGGGCAGGACTCGGCTTGGGGGAATCAGCTACTCCTGGCTTTGCTGTAAGCTGCAGTTTCACCTGCAGATTTGGAACACCTGCCAGTGAGCTGCCATCCTCGGCTGTATCTCCCACGGCTCATATCCTGGTCAGGTCAAGAGGATCTGGTGACAATCCAGAATGGTTGACCTGAACCTGGCTCCAGACCCTGCTGTTTGCTTCCTTTGGATTTTCTCATTTGAAACTCAAGGCTTGCAAATAATCCCATGTGTGTTATTGGTAAAGACGGAGCATCAGATGATGTTAGAGTTGCCTGGGTGGTGCCTGACTCCTGCCATGGTTCACCCTTCATGAGCTTTGTGATCTGGGACAAATCATGTTCGCCTCTTGGGTCACAGTTTCTTCATCTGCAACATGAGATCAGCATCTCTTTGTGGAGGGCTGTTGTGAAACCTAAGATCATGTTCCACCAGGCCTGGCCACAAAAGGGTTCCACACGTGGTTCTTTCATTAATGAATTTGGGGTGGGGGTGATGGCAGAAAGAAGGCTCTGAGCTGGAAATGAGCCCCCTGCCTGCGGCGCAGCTGGACCAGCCTGGAGAATAGCAGATGCCATTGCTGATGGAAGGTCTGGGAGGGAGCATCTGGCCTTTGGCACTGGCACACACCTCAGAGGAGCAGGCTCTTGGCACGCTGCTCACCCAGCCGGGCACACTGTGGGACCAGCAGCCGGCCCTGTGCTCCATCTGGGAAGTGTCAGCTGAGGCTGGTCTCTAACCCATGGAGGGTCCCTGAGGCCTCTCGGGGCCCCTTGGAGGGAGCATCTGGCCTTTGGCACTAGCACACACCTCGGAGGAACAGGCTCTTGGCACGCTGCTCACCCAGCCGGGCACACCGTGGGACCGGAAGCCGGCCCTGTGTTCCATCTGGGAAAAGTGTCAGCTGAGGCTGGTCTATAACCCATGGAGGGTCCCTGAGGCCTCTCGGGGCCCCTGCTCTCATGCTGGTATCAGCCTGTTGCATCTCTGAGCTTCCTACCAGGTAAGCACCCGATGATTCATGCTCAAGTAGCATCACCGAGAGACAGGCTGGTCCCATCATGACGGGCCCTCCCCAGCTGCTGCGCATCGCGAAAGCGGTTCTGGCTGTTACACTGGGCGCATCTGCCCTGGGTTCAGCCACCCATTTTGGAAACATCTTCCCCAAAAGTTTCCTCCTCCTCCGTCCTCATTAACGTAGCCTCCATTCATTGAGCTCCTTCCAGGTGCCGGGCTAGGAACTCTACTCGCATTATCTTCTTTGAGCCCCAACAACCCTTACAAAATACTCACTGTTGTCTCTGCTTCATGGAGGAGAGGGCAGTATTCCATTCGGTATGTAACTTACCTACAGTCTCAGACGGAATTCAAACCCAGATTCAGCTGACTTTAAAGCCACAGTTTAACCATCAGGCTACACTGCCTCCTTCTGATGGTTGCACAATGGACAGGAACCAGGCCAGCAGCCGGGGATGCAGTCAGCTCCCACTGCAGGGAGTGTGTCTGGCATGCAGCCACTGGCCTGGTCGCCGCTGGCCACCTGTCACCACACTGCCTCTGGGCATTAGACAGCTTTTCTGCAGCTACCTTGAGAAACCTCCCGCCATGCTGGTGTCTCCGTGTCACTTGCTTCCTACTCAGACTCCTGAGTGGGAACATCCTACTGGGCGACTCTAAATCCCATTCTTCTGTCGAGGAAGCTGGGGGAGAAATTCTGCTTCCTGGACAATATGAGCGATTTGAAACCCTGCACCCCACATTCTTTGGGATTCTCACAAACAGAAAGCATGTTTGGATGCTGGAACCAAAACGGAAAAGTACATTTGTCCAGTTCAGATTCTAAGGACACCCCCATCTCCCCAACATGCACATGTGGAAACTCACTGGGGTTGATTGATTGATAATATCTGCAACCTTATGTGGGGAACTGGAAGCACAGGCTGTGCAACTTCCATCTGTGATCCCATCTCCCCACTTTCCTTTGTGGTTGGAGACATTATGGCCCAGAGAGGGTCATACACCTGTAGAAGGTCACACAGCTACTTATAATTAGTGGCATTATAATTTTTATTATAAAAAAAATTCCATTAGTGTATACCAGCTTGGGGTGGCTGGTCTGAATCAGTGAATATTGAGTGAAAGGCTTTTTCCCCCTTTCCTTTATCCCTTCCTTTCTCTTTATGTTAATTAGCACGCCTAGTCTACACTGTCTGTTCCAGTAGAAACAAGTGTGCATGAGACTTGATCTGTGCTCGGGGAGCTATCCAGGGACTCCCAGCATCAGGGAAGGGTGAGCAGGGCAAGCTCTCCGGTTTAGAACAATGGCTGTCTTGCCATCCTCTTGCTTGAGGCTGAGGAGGTTCTGAGCTATAAGAAGGCCTGGTAAGGCTGGAAGGAAGAACGCTGGCAATTTCTCCAGACTGGCTGGGCATAGTGTTGAAAGTCCATGAGATGGCACGTGCCTACCTCCCTTTGGGCCGTGCTGGGGACACAGCAGTTCTTGTCTCCAGAGATCCCAGTGTCCCTGGCTATAAGGTGGGGACCTTGGCCGGATTCACTTCCCAGTGTTGTCATGAGGATTAAGGACTACAAGACAATAAGAGGGCTTTGCAAATTGTGAAGTGCTTGCCTGTTTGCTGTTCCTCACATTTTATGAAGCTGGAGGGCCCAGGATGCAGTTCCTACCAGATTCCTGGGGTTTGGGGGCCCTGGAGCTCTGAGAAGGCGTGGGTTTTAGCTCCAGATCCGCATAGTTTTGCTCTTCTAAGAGGAGATCCTTGAGGGAGCAAGTGACGTCTCCCATCGCCTGCAGAAGCCCTGACGCTCACCCCAGCACCCAAAGCCTCTTCATGTCTGTCCTTAACTACCCATTTCCCATTCCCATCTGTACTCACACATCCCTTAGCTCATAGCAGCCCCTGTCTGCTTCCTCTTCACCCCACCCCCACCGTGGCATACCAACCTCCCAGCTCCCCACCACTACCTCTGAACTTCTTCCCTCTTTCAACTGAAAGTGCTTTTGAATTAAAAAAAAATTGTTTTCGGCAATAAAGTCACTTTCTTATCTCACTTAAGGAGTGTGGAGGTGGGCAGGTGTTGATCGATGGTGTCAGGGCCCAGGCTCTTTCTGCACTGACATCCTCAGCACGTTGCCCTGCAGGCTTGCTCTTGACTTGGCTGCTTCATGGTCATGAAGTGGCTGCCACAGCCCCAAGGATCAGCTCTGTGTGCAAGGCAGGGAAGGGAACAGGGCAGAACAGCAGATCTTCTCTCTCATCAGAGAAGTGAAGGCTTCCCTAGAAGCCCTGAGCAGACTTTCTAAGTGTCCCATTGGTCAGAACCCACCATGTGATCACTACTAGCTGCAAGGCAGGCTGGGAAAGTTAACATCAGCCCAAAGGGAATATGATTCCTCAATTGGCCCAGACAAATTATGATCCCTAGGGGTAGGGCACATTGTCACTCTGAACAAGAAGTTTTGATAGCAAAGAAGGAAAGAATGGCTTTTGGGGACATGTTTTTGGTGACTTCCTGGGCACCATTATATGACTGAAAGTCTCTCTGTTCTTGATCTTACCCATGTCTACGTGGGTAATTCTATCTATTGACCCACAAACCCACTGATTCATCAATTTATTATGAGAGTCTAATAATGTCTGGACCAGTCCCCTGAGTTCCAACAGCCCTGATTCAGCCGTTGCTCTAGGCACCCATTCCCCCTTGCCCATCATTCGGCATGGCTCCGCCTTGAACAGCCTCATCTCTAATCTTACTGTCTCTGACTTCAGCCTTGCATCTTCCCAGATCTTTTTACCACCTACTCCTGTTTTGGGTTTTCTATCCATTCAGCCCTCCCATCCTTTAGCCAGAGTTGCAAACTTTTTCTTTAAGGAACAGATGGTAAAGATTTTAGGTTTTGTGGCCTAAACAATCTGTGTAGAAACTTCTCAACTCTGCTCTCGTAACTCAAAAGCAGCCAGAGACAATGCATAAAATATGGCATGCTTGAGTCTAATAAAACTCCACTTACAGCAGCAGGTGGTGGGCTGGGTTTGGCCTCAGGCCATAGTTTCCTGACTTGTTCATCACTCTCTCTTGCCTTCACTTGGCTATCTCGTCTACCTCCATGGGGGTATTACTTTCAGCCTTCTCTCCAGGCCCTTTAGCATCTTTATCCTCATACTACTTATTACTTTCGATAGAGATGAACGTCAATGAGAACATTCTGGATGTCAAGCTCTAGGCTAAGTACTTTACCTACGAGGTGGAAAACATCAATCCCATTTTGTGGAGAAAGCTCAGAGAGGTGGAGGAGCTTGTTCAAAGTTGCACAGTGGCGAGTAGACTCAAAGTCTCGGTGACTCCAACCTGCACCATTAGCCTCTCTCCTCTGCTGCCTCCGCTGTGGGTGGGCTCCTCCTCCAGATGTGACTCAGGGTTTGCAGTGCCCCTTATGCTGCTGTGAACCACTGGGGAGGCCAGACTTTCACCTGAGTACCTGGACCCCTCCATGCTCATGGCCTCAGTCTCAGCAGAACCCTTAGTAAAGCCAGCCGTCTTTATTCGCCTCAACCCGACCCAACTCAACTTACGAGGACCCTTTGCTCTCCCCTAGCCCCGCGATCACACCTCTGACGTTACTGAGAAAATTGAGGCCATCAGTACCAGTGCTCCCTTAGCTTCCAGCCTCCCTCCCTGCCCTCTCATTTCTGAGTCAGACCCCCTTCCTCTCCTTCCCAGAGGAAGGCTTCTCATCAGGTCTTAACCTTCCGCGCTTCATGGAGCCCACCTTTCCCTGACTCCTCATGGACCTCGTTTCTTTAATGACCTCTCGTTTTTTTTCAGAGACCCTTCACCACTGTCTATACTCCTGCTCTGTCTCTTCTCTACAAAACAAACATAAAAAGTAACAGCCCTCTGCTCAGCCTGCCCTCTGGATCCTGCTCCTTTGTCTCCTTCCTTTCATAGCCAAGGTTGAGGCATAACCAGAGCCTCCCTCCTGAGCTCCACTCTTTCATCTCCCACAAACCCGATCCGCTGAAATCTGTGCTCCCTCTCAGCACTTCCCTGAGATTGCTCCCATGGAGGTCCCAAATGACCTCCTAATTTCAAAGCAATGGGCTTTTCAGCGGCCCCTCTTACCTGACCTCTCTGAGGCATCTCACCTTGTGGACCATTTCCTGTTTCTTACAACTTCCTCCTCCCGGGCTTTTCTCCAGTTCTCTCTCCTGCCTCCCTCCCTCCATGTCCTGCCCTGGCCTCTCTTCCCAGCCCTTCACCTCTGCACCAGCGCTCTCAGGACTCAGTCCCTGGCCACACCTCCTCTCTGGGAGAGTCTGACAATTCTCATGGTTTCAATGATCACCGTCTCTGGCTATCTCCCAAATGGATCTCTACCTTAGTCCTCCCTGCTGAGCTTCGGAACTAAATATGTGGAGGCCTCTAGAAATTTCCACCTGGATCAACATGTCAACCCTGAATTTATGGTCTTTTCCTCCTGAACCTGAGCCTCCTGCAAACCTATTTCCCCAGTGGCCCCACACCAGCTCAGCCACGTAAGCCACGAGCTGAGAGCCATCTAAGCCAGTCTCTGTCGCTCATTCCCCACATCAAATGGGCCGTCAGATTCTACATATTATGCTGTTTCTGTCTCTCCCTATCCAACCCATTCCTTCCTCTTCTGTTCACATGTCTTTTGGAAAGCATCCAATTGCTGACTTCGTTTCCACACTCTGCCGGAAAAGTCATTCCCTTGTGTGGCTTCATCCCTCATGGAGGAGGGCCTGCAACTGCTGCAGGACCTGCCCTCAGCACAGGGCTTCACTGTGGTTAGCCAGTCCCTCCCCACGCTTCCCTCCAACCTCTGACCAAGCAACTGAGTGTCTCCAGGAGCCCATGGCCTAGACACCCTCCCTGTACTCTCATAGGCACCCCCAACTTCTACTTCATAAAAAAAACAAAAAAACAAAACAAGACTCACTCAAGAACTTCCTCAACTTCCCTGTTTGAACTTCCATTCATTAGTTTAATATTGAATGTGTCATTACACTCATGGTCAACCATTCAAATATTGAAGCATAAGTGGACACATAACTCTTTCTCCCCAGCAGCACCTGACACCCCGTTCTCCTGGGAGGGGCAGTGGCGGTCACCAGCTCCTATAGTTGTGTTTTTCAGAAATGCTATTGGTTCACAGGCACCGATGTCAGCATTCTGCAGCCTGCGATATTCAACACCATAGTCACGTGTGAATATTAAATTTAGATGGATATTAACATTGGAAACTCAGGCCCTCAATCACACGAGCCACTTGTCAAGCATCGCTATTCACCTGTGGCTGGTGGTGACGTGGTGCAGAGCACAGCTTTGGGCCCTCTCCATTGGCGCGGGAAGTCCTACCGGACAGCATCTCATGGATGCAGCGCTGTGTGCCTTCATCTTTTTTTTTAATTTTTTTTATTTTTATTTTTATTGCTTAAGGTATTACAAAGGGTATTACATATTAAAAAAGCCTCTGCCTCACTGCTTCTCATGGCTTCATTTTATTGGTCGTCTGACCAAGTTCCCTCGCGACCCACATGTAGGTTGTTTTCCGACCTGTGGCTGGTGGTGACGTGGTGCAGAGCACAGCTTTGGGCCCTCTCCATTGGCGCGGGAAGTCCTACCGGACAGCATTTCATGGATGCAGCGCAGTGCGCCTTCATCTTTCAAAAATGATTTTATCTTAAAGACAATGCCTCTGCCTCACTCCTTTTCATGGCTTCATTTTATTGGTCGTCTGACCAAGTTCCCTCGAGACCCACATGTAGGTTGTTTTCCGGCTTTCGCCATTACAGTGTTACCACAAACTTTATGGACTTACGTATTTATGTCCATGCACAAGTGTGTCTGCAGGATGCATTTCTACAAGTACAACTGCAGGTATGTGAATTTTAAAATATTTATTGGAAAAGTTTCCTCACATGACAATTACTCCCCAACAGTAGGGCACACCTACTTCTCATGACCTCTTCACCAATACACATTAGCGAGCTTCCGGCCTTTATCAGTGTGATGGCTGGAACATATGCCACGGCTTTGTTTTACTTTACACATTCCCTAGTAGGAAGGATTCTAAGTCATTTATAATTTCTCCTGTGAATTGTTACTTAATGCCCTTGCCCTTTCTTTACATTGGAGTGTTGTTTTTCTTATTGATTTACAAGATCTCTTTACATGCATTAACCTGTCTTCTGGGTTTCCATGACTGCAGTCTGGGGTTGTCTCTGCCCCCCGCACCCCCTACCCTGCTAGGTGACCTGTGCCACGTTGATGTGATTAACAGTATCAATATTTTTAATGGCTTCTGAATTTTGTGTCTGTCTTAGAAAAGCCTCTCTACTCCAGCATGCTAAAACATTCTTCTATTTTCTTTTACTTCTTTTATTGTTTAATTTTTTTCTTTCCAGTTTGCTCTATGTGGCACTAATTTTAGTGGGAGGAGTGAAGAAGAGGCCCACAGTGCTTTTCAGGATGGCTAGCTAGCCTCAGGTCATTTACTGAGTGGCGCTTCGTTCTCCTAATGAACAGAAACATCCACTGTATCATCTATGAGTTGCGGAAACGTCTCTGTATCTTGGTTACCAAATATGTAAAATGAGAATAATAACACAGGGTGGTTGTAATGGCTAATGAGATAACTACAAACATATAGAACAGTGCCTGGCACAGAGTAGGTGCTCAATAAATGCTAACAAATCATTGATGTTTCCTCCAGATGTGGATGATCTTTTTCCTGGACCTTATAGTCATTTATTTAGTGTGTGTATCGGTCATGATTTGAAGTTGCAAGCAAGGAAAACCACTCTGCCAATTGGAGCAGCACAGGAATCTAGTAAAGACTGTTGGGTGGCTCAGTATCTCCAGAAAGGCCAGAGACTCAGACACAGCGGCTGGGCAGCCAGGAAGCCTGTGCTCACTGCCTGGGGGCTTTCGGGGGAAAGACCTCAGCCACTGCCACCCCACCGTGGTCACTCTGTGTGCCTCTCTGATGGCCCTGGAAAGTGTGTCTCTGCCACCTCCCCCATTAAACTCAGATCACATGCAGGGTCCTCTTTGCCCGATACTCTCCCCTAACCCAGGTCTCTCGTGGGGCATCTGTTGGCAGAGCCTCGGGCACGTGCCTGTGCCAGCTGTTGGTATTTTTGGATCACACTAATATACTAGATTTTAGAGAGAATTGGAATCTGTGCAACATAACTCTTCCAATCCAAGGGCTGGGTGTATTTAAATTTATTCAAGTCTTATTTTATGTCCTTCACTAGAATTTGAAATATTTTTCCTATAGATTAGGCACATTTTGTGTTTAGTATATTTCTAGTTATTTAATCTTTTTATTATTACTCTAAATGGGATCTTTTCTCCATGTTATTTTCTAATTGGTTATTTTATATAAGAAAGTTATTGACCTTTGTATATGATAATTTGTAGTAAAGTCTTTTAGTGTTTCTGACAGCTTTTTAAAAAAACTGCAGTCGCCCTAACCAGTTTGGCTCAGTGGATAGAGGGTCGGCCTGAGGACTGAAGGGTCCCAGGTTCGATTCCAGTCAAGGGCATGTTCCTTGGTTGCAGGAACATCCCCAGTAGGGGGTGTGCAGGAGGCAGCTGATCGATGTTTCTAACTCTCTATCCTTCTCCCTTCCTCTCTGTAAAAAATCAATAAAATATATTTTGTTTCTAACCTCTATCCTTCTCCCTTCCTCTCCGTAAAAAAAAAATAAAATATATTTTAAAAAACAAACAAAAAACTGCGGTTTTCTCCTGTGTTTTAAAAGTATATAGTCAGACAATCAAGAAATATAATAATTTTGCATTTTCCTTTCCATGCTATGCCTCCTGATTCTTTCTCTTACTTAGTTTTATTGGCCAGGAGGTGAGAAACAATGTTTCATAGTAGTCCTGACAGTGAGTGTATCAGACAGTAGGCGTATGTCACAGTAATGCTGCGTAACAAACCGCTCCAAGTTCAGCGGCTAAAAACAAGCGTTTCTCCTGTTCATGTGTCTGCAGAGGGACTGAGGGTTCCAGGCTGGGATTGACTGGGCCTGGCTGCAGGCTGTAGGCTGGGTCCAGGTCTGCTCCGTGTGTCTCTCGTCCTCCCTGACTAGCTAGAGAACTGTGGCCTCCTGTTCATGGTGATAATGGCAAGCGAGAATGGGGAGTAGAAACACAGGATGCCCTGTCATCAGTGCTCAAAAGCAGCACTCGGTCATTCCTGCCCCTTTCCAACAGCCAAAACTAGTCACATGGCCAAACTAAGCATCAGTGGGTGGGCAAGATCTCCTGTCCTTGGGAGGAGAAACAGCAAAATCACATGGGGAATGAATGGATACAGGGCGGGGTGAAGACTGGCACAGTGACGCTAATCACCGCAGTGGGCCTCAGCATCAGTGGGTGGGCAAGATCTCCTGTCCTTGGAAGGAGAAACAGCAAAATCACATGGCGAATGAATGGATACAGGGCGAGTGAAGACTGGCACAGTGACGCTAATCACCGCAGTGGGCATCCTTTGCTTGTTCCCGCCTGTCATGGGAGGATCCTTTGCCGTGAGAAAGGATTCCGAGTTTTGGCTTGTTGTGAGATATATACACCAATTCATAGCAAGAAAGTTCCATGTTGTCTTGTTTTATTAAGTGTTTTTAATCGAAGTTGAATTTGTATCCACTAACTTCCTAGTAGACATGGAGCATTATATATAGTTTTTAATTGATCTTTTGATACTATGCATTATATTAATTGATTCTTTCATAGAGAACCATCCTTGAATTGCCAGAATAATCTCCATGTGGTGGTGGCATATTATCCTTTAAAATACATATGTGTTCTACTTGCCAATCTTTTATTTAGGATTTTGCATGTATATTGTCTTAAAGATAGGACTACAGTATTTTTTTTGTCCTTTTGTGGATTTTGTTTTCACTATTACACTGGATTCTTAGATTCATTTTAAAGTCTCCCGTCCCCTGCCCCGCCTCCAGGGCATTTCGGAGTGGTTGAAACAGCAGTGCAGTCATCTGCTTATGGAAATTGTGATAGATTTTACCCATGAAGCTGCCTAGGTCTAGTACCTTAATGGATAGTGGCTCTTTGACAACATCCTCGATTTCTTCTCTGGTAATTGGACTGTTTAGATTTCCCATCTTTTATGAGGTTAGTTTTCCATCATTTATGTTTCCTAGTAAAGCACCCATTTATCCATGTGTTCAAATTTATTTTCAAAGCATTGAATGGAGTAATCCATTATAATTCTTTTAATTTCCTCTGCATGTGGTTATTTCCTCATTCTCATTTCTAATTATGTGTATCTGTGCTTTTTTATTGATTACTTTTAGCTGGTGGTTTATCTATTTTATTTCTTAAAATTTCGCCCTACTTCATACAAATGTATTTCCATCAAAACTCACTCTTTGCTTTTCCCTTCCGTTGGTGTCCTTTCCCCTGGGAAGGCTGATCCCACCACCTCTGCTCCGGGCCTTGCCACCTCCCTCCTCCATGTGCATTCCCTCCGTGTAGGAATTCAACCCCTTCTCTCATTTGCATCTTTCTGACAGCTTATAAACATCCTTCAGTTTCTTCATCTTGATGTTTCTTTGCCCAAGACCCCCCTCTAGCAGGTGACTGGTACCTTCATTTTCTAAGGCTTCACACCACAGAGCTACTCCTAGTGACCACACTTGACGCTCACCTTCACGACGCCACTGAAACCGCTGTTGTGGGGCCACCTCTGATCTGCCTCAGCCGAGGCAATGGCGCTGGCCTGCATTTACCTTTCACGACTCCTGTGACCTTGGCCAATGTCGACCATTCTTTCCTTCCTGAAACTCACTCTGCCCGCTGTTTCCCTGACACCTTCTCCCCTGTGTTGGCTCTTATTTCTCTGATTCTTTCTTCCCAGCGCTTTTTGCTGACATCTCTCCTTCTGCTTGCCCAATACATGTCAATCTCCACAGGGTTCTTGGTGACCTCATCCACACACGTGGCTTAAATGACCACATACCGTATGTGCTGAGGACTCCCCACACTTTCTACAGCTCACATCAGAGCTCCATTCTTGCTTCCTAGACTTGTTCTATTGGGTGTTCCACAGGCACCTGTTTTGGACTTTATCATTCTCCCTTCATCCCTTGAAGTTTGAAATAACCTCCTGCATGCCCCCCTGCCCTGAGAGAGAGCCCCTACCAATAATCCGCTCCAGGGGTTGTTCTAAGTCACAGCCCTGCCATTCCCTTCCTCTGCTTAACATCTTCAGTGGCTGCCCGGGGCCTTCAGGATCACAGTTAAACATCCTGGTCTCGCCAGCCTCTTCAAGAGCCACCTCTGGGCCTGCCTGCACGCACCTTTGCTCTGGTCACCAAATTCCTCAAATTCCCTTGAACATGTTCCATGTCTCTGGGGATTTGTTGTGTTGTTTCTTCTTGGAATTGCTTTCTCACCTTTCCTCCCTGCTTCTTGGAACTTGGCGTAAGATTTACTTGCTTTGGGAAGTCATTCCTGACCAACACCCTGGTCTGATTTTGATGCCTGTTTTGGGGGAACCTTCTCTCTCAAATCCAGCTCTGCTTCTATTGCCATTTTCTGAAGACCCCCCTCTTTTGCCTTCCAGAAGGAGGTGTTTTCTGGGGGCAGAGGGACCCAAGCTGCAGGAGGAAAGGAGAGAAGGCAAGGGTCTGGGGTTGTGCACAACTCCAGGCCTCACAGGGCCTGTGACTCATTGGTAAGGTGGAGGGAGAAAGGAGTAACCACCACACGTGTTGCTCAGGTTAAACGAAAGAAGGTGTGTGAAAGTGCCTTGTACGTGGAAGTTAATTTTTAAAAATGCATTTGTTTCCTTCTCTTTGCTACATTGTTCTTACCCACTGGGCAGGGGAGGGTCTCTTTAAAGGTGGCGTGGACCAAAGCCCTTTCGGGAATTAAGAACCTGAGTAGTAACAGCCACGTCAAGTGTTGACAAAGATGTGGAGGAACTGAGCTCTCACACACTGTGGGAACACACTGTGGGGAGGCAAAATGGTGCAACCACTTTGGAAAACAGCCTGGCCGTTTAAAAAAAATTAAAGGCCTATTACGCTGAATGAAATAAGTCAGACAGAGAAAGACAAATACCATATGATTTCACTTAAATGTGGAATCTGAAAAACAAAATAAATAAACAAAATGGAAACAAACTCGTAGATACAGAGAACAGACTGATGGCTGCCAGATGGGAGGGGGTTGCTTGGGGGAACGGGTGAAAAGGGGGGAAGGGATTAAGAAGGACACCTTGCCAGTTATAAAAACAGTCATGGGGATGTAAAGTACAGCATAGGGAATCTAGTCAATCATATTGTGATAACTCTGTACGATGTCAGATGGCTACTAGACTTATCGGGTGATCATTTAATAAGTTATATAAATATCTAAACATGATGTTGTATACCCGAAACTAACATTATATTGTATATCAGCTATAATTTAAATTTTAAAAAATTAAAAAATTTAAACATACATTTATCATATATGGTATAGCCAGTCCACTTCTAAATATTTACCCAAGAAAAAAGAAAGTGTATGTTCATACCAAGACATGTGCACAAATTTTCATAGCTGCTTTATTTGCAATAGCCTGACATGCAAATGTCCATCAATCGGTGAATACAAATTGTGGCATATTTATACAATAAGATACTATTCATCAATAAAATGGAGTCACACAAAAACATGGCTGACTCTTTAAATAATTATGCTACGTGAAAGAGGTACATGCTGTGTGACCCATTTATGTCGGCTGTAGAAAATCTTAGCCTATCTACAGTAATAGAAAGCAAATCATTGGTTTCCTGGGGACAAGGTCAAGGGAAAAGAGAAAGGGACACAAGAAACCTTTGGGTTGATGGATATGTTTGCTATCTTAATTGTGGTGATGGTCTCATGGGTTAAACATATGTCAAAGATGATCAAGTCATACACTCTAAACATGGCATATAGTTTATTGTATGTCAATTAAACCTCAATAAAACTGTTGAAAAAGAAGACTTCACTGGTAAAACAAACTTGGCTGCCTGCCTGTCCAATATTTCTTTAGCTTAATGAAACCCCCATTTTGTTTGGGGTGGCAGCGTAAAGGGATCATAGTCTGAGCCCCTCATGATGATTTCATTAACCACTCTTTCTGCCTCCTTCGCAGCTGTGAGAGGTCAGATGACCCGAGTAAGTCCAAAGAGACCCACGTTGAAGCCCGTTGGCTCTGGGAAAGCTTTGGCTCTCTCAATAAAGAGGGGCAAACATGGTGGTATAGCCCTTACCTTCTGCCATCTTCCTTCTTGGAATTAGAATGTGATACCTGGCGCTGCAGCAGCTACCTTGTCACCTTGAAGGGAAGGCCAAGAGGATGGTAAAGATGCTGAGTTTGATTTCAGAAAGTCTCTGAGTAGCCGCCTTCCTCTGTTGTGTGTGTGTGTGTGTGTGTGTGTGTGTGTGTGAGAGAGAGAGAGAGAGAGAGAGAGAGAGAGAGAGAGAGAGAGAGAGAGAAAACACTCCCTATTTGTTTGTGTGTAAAACACTGCAGATGGGTTTTCTGTTACATGCAGCTGAACACACTCTTATTGACATGACTGGGTTGTTAATTCAGTTATCCCCTGCAGATAACAGACCACTCTGAAACTCAGAGCATAAGACCACCACCTCCATTCTATTCCTCTCGTGTTCCTTTGGGTCAGGAGTCCTGCCCAGGCACAGCAGGACTGCCTCATCTCTTCTCCATGGCCGCAGCATCAGCTGGGGACACTGGGACAGACTGACTCAAGCCGGTTGTCTAGAGTCTCTGTTAGACCTGCTGAGGTTGGGATGTCCAAGATGGCTCTCTCCCTTACAGGCCTGGTGCTTGTGCTGGGACAGCTGTGGCTCTGTCTGGCATTATTCTGTCTCTAGGAGGCCTCTTTGGGCTGCTAGCTTGGGCTTCCTCAAAGGATGGCAGTCCTAGGTGTCGGGTCCTCACATGGTTAGCTTCCCTCGGAGCAAGTGCACCAAACGGGGAAGTGGAAACGTCCTGGCATAGCTCCACTTCCACTTGCTTTCGTGAGTCAGAGAAGGTGCAGGCCACCTCAAGGCACCGGTGGAGGTAGTCCACCTCCCCTTAGGAGAGTGGCAGGCACCTACAGGGCAGGGAGGAGCGGAGTTGCCTTCTCAAAGACAAGACAAGAAATCATTGCAAAACAGACACAGGTTCAAGGTCCAGTCCTGGCTTTGACTCCCGCTGAGACCTGTGTGCACACTGCCCTCTTGAAACCTCAGAGCAACGTCCAAATTCCTGATCTCACCACACAGACCCTTTCATCTGGCCCTTGGCTTTGGCCTTGTTGAACCCCCTGGAGATTTCTCAACACTCCAATGCTCACTCCAACCTCCAGACCTTTGGACATGCTGCTCCTGATGCCTGAGAGGTGTCTCGGTCCTTTCCCTCCACCCCCCACTTAGCAAACTCCTACTCATTCGTAAGGCCTTGGGCCTGATGCCCCTTCTCCTAGGAACTGGGATTCTGATGTCTCCACAGAAATCCCGGGCTGGTCCTCCACCTGTGGGTTCTTGTCTCAGCCTGGCCAGCCTCCCCCCACCTCAGCACCTGCTTGCGGGCCGGGCCGACTCCCCGCCACCCCCACCCCCCCGGCATGGGAGAGCTTTGAAAGCTGAGGCTGTTGTCTTCATCGTGTACCCCCAGTTCTCAGCATGGTGCCTGGTGGAGTTGGCAGGCAGGCAGTGTCTGTGCAATAAAGACAGGACGGCTGTAGATACACACACACACTACACAACAAACACACTTGGGGATTCTCACAGGGATGTTTCCTCTTGGCATACTCTCGGCTCGCAGCCCTCCTGGGAAAAGCTGAAACCCGAGGCGGTAATCCTTACACCAGCGTTATACTGAAATGCCCAGTGGCTATAGAATGTTTGTTCTGAGCTTGGCTTAGGAGCTGTCAGCGCCCTCCTCCTGTGCTACCATGTCTCCGATGCTGCATTTGTCAGCCCCAGCCCCAGCACGGGCTGAGAGGTGGCACTGGGCTTGCTGCTGCTGCAGCCTTTCCTGGGCTTCCATCAGACCCGACACTCATTTTGAAAACACCTCTTTTGTGCCCATCTCTCTGTTGTTGCATGCTGTCCTTTCTGGTGAGGGGTAACAGACAACAGGGTAGCAAAGCAAATGCATTGCGGTGAGCCAGCGAGTGGCCTGGAGGACAGAGAGGAGGATGGAGGGAGGGGGATGTGGTTGCAGAAAGCGGTCCAGGCAGGACAGGTCCTGGGTCTTTGACTCCTGCTGGCCTTAAGCTAATCCTTAGTGCTTGGCCTTTGTGGTTGTTTCCCTGAATCTCTGCTGCTGGGCAGGTGCCCAGGCCTTCCTGATCACTCACGGTTATAAACGCTGCTTTAAGCCTAAGAAGGTGGAGAAACAGCGAAGTGTTCTTTGCAGGGAGCCAGACGGTCAGATGGGGGTTGAGGAAGATCAGGCTGGCTGCGGATGGAGAATGGGCTGGAGGAGGCGAGGAGGCAGGGAACCTGAGGGCGGGGCTGTGAGGATGAGGGAGGCGGGTGGGTTCAAAGGGTGTCCTGGTGGTAGTGAGTGCAGAAGGAGAGCAGGCACCAGGCTGACAGTGGAAGGGGTGGGGGGCCTGGCCCCTCCCGGAGGAAAGGAGCACTTTGGTGAAAATGGTGAGGTCAGCTCTGGCCACCTCCACAATGCTTGCTTGCCTTGCTTTTCTTAAAGCCATAGCTCCCAAACGCATAATGGTTTTTCTCCATTCTGAGGGAGGTAAAAGGGAAACCTTTCCCGTATGTGTGTGTGTGTGTATATATATAGATATATATCTATCCTCTTCTATGCTATAGCTCCGTGAAGGCCAGGGCTGGTTGTGAGCACAGAACCTAATGTCCTTTGCACTGTGACTCACCATGTACCTCTGAGTCACCGCTGGTGACTGGGTCAAGCACCTCATTACTCTCACTCACCTCATTAGCTAGTTTTCTTGGGGTAGCACACCCCATAATATGTGGAGTTCTTCAGAGAGAGTGCCCTGAAATCACAGGGCAGAGTATCGAGGTCTCAGGGAGGGAGGGAGGCATACATAGGTCTTGATGTTGGAGTAGGAGTTCACCAAGGAGGTGGGGGGATGAAGAGCATTCCAGGCAGATGGAAAAGCGGAACAAAGGCATGGAGTGGGGACTAGACAAGCTGGAGGGGTGGGAGGGAGAGGCCTGAGGTGGGCCTGGAAGAGAAGCTGTCAGGGCTCACACAGGGCCTCGACCACCGGCCCCAGAGGTGGCCCTGCACCTTGGACTGTAAACAGGCTTCCTTTTGTATGTCGCTGCCACCTGACTGACAGTGGTTGCCTGCAGCGCGTGTTAGGAAGGATTCCGGAGTAGAGGGGTCACTAGTCATCTCGCTGTGGCTGTGGGAGTGGAGCTGGCAGACTGGGCGCCGGGGATTTGCCATCTCTGCTCAGAGCTGCAGACCCCCTGAAGGGAGGTGGGGCCGAGAAGCTGAGCGCAGAACCAGAACGTGTTCGGAGAAGATGGGCTGTGAGCTCTGGGAGGCCAGTTGCTGGGAGCCACGTTACCAATGAGCCAGTGGTGAGTTTAAAAATATCGGAGGAACAAATGCACTACCAAGTGTCTGCAAGGCGGAGGGTGGACCTTATCCGACCTAGCTGCTTCTGTAATGAGGGCGTGCGGGAGGAGTAAGGAACCTCAGTGCACACGCTGTCAGCCTCGCCCTCCTCTTTAGCAAAAACATCCAGGGTGGGGGAATAGACACACACACACACACACATGCACGCACATACACATGCACACACACACAGCACAGCAATGACCCCACCGAGGGGCACTTTCTGCCTCTGCTCTAGTGAAGTCAGTGCATAATTACCGGAAAGCATTTTTGACTGAATTTTAGATGAGCATTTTGACAAAATATAATATTGGAAACAATCTTTATCAAACATTCATGTGTCGTGTGAGAGATAAAGCCCGGGATCCATAATTCATACGGCGTGTGTATTACCAAGTGTGCATGAGAGGCTGCATTTCAATGAGGCAGCCGCACAATATTTCCTGCCAGACGCGGGCTTTCATCATTTACATTATTCACTAGGTTTTCCAGAACAGTAAATCTTAAATATATATTTGTGTTGGGAAGAGCTCGTGTGCGTGTCTGTGTACACACAGAGGGACACGCACCCGTTTGGGCACAGAACTGGCGGATGCGCGTTCCAGCTGGAGGGGCCGCAGCGACAGCAGGGAGGCTTGGCGCGGGAACGCACACGTCGCCATGGACTCCACAGCTCGCTGCGCAGGCATGAAACCCACCCACCCTGCCTCTCCCTCTCCAGACCCATGCAGCGGCTCTCTTGCAAATAAAATGGGTCTCAGAGTAGGGACATTGCCACACGCATGCACACGCGCTGTGCTGTTAAGAGAGAAATGGTCCCTGAGTCTCCAGAGCTCAAGACTAGAAGGAAGTGTTCCTCAAGATTGCAGAATTTTGTCTCACTCTGATGCTTAAATCTCTTCAACTGCAGCTTTCACAGTTTTTGAAATAGTCTCTGCTTGTATACCTTAGAGACGAGGAGCTCAGTACCTCCATAGTTTGCCCCAATCTATCTCCTAAGAGTCAAAGGCCCTCCATTGATTGAGGTGAAATTTGCCTTCTATAATTATCCCCCATGATGCTGGGCCAGCCCCCGAGGCCCCACAGAACAAGTCTGATTCCAGGAGCTCCGGAGAGTCCTCCAGAGCTCTGAGCACGGCATGGCGTTCCTGGAATAGTCTCCTTCCAGGCCTCTGCTCCCTTAGCGTTTCCTGCCCTGGCCATGTGGTGGATGCTGGGGTGCACTGCCCAGACTCTCCCCAGGAGCAAGGAGCTTGCTCTCCTCCTGCCAGGAGTGTGGCCTGCTGATGGCTCCAGGCTGAGACCCCTCAGAAACTGCCCCGGGCAGAGGGGATTGGCTCACCCAAGGTTTTGCCCTCCCTGAAGAGCAGCCACAGCCAATGACTGGGAGAGGCACCTCTGAAAAGTCACTTTCAGCTCTAGAACCCCCAAGTGGTGGGCTGAGGCTCTGTTGCAACTGCACTGCAGTTTAACCTTCCCCTTGACCTTTGGGGGCATTTCTCAGGCCCCATAGGAGTTGATTCAGGGATACACCTCCCCAAACTTTCTGCATGCAAGTCTTTAACGAAGAGTGTCAGCGAACCTGGCCAAAGACAATCAGACTAGGATAGGGCTGGGGAGGGGTGAACTCCCAGTGAGATTGTTGAACTGGCTCTCACTGACCAGCGGGTGATGAAGACCCATCGTTGTGATGGATGCAGGACTGAGAGCTCCCGCATCTGTCAGTCTCTGGTGATGAGGAGCAATTGTTAGGACTTTCTCCTGCTGGAGAAACTGGGATGGGATCCTGCTGGCAGAGAATGAAGGCAGGTTGCATGTTTCAGGAAGCTGAGAGGACTGGGGAAATTAGTGATTACAAGGACAATAGAATCGGATGGCTCTTGCGGAGTGCAACTGGATGGATTGGAAAAAAATCACACAATAAATGGTTGTAGGTGATTCATTATCAATTTAAGGCAACGTGTGAAAGTCAGTGTGCTTCCTTGGCTACATATAAAGAGTTTCTTTTCTCAGCAGCTGGAGAGAAGAGAAGGCTGAGGTGCTGGGTGAGTCACTATGTCCATGTCACAGCCCTGGTTAGGAAGGAATGGGAACAGTAGACTTGAGATGACAATATCTGGATCAATGAACTGAGAACTTTGAGGCTGCTGCCTCCCTGTGCCTTCGGTGTTTCCTGCTGTTAAATCCAGGGTTCTCTCCTTGCTTGAAGATGACACAGAGGCCTCCGCCATGTCAGGCAGCATCTATCTTTTTTACTAGGGAACTACTTGAATACTGGGCCAATAACTGAAACCATGTCACTACAAAATCCATTGAGGGAAGCGGGGAACCTTCTAGGGCCCAAAAGGAAGTCTGTGTAGGAGGGGGTGTAGGACCCACTCTTTATACTGGCAGGGCCCACACTGAGGGTGCTGAGTCAGGGGATGGAATATCAAGTTGAATGAGTGAGTTTATCCTTATGGGAGCCTCTCCCTTCATATACGATTTCCCACCCTGACGAGGACCCAGGGAGCTGATGCTAGTCCCACTCGGGTGGCTCCGGAAGCTTGGATGAAGATATGGCCCCTACTATGTGAAGTAGAAATGCCAGAATAACCATGGCAGAGGGAACCAAAACACTTCGGGGAGTGAGCACGCTAGTGAGGCTAGTCTATGGAAGGCCGAAAATGTACTAACTGACCAGGTCCCACAGAAGGGCCCGGGTGACATGGCATTTAGCAAAGCAGTGGATGTGCTGGAGAGGAGGTGCTGGCATCAGGGAGGAGCTCATGGGGGCTGCTGTTTGCAGACCAGGCATGGCCATGGGAGACAGCCTTATATATCCTTGCAAACAATTGGGATTCTAGGGAAGAGCAGAGGCCAGATGATTATCTGTTGGAAGCAAGATGGGCACAATGAGTGCAATGGGCAGTAAAGTCAGAGTGGCAGCCAGGCCTGACCTGCAGGCTTATGGGTAAGACTGGAGAACACGATGTCCTTAGGGTGGGTGACTAATTATGCTGTTTATTTGGGGTTGAGGGGGTTGCAGGAACAGGGGACTTTCAGTGTTAGAACCAAGAAAATCTCGCTTAAACTTGGGATGAGCTCATTGCCCTGCCCCAGGGACAGCTAACAAGGGTGTTGCTCAATCTACAAACATCAAAAGAAAATCCAAGATAGATGATGAGGGAGCTAAAAGCATCTGTTCCAGCTTAATGAAAGGCAAAAAAGCAAAAACTGAAAACCAATTTTCAGGCTCAGAACCCACTGACTAAAGGAGAGGCTAGGTTCCCAGGACGAAGGACCTTGATCACCATGGTGACTGGGTTCAGTGATGACTACCCCAGTTCTTTTGGGGCTTTTATAATGAGGAATGGCAAATTCCCAGAGTTGACATTGATAAACAGGGACCCGAAGTCATGGTCATGTTAGAGAGGGTGCATATAGGGTTAGGTTATAAATACACTCCTGGCACAGATCTGACTCAGATGAGCCCACAGAGTCCACACTGTCACCCTGGGGACATGTCCCCAGCCCTTGAATGCCCAGTTGTAATGGACATGCCTGGTGACTGGCAGACCGCCCGCATTGGTTCCCTGGACTATACGGTTCAAGGTATCCTAGTCGGAAAGGCCAAGTGGAAGCTTTGGAAATTCCTCCACCCCCACCTCCAGGTAAGACAGAAAATGGAAAACAATTTTGCAGAGATTAGTGCCACATTTAAAGTCCTAAAGACTGCAGGGGTGGTGCTCCCCGTCCTTTCAACATTTAATTCACCATCTGGAACCTATAAAAATGAGATAGCTCTTGGAGGATGAGAGGCGACTACCACAATTTGACCAAGGAGTAGCTCCAATCACAGCTGCTGGGATTTCGCTAGAGCAGATAAAGACAGCGCTGAGTACATGGTGTCTGCTCACTGATCTCTATCGGGAAGGAGGGCCAAGCAGCTCCCATTCTCATGGGGTGGAAAGTCACACACATTTAAGTTTTTCACCGGGTTCGGTAGTGCTCCTGTCCTCTATCATAATATCAAGGCCTAGAACTACTCCCTAGGCAATTTGTAGAACGTTGCATTGGTCTGTGAAATGGATGAGATCGTGTCAATAGAAACTGGATGAGTGAGAAGTGGCACGTGCCCCAGAGACCTTGGTAAGACATGTGCTCCAGGCAGTGGGAGATGAATCTGCAAAGATTAGACAGCGACCTCATCAGTGAAGTAGGGGGTCGGTGCTCTAGGGCATGCCAGGACATCCCTTCCAAAGTAAAGGACAAATTATTGCATCTCAAACCTCCCACCACTTAGAAGGAAGCACAACACCCAGTGTGTCTTTTTGGCTTCTGGAGTCAGTATACTCTATGCTTGGGAAAAGTGCTCCAACCCATTTATTGAGAGACATGGAAGACTCCTAGCTTTGAGGGAAGAAGCCCAGCAGCAGGTCCAGGTTGCTGTGCAAGCATCCCCGCCGGGCGACCCACATGACTGGCATTAGAGTGTCTGTGATGGGCAAAGAAGCTAGGTGGAGTTTATGGCAAGCTCCAAAAGGAAAATTACCACGTAGACCTCTAGGGTTCTGGAACAAGGCCATGCCATCTGCAGTGGAGAATGACCCACTGCTCAAAAAATAGCTCTTAGCATGCTCCTGGGCACTGGGACAGATCAGCCCCTGACCGTGAGACATCAAGGGCCATGAAGCCAAAACTGTTGAGCATGAGCTGGGCACATACGGAGCCACCAAGTCATAAGACGGGTGTAACTTAGAAGTGGGCCAGCTGGGATCAGGCATGACAGAGTCAGATGATACTAGCAAGCTGCCCCATGTCTTCCACCACTGTTGCTCAGCTCCCACCTGTGCCTCCATAGGGGGGTCCCTTAGACTAGAAAAAAGCCACGTCCTGTTCATGGACATGCTGATTTGTATAGTATATGGGTACCAGACAAAAATGAACTGCTGCTACACTATAGCCCCAATCAGGGTGGCCCCGAAAACAAGCAGAGAGGGGAAATCTTGCCGGTGGGCAGAGCCCTCCACAGTGCACTTGGTCATCAATTTTGTATAGAAAGAGAAGTGTCCCGAGGTAGAACATATCTGGATTCATGGGAAGCAATGGAAAACTGAGTTTTGGTCACAGTCTCGGAAGGAGAAAGATGGGAAGTGATAAGAAGATCCAGGGAAGAGGCATCTGAGTAAAACTATGGGAGTGGTCATGGAGTATGAAGATCTTTGTTACTTCATGTTTCCACGTGCTACCCCCCATTAGAGAGCATCCACCATGGAAGAGGTACCAAGTAGACAGAGTGACTCAGAGAGTTGATGTCGTCATGCCAGCCAACCTCTGTCATTAGCCATCCTCATGGACTTATGAACGGGGAAATCACAGGGCAAGGATAGTGACCACATGATGTTCTAGACAGTGGTCGGCAAACTGCGGCTTGGCAAACGGCGGCTCGCGAGCCACATGCAGCTCTTTGGCCCCTTCAGTGTGGCTCTTCCACAAAATAACAACTTCTGCACATGGGCCACAAAGTTTCAATTGCACTGTACATGCATGCCCGCATGTGGTATTTTGTGGAAGAGCCACATTGAAGGGGCCAAAGAGCCACATGTGGCTCATGAACAGCGGTTTGCCAACCACGGTCCTAGTAGCATGGTTTATACTCATCAAAGCCAACCTAGATACTGCCATTGTCCAATGTCTACCTTGCTAGTAACAGAGACTGATGCTCATACACCAGTATGGCTCCATCCTTCAAGGAGACTGACTGACCACTTGAACTTCTTTCATTCTGGAAGGGAAATTGATTCATTTATATCAGAATTGACATCAGTTCTGGTTATAGGTTTACCTTTTCAATCTATGGGGTCTCAGCCTGTACCGTGTCTGATGACTTAAGGCAGTGGTTCTCAACCTGTGGGTCATGACCCCTTTGGCAGTCGAATGACCCTTTCACATGATGACCATCCTGCATATCAGATATTTACATTACGATTCATAACAGTAGCAACATTACAATTATGAAGTAGCAACGAAAATAATTTTATGGTTGGCTCACAACATGAGGAACTGTATTTAAAGGGCCAGAAGGTTGAGAACCACTGAGTCTTAAGGTATCAATGATCCACCAACTAAAGGATCCCATATAATGTTGAATCACATGATTCAAGAGAATGATTTTACAATAAAGGAGGTGAGGCAGTGGGCTTAAGACCATAGAACCCTTCTAGTTTATGAAATGTTGTCCCCACCCCCCAGACCCTGCCACCTGGTAGTGATGGAATAGCCTTTGTGAAAGGGCAGCTGAGGCACCAATTTGGACACGATGCCTGTGGGAATGGGACATCCTCCTCCAGGATGCAGTATGTACCTTCAGTCGATGACCATTTTATGGTGCTTTGTCCCAGTAGATAGAATGAATGTGTGTGGGGGACGAGAGGTGGGAGTAGGAGTCTTTGTTTACTGTCACTCCCTGGGCCAACTGGGGGAACCCGTGCTTCCTGTCTCCACAACACTGGACTCTGTGGGTCTGGACGTCCTGGCTCGCAGAGGGGACATGTGTCCACCAGGGGACCCAGGAAGAGTGGCATTAAACTTTGGGCTATGGTGTCACCCAGTCTTTTTGGGCTGCTTATTTAGGTTGAGACACTGGTAGACAAGGGAAAAGTCACTACCCTGGTGAGGTTAAGGGATGTTGATTGTTAAAAGGAAGTAAAGATGTTGCTTAACAAAAAAGGGCTGAGAAGAATATGTTTGGATTCCCTGGGAGTCTCTTGCTCTTTTCTGCCCAATTTCAATGGTAAATTGAGAAGTGTAATAACCTGCAGAGTGAGTATCCGTGACACAGAGAGGCCTGAGAAGAGTGTGGCAACCAGGAATCCAGACTCTTCAGGGGTGAGGGTCTGGGCCATGGCAATGGGTGAGCCACAGGGACCTGCACAGGTGCTGGTGAAGGGACTCCAGAATAGGACATAGAGGAGGAGCTTGACCAACTGCATCAGTGGTGTCTACAGTTTGTCCCACTAACCTTCCTCTTATAAGTTTCCTCAGGAAAAGAGACACCAGAGTCATGGAGACAGAATAACCTGCTGCTCCAAGAATCTATATATATAAAAGCCTAAGCGACCATTACAATGGAACGACCAGAATGACCACTGGTTGCTATGATGCCCACTGACCATCAGGGGGCAGAGCTCAAGGCAGGAGCTGCCTCCAGCCTGCAGGCCCTGATCGCTGATGGGGCCTACAGGCCAACCTCCTGGTTCCTCCCCCCGGCTGGCAGGCCCCTGGACTGGAATGGGGAACTGAGAGTGGGTGGCGGCAGACCCAGGCCTTTTCCTGGGGGCTGAGGGCCAGCTCCCTCCTCGGACCAGTGACCAACCTCCCTGTCCCTCCCCCAATCCAGTGGGCCCCGATCGGTCCACTCGCCATGGTGGCAGTTGGCCCCTATCCCCGGCCAGCAGGGGGCTGGGATAGGAAACTGGAACTGGGTGGCTACAAACGTGGGGGGTGAGGGAAGAAGGAGAGGGGGAGGCTGGGAGGTGGGGAACGTGAAAGGCCCTGATCACTGGCCAGGCCTAGAGACCCCACCTGTGCATGAATTTTATGCACTGGGCCTCTAGTCCTATATAATAAAAGCCTCATATGCAAATTGTCCCCTTGACCAGGAGTTCAACCAGGGGGCGGGACAGGCTGGCCAACCATGGGAAGGGAGGCCCCGGCTGGCGGCAAGCAGCTGGCAGCTGCTATGGACCCTACCCATGCACAAATTTCTTGCACTGGGCCCCTAGTTTATTCTATAAACAGGTGGATCCACCCATGGCAAGGGGTGGACTGTCGTGGACACTGTGATTTGCAGCTCAGAGTGTCCTCCAGGGCCAACCACTCATTCCCACAGCTGTAGGGAGTGTTGTTTACTGTTGGCTCCAGCCAGGTCCCTCCCTGGGAACTGCCTGTGGCCAAAAGGAGCTACCGTGTCTGAGGCCATCTTCCTCTCTGTGAGAAGCCCACCTCCAGCTGGACTGAGGTCTCCCCTCAATTCAGGACAGCTGGGAACGGGCATTCCAGCACCAGAGCTGCAACACGGCTCTACTCCCTCTGTCCGAGCTGGGTTCTATGCACCTTCACAGGTGTCAGTGCTGAGAGCCCCCCTCATACCTTCCTGTGCAGAAATCTCCATCGGTGTCCTGGGGAACTTACCCTAATCCTAATAGCACGTTTTTCAGATCTTTGCTGACTGTTCGCTGGTTATGCTCTTATCAGCATCGCTCTTGACAAATGATTTATGAAATAGAAATGGAGCTCTGATTTTTCAGGGTAGAATAGAAGACTCTCACCTCCCTTACTGTAGACACCATACATTTATTAATGTGACCTAAGTTAGCAACAACTCTTTTGCAGCCATGATATGCTGTTGCTGATTTTTAAAGACTCGGTTAAAACTCCATGTCCTTTCAAAGGCTTGCTGCTGTTAGACCTTGTGCTCCTTATCAGCATGTACAATCACCTTTCAGGGGATCGAGCAGAACCTAGACCAGTGTTGGTGAACCTTTTGAGCTCGGCGTGTCAGCATTTTGAAAAACCCTAACTTAACTCTGGTGCCCTGTCACATATAGAAATTTTTTGATATTTTCAACCATAGTAAAACAAATACTTATATTTTTGATATTTATTTTATATATTTAAATGCCATTTAACAAAGAAAAATCAACCAAAAAAATGAGTTCGCATGTCACCTCTGACACGCGTGTCATAGGCTCGCCATCACTGGTCTAAACTATATGACATTAAACTGATGGAAGCTGTTAGCAGAGCCCAGCAAGGACCCACGATTCAGAGTCAGAATGATGGACTTGACAATAAGCTAAGTGAGTGGGAGACACTGCCATTCACAGGATGTTCAGTGGTGAAAGGAACAAGAAATCAAGCCCACAGCATCTACTAAATGCAAAAAGATTTACACATGCGCCTTTTAGATAGCAGGCACACGGAACTTCCAATGGCGTGAGGTTCTCAGCAATCTTCCAAATGTAAACAAAAAAAAATGTGTGTTAGCTTATGTTTTTTGTACAGGTCAGGCTCTTCAAACTATTTTTCATGTATTAATTTGTTGCTATTTCACAGCTAGGTTATCAATTGAGAAATACTCTTTTCATATTTTACAGGTGAAAATCCATGACACAGAGAGTTTAAGTAACATTTCCAATGTCAAATGACCGTTAGTAAACTAAGTTGCTGGGATTAAATTCCAAGCAATTTAGCATCAGCGTCCATCCTCTCACAGTGGAAGTTCATCCTTATGGTCCACAATTCAATAAGTTGCACTTTGCAATATTGAAACCCCCTTTGTCAGTCAGGAAGCTAAGACTGGCTTACATGTACAAAGTCCTTCACCCTACATGATGCTTTTACATTTGATTTCCCAACAACCAGTGGGGAAGGGAGAACAGGAAGAACCACACAGCTTACATGAGTTGTCCAAGGCAAAATAGCTTGTTTCCCTCTAGTGTGTGTCTCTCTCTCTCTCTCTCTCTCTCTCTCTCTCTCTCTCTGGGGGTCCCCACTGGGGTGCCTGGCCAGCCTGGATGAGGGGATGATGGCTGTTTGCAGCTGGTCACACCCCCTTCAGGGTGGGGGTCCCCACTGGGGTGCCTGGCCAGCCTGGATGAGGGGATGATGGCTGTTTGCAGCTGGTCACACCCCCTTCAGGGTGGGGGTCCCCACTGGGGTGCCTGGCCAGCCTGGATGAGGGGATGATGGCTGTTTGCAGCTGGTCACACCCCCTTCAGGGTGGGGGTCCCCACTGGGGTGCCTGGCCAGCCTGGATGAGGGGATGATGGCTGTTTGCAGCTGGTCACACCCCCTTCAGGGTGGGGGTCCCCACTGGGGTGCCTGGCCAGCCTGGATGAGGGGATGATGGCTGTTTGCAGCTGGTCACACCCCCTTCAGGGTGGGGGTCCCCACTGGGGTGCCTGGCCAGCCTGGATGAGGGGATGATGGCTGTTTGCAGCTGGTCACACCCCCTTCAGGGTGGGGGTCCCCACTGGGGTGCCTGGCCAGCCTGGATGAGGGGATGATGGCTGTTTGCAGCTGGTCACACCCCCTTCAGGGTGGGGGTCCCCACTGGGGTGCCTGGCCAGCCTGGATGAGGGGATGATGGCTGTTTGCAGCTGGTCACACCCCCTTCAGGGTGGGGGTCCCCACTGGGGTGCCTGGCCAGCCTGGATGAGGGGATGATGGCTGTTTGCAGCTGGTCACACCCCCTTCAGGGTGGGGGTCCCCACTGGGGTGCCTGGCCAGCCTGGATGAGGGGATGATGGCTGTTTGCAGCTGGTCACACCCCCTTCAGGGTGGGGGTCCCCACTGGGGTGCCTGGCCAGCCTGGATGAGGGGATGATGGCTGTTTGCAGCTGGTCACACACCCTTCAGGGTGGGGGTCCCCACTGGGGTGCCTGGCCAGCCTGGATGAGGGGATGATGGCTGTTTGCAGCTGGTCACACACCCTTCAGGGTGGGGGTCCCCACTGGGGTGCCTGGCCAGCCTGGATGAGGGGATGATGGCTGTTTGCAGCTGGTCACACACCCTTCAGGGTGGGGGTCCCCACTGGGGTGCCTGGCCAGCCTGGATGAGGGGATGATGGCTGTTTGCAGCTGGTCACACACCCTTCAGGGTGGGGGTCCCCACTGGGGTGCCTGGCCAGCCTGGATGAGGGGATGATGGCTGTTTGCAGCTGGTCACACACCCTTCAGGGTGGGGGTCCCCACTGGGGTGCCTGGCCAGCCTGGATGAGGGGATGATGGCTGTTTGCAGCTGGTCACACCCCCTTCAGGGTGGGGGTCCCCACTGGGGTGCCTGGCCAGCCTGGATGAGGGGATGATGGCTGTTTGCAGCTGGTCACACCCCCTTCAGGGTGGGGGTCCCCACTGGGGTGCCTGGCCAGCCTGGATGAGGGGATGATTGCTGTTTGCCGCTGGTCACACCCCCTTCAGGGTGGGGGTCCCCACTGGGGTGCCTGGCCAGTCTGGGTGAGGGGCTGAGGGCTGCTTTCAGGCTGGCGGTTGTTGACTGAAGCTCCCAACCGCTCCTTTTTTTTCTCTTTTTTTATTTTATTCTGGGCCAGCTTTAGCTCTGGCTCTAGCTCTGAGGCTTCGTATCTGGTTTGTTTGCCATTCTATAATCGAAACAATGTATAACTTCAGCTCTGAGATCCCGGCAGGTTGAAAGCTGGTTTCTAGGGTTTTGTTTAGCTTCTTATTTACAACATAGTACATAGTTGATTAGATTTGCAACTCAGAGGCCGGCAAGTGAGGCGGGGAAGTTGGAGTCTGCAGTCACTGAAGCAAGGAAGCCTCATGTTCGCTTCCAGCTGCCTGGCTGCTGGCCGTCATCTTGGCTGACAGTTAATTTGCATAAGGATATGCTGATTAGCCAATGGGAAGGGTAGCGGTCGTACGCCAATTACCATGTTTCTCTTTTATTAGTGTAGATATTTAAATGACATTTAACAAAGAAAAATCAACCAAAAAATGAGTTCGTGTGTCACCTCTGACACGTGTGTCATAGGTTCGCCATCACTGACCTAACTCTTCTGTTTACTTCCACCTGGTTGGCTCGCGCTGACTATTCCTACCTGTTGAAGGATTTTTGGATCAGACTTTCATTGGATTCATTGATCTTTCCTTTCAAATGCATGCAAACTCAAATCTGATAAGCTGGCCTCCTGCGTCCTTATTCGGGCCATTAATGACAAGCTCGCAGGCCATGTCAAGCCTTCCTGGGCTGGCTGTCCCCCTCCTGGAGGGGCACTGTCTTTTCTCTGCTGAAGAGCCTGTGCTGCCGTTGCCAACACCAACAGGTCCTTCTCTCTGTGCCACCCTCCCCAGCCCTCCCCACTCTCTCACCGAATCCTCACAGCAGCCTGTAGAGGGGCTGAGGAACCAGCCCGAGATCCCTTAGGTGACAGAGCCAGATCCGTGCCTAGGTAGGTTGTCCTTGGAGCAAGCTGCTGCCCACAGTGTCATCATGCCTCCTCAGGAAGCGATTCCCAGGGCCAGCTACCTCCTGCTGCAGGCAGGGCGAAGTGTGGAGGGCCAGAGACCTGGGGTCAGGCTGGGGAGGAGAGAGACACCGAGCCCTGGACAGGGGCCTGGAGTAGCTCTTCTCTTGGGAGGAGGAAACTTCTTGAGGAGGAGACAGTGGAAGGAGGGAAGCTCACCCCGTTCTCTGTTTTTTCAATAACAGCAGCAGGTGCTGAGCCACCACGCCCCGGGCACAGCGCACAGCCTCTACCTGCACTAACGCAGTGTTTCCCAGCACTCCCAAGAAGTGTTGGTGGCTCCGAGAGTTAAGTGACTTGCCCTGAGTCACAGCTCGTCTAAGAATGAAGCCTCGGTGGGAATCCACAGTGTCTTCTCCGGACAGTCTGGCCTCCTTGGCTCAGTTTGCAGACACGCCCACCGAAGGCCAGAGGCAGGACAGTGACATTACTCTCACTGCAAGCCGGTGGTGGGTGCTCAGGACAAGAGGAGAGTCTGCAGGTGGCTCCGTCACTGTCCACCCTCGCTGTCAGAACACAAGCTCCTCGAGGACAGGAAGTACTGGCTGTTTCATGTACTGACTTGCTGTCATGTCCCCACACCAGTAACAGTGCCCGGACCATCATCGGGGTTTGATATGTTATTTAGTCACGAGAAAGGGGTTTATGAGGCCTGGGTACTGGCCAAGCACCCAGCAGACCGGGAACAATGTGTAACTGGTATCCATGGGCAGAGGGTCATTGATACCAAACGCTCTGCCTAAGGTCTCTCCGCTCCCTGCGCACTGGTGGGTCCTCTCCAGGATCTGTCCTCCCGGTGCCACCACTTCCGGCTGCTCTTTGCTGAAACTGCAGCCTGAGCTGGACTCAGGTAGGAACGTACGGAACCCTGCAGGTTCCCTGAGCCCGTCTTGGTGGCTGCACCGCCTGCTCTGCCACCCCCATGGCACCTGGTCCGGGGCTGGGCACTGAGGGTGCTGGCAGCTTCCTCCCAGGAACACCTGGCCTTTTTGCTGGGCAGTTTGTGCTGTTGTTGGGATTCCTTTCTTTCTTTCCCCCCTCCTTTTTCTTCCTCCCAAGGAGAAATAGGAGCACGTGATTCTCCTAACACAACACTAAGAATTTGTCTCTACAGGCTCCTCCGTGAGTTAGCAGTAAAGATTGCAAGAAGCCACCAAGCTTTTCATTCTGCACGGCCTTCCAGCCTGCCGTCAGACACACCCAGGGCCTGGAAAGGCCTCTGATCCAAGCCACTTCTACATTTCAATAAGCCAAATATTTATTTGGGATTATTACTCAATAACAAAAATCCATTGGCCAAGAAGCCAATGATCAAACTGCCATTCCCTTTCCTCCGCTTCTGGGCTCAGCGGCGCTGGTCATGCTCATTACCACGTGGTCAGCTGTGAGACCATCAGGCCTTGGCTTTGTGACCCAGTGGGGGCCGTGCTGCTCCCACAGCCTCCTGCCAGCCCCACCCGGGAGCTGTGCTCAGCAACCCCGGGCTTTCTGCTCACTTCAGGCCCCAGTAACTCAAGTGGATCAAGTGGATTTTTCCGATAGAAATCAGCCACATCTGCAGAAACATCTGGCTCCGCCTGTCCTCTCATGTTGTGTCCTCTGCACAGGCCCATTTCTTCTCAGGGTTCTGTGTTGGCCCTAGTATCCCAGGATCAGCCTCTCTTGCTAACTCTTAATCATTTTTTCAAAGGTACATGTGTGTGATGTATGGAGTATTGGAGTTGGGAGGCTGCCTAGAGACCATCTAGTCCCCTAGTTTCTAGAAGAGACTGAGGCACAGAGAGGCTGAGGGCTGTGTCCAAGATCACACAGCTAGTAAGTGGCAGAAGGGGAGCCAGGGCCAGGTGGGTAGGTGCCCAGTTCCTCCTCTCAGCCTCTGCCCGTGCTACCTCTCCAGCCCGGGCCCAGAGAAGTAACTCTCTTCAGTCATCCAGCAGGTGGGAAGCCAGATTAGAGCCCTGTGCTCATTTTCTAGAGCTTCCATAGAAAAGGCCACAGACGGGTGGCTGAAACAGCAGAAATGTTCTGGGGGCTGGAAGTCCAGGATCAAGGTGTGGATAGGGCTGTTTGCTCCTGGGGCTGTGAGGGAAACTGCCCCAGGCCTCTCTGCTACCTTCTGGTGGTTTGCTGGCAATCTTCAGCCTTCCTTGCCTTGTAGACATCACCCCAACCTCTGCCTTCATTTTCCCATGGAGTTCTTCATGTGCCCATGTCTGTATCAAAATTTTACCTTTAAAAAAAGACACCAGTCATTATGGATTGGGCACCCACTCTACTCCAGGGTGACCCCATCTTCACTAATTACATAGGCAGTGACCTTATTTCCAACTAAGGTCGCATTCTCAGGCGCTAGGGGTTAAGATTTCAACATGGAAATTTGGGGGGACACAATTCAACCCACCACTAACCCTGATCTTCTAACACAGTGGTTCTCAACTTTCTGGCTCTTTAAATACAGTTACTCATGTTGTGACCCAACCATAAAATTATTTTCGTTGCTACATCATAACTGTAATGTTGCTATTGTTATGAATCGTAATGTAAGTATCTGATATGCAGGATGGTCTTAGGTGACCCCTGTGAAAGGGTCGCTCGACCGCCAAAGGGGTCTCGACCCACAGGTTGAGAACCGCTGCTCTAACACTTAGGTTATCTTCTTGTTATCCAGAACACTTTTTAATTTAACACATCATTAAGTTGAATAAAATACGGGTTTTTAGCAGTCTGGAGGGAACTCCTCTAGCTTTCAATAGTTAGTAATGCGACACCATGGCTGAACTGTCTCTACATAAATTGGTGTGTCTTAGGCCCACTCTCACTGGAGCCAACAGTGTGGTTTGAAGGGATGATGGCAGAAGAACTGGGAGAGAGGTGAGAGGAAGGGGTTAGACCTTAGGCCCCAAGTCTGATACATTATTTATTTGGTGGATTCATTTGCCTAATCCATCTCCAGGCAGGTGTCAGCTCTGGGCGAGCAGGACTGGAAATACCTTGTGCCATCGGCAGAGACCAGCGGTGGAGCTGGGACTGGAACACGTGGTCTCACCACACGGCAGTAACGATGCAATGCCTGCTTTATGCATTTCTGGTTTCCCCAACTTAACTGCAAGTCCTGCGAGGCAGAGACCCTCTTCCCCACTGCGCAGCTCAGAATGCGTCCGATTGGAAGCCAGGGGCGCTGGGGTAGGTCTCATCGTAACCCTCAGCTCCAGCTCTTCCCCCCAACTGAAATCTCAGGGAAGCCCTAAGATGGCCTTCGCTCCCGATTATTGCTTTGGAAGCACAAAGTTGCACCCTGGCCTCTCAGCCTCAGTCCTCTCCCCACCTCTCACCGCGCCCTTTTCTCCCGGTGTAATTAAAGGGAAAATGCTCTGCATTCATTTACTTCATACGTTATCAAATAAGGGATGAATGAAGAGGTCCATATTTCTATTTCAAGGTTCATGTGCTTTCACAAACGGTGCAAGTTGTGCTCTAAAACCTGCCGCGTCAGCAGGAAGCCTCCGCTCGGAGCGCGGCCATGTCCCCTCCTTCCTCTTTCATTCCCCAGTGCAATTTCTAAATAGATGCGATGGCTAGGAGTTCTGCATAGACAATTGTGAAACAATATTCAAGGCCGCCAACATCCTCCAGCCTCTCCCTCTCTCTCACACACACATATTACTCAGTAGTCTTCTGGAGGGAGGGACGCCAGGCTCTTGGCTCAACTAACTTGACTACAACAAACATTTATTCAGGACCTACTGTGTACAGAGGATTGTAGTGGGCACCACTGAAGAGATGAAAGCATTCCTATCTTAGTTCTTTCAGGTTAACGAAGCACATCTACATCCATAACTCCATTGAATTCTTGTAAAAATCCTCTGACGTGGATGTTCTTATAATCAGCTTTGCCACTGCAGTGAGGAAACTGAGGCTGAGGGAGCTTCAGTAACAGGGGCCTTTACTGTCAGTGGGCAAAGACCCCCCTTTATAGACTGGTGACTGGTAGAATAATTTTTTAAATGCATAAAACAAAATACATAGGCTCATGAGGACAACCAATAATACTGAAATGCCATTTTCAAAATACCAAAAAAGTCCGAGAGAGTAATTTATGTGCTTCTTTATAAAGGCATTAAATAACAAGACTCTAATGAATATTATAATTCTAAAGTAATGACTTTGGATATGTCAGGGGTCAGCAGACTGATTTGGGTCACCACTTGTTTTTGTAAATAAAGTTTTATTGGCACACAGACATCCTCATTCATTTTCTTATTGTCTATGGCTGCTTTAGAGCTGCAACAGTAGAGTTGAATAGTTGCAACCCAGAGTGCCGGGCCCAAGGCTTAAAATCTTTACTCTCTGGACCTTTAGAGAAAAATGTGTGGCCCTTGTTGTATTTACTACTTTGAAATATCTGCAACCATTTTAATAGGATTGGAAAATACCTGTGATTTCTACTGGTGACATATCTCAGTATGACGATGGCTGCCGAGGTTGGGTACCCCCGTTTATAATGGAAGCATGCCATTTTCCCACCAAGTTCATGGACTCCTACTCATCCAGAGTTCTACCTGTGATGCTGTGGAGACGGAATCCACACCCAAGGTGGACTGGTTCAGAAACAGAATTTGCGCTACAAAGCCTTGATATCTGGTACTGAAGGATATCTCTCTCTCTCTCTCTCTCTCTCTCTCTCAGCATGCCATTTTCCCACCAAGTTCATGGACTCCTACTCATCCAGAGTTCTACCTGTGATGCTGTGGAAACGGAATCCACACCCAAGGTGGACTGGTTCAGAAACCAGAATGTGTGCTACAAAGCCTTGATATCTGGTACTGAAGGATCTCTCTCTCTCTCTCTCTCTCTCTCTCTCTCTCTCTCTCTAACACACACACACACACACACACACACACACACACACACACAAACACACACACACACACACACACACACACACACACACAGTCCCTGCCTAGTGTTATCATGAGGAGAAAGAGTGAATGGAGCCTGAGGGAGGCGGTGATGTTTGGTGATGCTCAGGCCCTTAACCTTCCACAGCCCTTACTGTGTGGCTTGGCAACTGGCTGAGAGGGTGAAGCGAACTCTAGCTTAGTTGCCAAGCTCCATTATGTTGGGGGGTGGATGCTGTTTTCAAGTCCTCACAAAGGTGCTCTGTGGGCCAGGGCCAGCGCGAAGTGGATGGGCCTGTGCTGGGGCTTGTCCATGTGCGGTCAGTTCCTTCAGTAAAACACCTACAGTTTCATTGATGGGTTGGCTCTTGGGTAGATAGGTATAAAGACAGAAGGTCATTGTTATATTGAGGGATTTTAAAGACTTCACTCTGCAATGTTTCCATTCATTCATCCTTTCACTCATATTGTCCTGCCTCCCTCCTTTCTGACATGAAATCCCTGTTGCACACCAGCTAAGCCAGGCCCTTAATGACATACACGAGCCTGAGGAAGTTTAGTGCTGCCTCTGTCATTTTCTAGCCACGTTACCTTGAGTGGCTTTACTCTCTGATCTCTATTAGCCCATCTATAAAATGGGAATCTAGGTACACCGGCCACCCACCTCACAGATCTGAGGTGAGTCCAAGGAGAGAATAGATGGAAAGAACGATGGGGAAAAGTTGTTTTAGAAATTGAAAGGAAGGAGAGGTCTCTGTGGCTCAGGCTGGCTGGGCTTGAGGACAGACAGGATTGGAAGAGGACAGAAGTAAGCTGAACCCAGTGGAGGAGCCCACAGTGGCACCGGGAGGAAGGGCCATGTCCTCGGGGAACAGCCGTGACACTCAGCACCCTCCCCGGGGGACTTTTGAGTCAGCTGGGAGCCATTGCCACGAGAATCTGTTTATTATTATCATTCTCATCAACATTATCATCGTTATTAATAATATGATATTTGGAGCCTTTATGCACATTAATTTTAAACAAGCATGTGCAGTGGCAAGATTTGATGCTGCTACCAATAAATACCCATAACGTGGTTCTTTAATTTACATAAAATCATTTATGCTAATTTAATTAGTCCTTTGTTTGTAACTGAGGCTCACTCAGCACTGGGCTGTGAAATGCATTGCAGAGCTGTAAGCCGGGTCCCCTCGTCCCTTCTGCAGGGATACGCCTCCTGCGGCTAGAAGTCACCTGGGAGGACACATTTGGATTCAATAAACTCTTATTTACAACGTACTCCCTGTAAGGGACTGTGTTGGGTGTTGTCCTGTTTTTAATTAATTCAGTCTCTACAACCACCTTGTGAAGAGGAGCAGAGAGGTTTCATGTCCTACCCAATGTCACCCAGCTACCAAGAGGCAGGGCACATAAAAACCAAGGTGTATCCATTCCTAGTTCTCAGTCCCTTTGGCAGCTCTTTAGTAAGAAGAGCTAACAGAGCTTGCTCCATGGCACGCACTCAATAGATGCTGCTTGGATGAATGAATGTTTCAGTTAAAATGGCTTTCATGCACATTTTCTCCCTGAAACCTTGCAGCAACCCCAGTAGACGGGTCTGGCCAGCTTCATTTTGCAGAGGAAGCTGAAGGTGGGGTAATGGAGAGGGCATTGCCTTCTGAACTCAGTGTTCTGCGTCCTGCTGCTGATTGTGCCACTGATTTACGCCCTGACCTTGGCCTGACCTTGACCCTGGTCCAAGTGCTCCCCTCACCCCAGTTCTTCCACTTCCCTATTTGTGAGACAGGAAGAAGAATCTCTTGTCCTTCTAAACTGATGGGCAGAAATAGAAAAATGAGAGTGTGGCGGGGACTGCGCAGGGTGCCTGGGAATTATAAGGTGGTGTTTGTCAGACTTGCCTTGGGAAACCTTGAAAAATTGTATGGAAACCACTGGGCTCATTCATCTCCTTTTAACAGCCCCATGTCATCCAGCCTGGTCTTTTCCATTCCTGCTCTGTCCAATCCTGACAACATAATTTAGTTCCAGGGAACTTGAATAGAACACAGTGGACTGATATTTCCACGCGCGCAGCCTTGATTAATACTGTCAGGGCAGCTGCTAGCGAAGACGAGAAGCCAGAGAGGAGGATGCTGTGCAGCGCCCCAGCCTCTCCCCTGCTCAGGGGCTCTCTGCAGGCCCCACTCACCCCTCCTTCCTCCTGCCCAGGCTCTGCTCTGAGTCCCTTACCTGTTATATTAGTTCTTCCCGCAATTCAGCCATCCATTCTGCAAGCGTGCTGAGTATGTACCATGCCCAGGCAATGGGGATTCAGAGTTAAGTAAGGGCCAGCCCTGTTTTTCAAGAAAATAAAGAGCAATGGACATGCAAGCAAATATGGTTCAAACATGAAGCAGATGCTAGAGCAACAATGGAGGGACATGGGGTAGACAGAAGGAGGAGGGGAGAGAGGGCTTTACAACGGAGACAATGCCCAGGGCTTTTAGGATTAGTGACATTTCCCCAAGGGGAGGGGTAGAGAGAAGGAAGGAAGGAGAAGAGATTTCCGGCAGTGGCCACAGCACAAGCAAACTGATGAGGGCCTGAGACAGCTGTGTGGGGGCGGCAAGTGGTCTGGGTGGCCCTACTGGGAAGGGGGTGACGAGGTGGGGGCAGGGCCTAGAGCAGCGACGGGGATGGAGGAGAATGGAGCAAGACCCCGGCAAGGCAGAGTGTGGCTTTGCATCAGTTCTGCTTTGAGTGGTGTGCCTTTCTTGGGGAAATGCCCAATGGGCACAGGGGGATGAAGAATAGGACGCTGAAAGATTGGCATGTAGAGCGCTTGAAAGCAGAGAAGGGGAAATTCTATCCACATCCGGACTCAGGAGGAGTGGAGGTAAATCGCAGACACCAGCGGGCTGGGAGCAGGTGGCAGGAGAGGGCGCAGGGCAGCTGTTCTCCTCATCTGTGTGGCCTGGCCCAGATGGCACCAGGGGCGGTCCTCCGAACACAGTGCATGCTCCTCTTTTTTGTGGACTTTCTTCAAAATATGCGCTTCCCCAGAGCTACCTAGAAACTGCTACACACACACAGGCCTCCCTGCCGATATTTCACACAACAGCGCGTCCCTGTCCCTGCCCAACAACACCTGCATCGACGGTTCTTTCCGTGGATATCAAGATTTATTGTTCCTCAAAATCAAATATTGACCTTGGCTTTTTGTCCATCAATATATGACCTTGCAAGTCAATGAACCTGGAAATGCTAGTCAATGGTTACTTATTATTTCCTCTGCCCTGAGAGGGAAATGTCGGACCCCAGTGCATGGATTGGACCACAGTAATGATCTGTTTATAACCCTTGCACTTGGCATTTGTGATTGAAGTGTTGGTGGGCAAGCTGCATAGTTTCCAGGAAGCTAGCTTGCTTGTTCTCTCCCTCTCCCTCTCCCTCTCCCTCTGTACATCAGAAGCCACTTAAGGGGGGTTTGCAATCAGTCCTGTGGCACCTCCCTCCCTCCTCATTGAGAAACATTTTAGTCTGTTGGCTTCTCATCCCAAGGGACCGGGGATGGTCTCCAGGCCACGGGGGAGCATGGTGTTCCTCCCCCATCTGTCTAATGCCGAGAGGGTGTGGAGGCCTAAACTGAGCTAACTGAGGTTGGTACTCTGATGATGGGTTGCCTGTCTCGGAAGTACTACTGCACCAACGACCTTTGAGAGTTTGGGAGGAGGTAGAGTGAGGGTTAAGGCTCCAGAACTTCTGGGTTTGAATGATTAGTCTTTTGTTACTAGCTGTGTGGCTTTGGGTAGGTTCTTTTTGTTCTTTCTCTCTGTGCCTCAGTTACTCAGTTTGTAAGTAACAGGGGGTGTTGTAAAAAGTCAGTGAGATAGCCTGTGTAAGGTACCGAATGCCTGCCGAATCTGTGCTTGAGTAGATATCTCTGCTGCTCAGCTGTCTCTGCTCCCCCCTCCGCGTCCTCCCCCCTCCCCCCAGTCACATGGATGACAGCACTTCCCACCTACTCCCCCTTGAGGTTGAGTTGACCAAGTACCAGTTCAGGCCAATGAAATTTAAGCAGAAATGACAGGTGTCACTTATGAATTGTGGCTGTGAAAATCCAGTGCATAATTCTCTAGTTGTTCCTTCCTGCAGCAGCAACCGAGAAGGTCACATGTCACAGATGGGGCGGCTTTGGGTAGTAGACCTGTCAGCTGTGTGGAGTCACTGCATGGATATCACCCACCCGGGAGAGGTGCCAGGATCTGCAATGAATGTTGTGTGAGCAGGAACAAATCTCTGTCATGTTGAGACTTGAGATTTTGGAGCTACTTATTGCTTCAGCAGAGTCCGGACTCTCCTGACTAATATGGTATTCAATAAATATTACCGATCGTTATTGGCAGGACTGTGACTGTTCCATATAAGTAGAATTCCCTGGCAGTCCTGCCTCCCCCACAGCAAACACTTGGCCATGACTATCGGGAGCTCTGGTTCAAACCCAGCTTGGCTAAGGGTCCTCCCTGACCCTCAGGCTTGGTCTGATGAGTCAGCTCCCCCATCCCCCCTTTGCCTTTGTTCCTGCCTCTCCACTTGTGCTCTCAGTCTATACCTATATGTTTTCACTCCATTACATGAATGTTTCATGTTTGTATTGACTTTAGAGAGAGAGGAAGGGTGAAGGAGAAAGAGAGAAACACCTGTCAGTCGCCTCCGGCACGCTCCCTACTGGGGATTGAGCTCACAATCAGGGCATGTGCCCTGACCAGGAATCGAACCAGTGACTTCTTGATTTATGGGTCAATGCTCTCAAACTCTGAGCCACACAGGCTGGGTAATGACCGTTTGACCGTTTGATTGATGCCCAAATCAATGTTCCTGATGCCGGTAGGGTGGGGAGAATGCATGGCATTGGGTGCCAAGTTCAAATGCCAGCTTGGCCTCGGCCTTGTCCTGAGCTCCTGCCCAAGCTGGAAAGGACTCTCCTGTGGCCCGTGACACCTGGTCACCATGGCATCGTCTCGCCTGGCCTAGGTACTCGTCAAAGGCAGGGCCTGGCAGGTCCTTCACACCTGGGTCACGCATGATGGGCGCTGCATTAAGGTAGGCTCACTTCAGCACGACGTTAAAGGAGAAAGCTCGGCGTGCTTGCCTGTGCTGTGGCTGTCCTGGCTGCAGAGACCATCTTCCAACACACCGCTGCTGAGCCAGCATTTGTCTGGGGGTGACTGGTGAGAGTGCGTGGCCCAGCACCCACCCAGGGCAGCTGGGGCACCTCCGTGAGAACCCAGAGCTCTGAGGAACACATCTGGGAAGCCACTGCCCCGATCCAAGCTCCTCATCTTGCAAATAGGGTCCCTGAAGCCTGAAACCATCCTGGGGCTGTCAAGCATGATCCCAGGGCCCTGGTCCTCCAACCTCTCAGGGTTGCACCTTTTCTGTGCAGTTTCTCTCCATTCACGTCCGCTCTCTTGGGTAACTTTCACGTGTGTGTGGTCCCTCTTTACACAGAAGAGGTGAGCCTCTGTAGTGGTTCTGACACAGTGTCCCAGGTGGCGAGCTGAGACCTTAGCTACAGGCATGAGAGTTCATACCGCTCGGGCTTGGATCCTGGCTGTACCATTTATAGCTCCGTGACCCCACTTATGTGACAAGTTACCCTCTTTGAGCCTCACCTTCCTCATCTGTGGGTTAACGATAAAACCCACATGCACACCTACTGTGAGTATCTGATGAAATGGCGCGTCGGAAGCTCTTAGTGCAGTGCCGACATACAGCCATGTCTCAGCGATGCCCCCCGTCCGCCTGCATGGCCTCTGCAAACCCTCTGAGCTTATATGGATTCTGTGCAGAGCAGCTGTCAAATCAATCATCTTTATTTACTTCCAGAAAGAGCTGTCAGAGGGAGAGGACAGGGTCCCTGGAATGCCTAAACTAGGTCAGGAAATACTTGTGGTCTTCTTTTCACTCAGAAAGTCCTGCTCCCCTGCCAGGTACCAGTAGAATAGCTGCCTCTTCCAAGAAGCCCTCCTTGACTCCCTCAGACAGTTGCATGAGCATGTTTCTGGTTCTCCATGTTGCATGTTGTTGCTTTACCCTCATAGGACCGATCACCACAGCAACTAAATGAGTGACTGAATTCTTCTGTCTGGTCAGTATCTGTCTTCTCTATGAGGACAGAAGACTGAGTCTGTTTTGTCTCCACTGCAGAGCACAGTGCCTGGCACATGCAGGTTTTCACTAACTACCTGTTGACGACTGACTGAGTAATTCCAGGCGTCATTGCATAGATCCCTGCCATATGCCTAGCTTGGAACTGGGAAAGGGAGACGTGAGTTTCTGGCTTTCTAGATGTATGATTTGTAGGCTGCCTTGCTTCTAAAGGGGCTCATGAAGCTACCCTGGAGCGGAAATAGTTTTGAGTGCAAAGTGAGAATCAGGGAGGGTTAGTATGGTGCTCACACCCACCAGCTGGCTGGCTGCAATCACAGCTTGAGCCCAGTTCTAAACCCTTCTCTTTCAGCACCCCGCTTCCAGTAGATCCCACGCTTCGCTGAGGACCAGAGCTCGCTGGGCGCTTGAAAAATGCAGATTCCAGGCTTCATCCTTTATACTTCCTTACTAAGATGACTTAGTAGCTCTGCAGTCAGGGCAGCTGAGAGTGCACAGGGCCCTAGGCCAGTACTTTTTCTTCTCCTTTTTGCAGGCCAGGCAAAACACTTTGAGTCACTCAAAATCATGTGAGCACCATTCTGTTGGCTCAGTCTCGTGATGCTGTGGAAGAAATACTTCGCTGGCCAGTGGGAGCCACTTACTGGCCAGGCTGCCTGCCTGGTACAGGGGTCTGACCACGGGCCCTGGGATGACCCCGTATGTATGAGTCCTGGGAGCTGGTTGGGGCATCTGGTCCACCTCCAGAAGCAGTGGGTAGAGGAGGAGGGGCTGTGCTGTCTCTGAGAAAGAGAAACCAATGGGGATTCACACAGGACCAGGTCCAGGCACGGACACAAGGAAGGGCCTCCAAAGCAGGGAGACCTTGAGGTGTGGGCCCCATGGTGGGGGAGTTGACTGAGGAACCTGGGAACCTGAATTTACACCTGCACCCGGGGGTTCTGATGCAGGGGTACTGCAGGTCACACTTTGAGAAACGCTGCTCTAGGAGACTAGGATACACTCAAGGCCGGAAGAGCTTCTGAGAGGAGAAGCTGGCCAGGGATGGGGGGCTGCCTGAGTCCAGTGGGCGCTGGTGCAGGCTCACAAGGTCTGCAGGCGCTCTATCCACCTTAATGGCTGTCGCCCCCAGGTCTCCTGAGCAGGAGGAGGTGGCGGGCTCCGGGTGGCGACTGCCTCCCGAGGGGCCTTCCGATCAGACGGCCCTTGGCAGCCTCCTGATTTGTCTCCTGCTCGCAGTGCCAGTATCAGCTTTCTGATGCAGAGGGACCCCGGTAATGAGTTTCTATTAAAAGCCGAATCCCGGCTCTCGGAACGCGATGTTCAGAATAAACAATGGGGCAGAATCCTATTAAAAAAGGCTTCCAACACGGACAAATTAAGCCCCTGGGAATGCCCTACAAAGAATACATTTTCCCAGTGTCGAACCCAGATCAATAGAGGAAAACAAATAATTTCAAGTGGGAGTCGTCATAATGACACGCAGGTAGAGGCAGGGGTTGGGCGCCTTATTTTGGCCCGAGGACACCCCGGCGGAGATAATGAGGGAGCAGAGACTGCAGCTTCTAATGGGCGTGAGGGGTGTCTGGGTTTCCCAGGCAGCTGAGCGAGGAGGATGTCGTGTCTCATTTGTCTCTGTCGAGACTCCCTCTTTCTCTGGAGGATGGTTAGGCCCACAGTGCTGCGCGCAGCCCACGGAGCCTGGGGAGGGGCAGGAGACCTGCTTTGTTCACCAGGGGCCAGATCTTATCTGCACAGGCAGCCGGGAGCTGTGTCTGCCTCACCCCAGCGGGCTGAGGATCCCCAGACATCTGTGCAGATGCCTGGATTGTCACCACTCGGACTTCCCCCTCCTCTGTGCTCTCCACATGTGACTGTTCTGCGAATATCACTCTTGCAATATCCAATTTTGTTCCCTGGAGCCCTGCAAAATCTTACCCATCATTCCTGTCCCTCCTTCTTCATGGAACCTTTCCTGAATTCTTCCTTCCTCGTCTGGATCCCTAGTGGTCCAAGTGACATGCTCGAGGGTTTCAAGCATGCCAGGTAGGCTCCTTGCCTGGCACATCTCTACCCCTGCCCACCCTCCCCCACTTGGAGCCTGTACCAGTGTTGACTTCCTGTTGGCCACCATCAGTCAGTGCCTGGCCTTCTGTCCAGGGAGCCCTGTACTCAGTCCAACTCACCCCACACTCTCCGGGCACTGTTCCATTGTGCTTTCTATGCTGGGCTGAGGTGACCAAGACACGGGCTGGGATCCCTTGAAGGCAAGGAATCACTTAACCTTCTGACGTGGGCCAGCTGCCTCCATTATCAAATGGGGACCTAGAGATCACGCAGAAGAGGGGAGTGACAGGGACAAACACAATGGGCAATGGGGAGAACTGGACCCCGTTCCACTGCCTTCCTGCCGGGAAAGGTGCACTGAGCCCTGACTCCTTGCAAAGCACCGTTCGACCCATTCTCCCCAGGGAAGTACTGTATTTACCCATTTTACAGGCGAGGAAACCGAGGCATAGTGAGGCGAAGTGACTGGTCCAAGGCCTCGAGCTTCAGATGGCCGGGTCTCTGTTCCCAGTCAGATCTCCTGCCTCTGCATTTCCCAGGGAGGATTGTGAGGTGGGAATTGGTGTGGGCAGACCTGGACAGAGGACAGGCCTCTGGAGGCCCAGGGAGCCGGGGCCGCAGTGGGGAGCTGGAAGGAGAGGAGGATGAGATCTGCAGGTACTCCTGGCCGCTCAGGGTACCTACCTGTCATTTGTTATGTGGGACCAGTTGGGGCTGCTCCTCTGTGCAGATCTCAAAGGAAATTACAATTGCATGTTGGTTCATTCAACAAAAGCCCTGAGAAGTCCTGCAGTGACTTATCTCTTCCCGGTGTCTACCAGACTCACTTGCAATGGATGCCCTTTCTTGTCACCTCAGAATGCTTTGTGGTCCCTGAGCTAGTCCTCGAGGGAAGTCCACCTCTAGGCTGTGAGGCCAGGACCAGCTGGACAAAGCGAGGACTCAGCGACCAAGTCTTACAGTTACAGAGGCAGAACCGAGGTTATGGATTTTCCTGACGCCCAGGGAGGGAGAGAATTTGCAGGGTGAGGAGGAGGTCAGCAGTGTAAATGCCTCAGATGCTGAGGAGGGTGAGGTCTGAGACAGCCTGTAAATTTGGTGAGCAGGAGTCTGGGATATAAATCTATGCAGGCGCCCATGTTGGTTGATGGCAGGCGTGCAAATGAGCTGGGAGGGCTTTGGTGGGGCGGGGACTGGGGGTGGGCTTATCTCTTAAAGTTCAGAATGCACATACCTTATGACACAGTCATGCACTTCTCTCTGCCCAGAGAAACGCTCTGCTGGGCTCGCGGAGGCCTGTTCGGGGACGTTCGCTGCAGCCTGGCTAGGCAGTCAGAAATGGAGACAGCCTTCATGCCATCAGCAGGAGAGTGGCTTAGGGCCTGCTGGCATGTCTACTGCAGCAGTTAGAGTGGGGAGGTCATGTATGTGCTGGCACAGAAAGGTCACCAGGAGAGTATTAGACTAAAAAACAAGGTGTGAGATGTATATACAATATGATACTCCTTAAGGAAAAAATGCACATAATTTTTCACATGTGTTCACACTCATAGGCACACACATGTACATATGTCCTCACAGGCATCCAATGCACACGTGTACACCCATACACATGCAGGGCACACATGTACACAGGTGCACGCACATGCACACACATGCATGTACTCACACAGAATACTACAATATTGGTGCCCAAGAGCCTAATCTCTAAACCTAGAATTTCTCTGAATCCTAGTTCTGCCACTTTGTAACTGTGGGCAAATAGCTAACATTTCTGTACCTCAGTTTGCTCATCTGTAAAATAGGAATAATTTTATTTCAAGCTCAAGCAGTTACTGAGTGTAGTAAGTGATTAGCTGGGTTAACATGAACAAAGTACTGTGAGAGTGCCGGCCGTGGCAAGGGCTGTGACCTAGTTGTTGCTATGACCGCGTTTTATCTATTCTGAAACCTCTTTTGCTCACACCTTAACCCGGCACTGGAGAAATACATCTTAACATTGGGTCTTGGTTTCATTGGCAACTTTTTTCCCATTCTTTGTAGCATATACAATAATGGCACGTCTTACAATTGGAGACAGGTCAGACACAATGAAATAGAACATCATTTCCAGGAAATATTTACTGGGGTGACATAGGTTTGTCAGAAGCATGACCAGGGGGCTCTGGGACACACACATCCAGCTCATACAGCAGCTCCCTGCGGGAAGAATGCTGGGGGTGGGGGTAGGGGTGGGGTGAGGAGGCCTGGGGCCTTATCAGGACTGCCTCGGTGTTTTACAAGCAGCGTGGACTCGTGTTTACATGTGGTTTCACTTAGCGTTGCTTGGCTGCAGCCAGCAGACACTAATACTGGTTAACTTAAGCAAAAAGGAATTTATTGGCAGGATGTCGGGAGCTCACAGAAGTGACAGGAGTCCAGAGAAGCAGACTCAGAGGGGGGAGTGGAGGCTCAGGCCTCTCCCAAGGGAGAGGATTAAGAACCACAATTACCACCTGGTATCAGAAAACATCTGGTCCACATGCCACTACGACTGAGGGGAGATCTCCAACCTCTCCTGTCTCCTGGTCCAGTGGCTTGTGTGACTCTTCGTTTGTCCATCATCTGATGACCCTTCTTCCTGGACTTGAGATAGTCCTAATTTTGAAAGTCTTAGGGGGAAGTAGCAGAGTCAGCCTCCCACAGTGGACCAAGGGCTATGGATATGCGCAGCCCCAGCATCCCTTGCAGCTAGGGCACAGGCCCATGCCCAGGTTGGTCAACCGCCAAGCCCCTTCTCATGCAGTGAGCCAGGAGCAAGTGAGATCTGGAAACAGGGCAGGATACAGCTATGCCGGTGGAAAGAGATTGGGCAGCAACTGCAGCAGCAAATCCACTTCCAGGGGCACAGCTGGTTGGAATGTCGGTGTCTGTGCCCAGTGCCTGGGGCAGGCGGTGGCGGCCTGTGCTTGCTGGTGCAATGGTATCGTCACTGGGTAGCTTCATGAGGTCAGTCTGGCTGTGGTCAGCTGTGACCTGGACTCTGCCTGTCTCTGTGTCTGCTTCCCAGCCTTCCCAGCGAGCCTGTGGGCCATCTCACTTCCTTTTGGATAAACCCCACTTCTTGCTTCAATCTGACCAAGATAGCTTCTGTTGCCAGCAACCGATAAGCCTGCCTGACACCCTGTGTCACTCACTCCAGATGCAAAGTCCCAGAAGAGAGGTCAGGACACGTGCCTGCTCCCTGGGGTGACCAGGAGACGCAGGGAGCTGGCTCTTGTAATGGGAGGCAGAAGCCTAGAATTCCCCTCCACCAAGACCACACACAATGGGGAAGAGGCAAATCCCAGAAGGAAACGAGGCCATAGTTAGCGAGGGGGTGGGAGGGCAGCAAAACAGGATGTGTGTGCACCACTGTTGCTTAATCAAAATAATGCATGCCCTGCCTGGAAGAAACCAAGTCATTCATTCACTCATTCATTCATTCATTCATTCATTCAACAAACTGACTGCTAGCCAACTATGTGCAGACACAGTCAGGCACTGGGGACATAATGATGAGGGTGGGAGGCAGCAAAACAGGATGTGTGTGCACCACTGTTGCTTAATCAAAATAATGCATGCCCTGCCTGGAAGAAACCAAGTCATTCATTCATTCATTCATTCATTCAACAAACTGACTGCTAGCCAACTATGTGCAGACACAGTCAGGCACTGGGGACATAATGATGACAGCCCCGCAGGACAAGAGGCTGGTGCTGGTACCAGGTAGGCAAACATACAGGGACAGGCAGTGGGCTACAAGCACTGTGGCCTAAAAAGGAGGCAGTCAGGGAAGTCCTCACAGAGGAGGTGGCAAATAAGCTGGGCCATGACAGAGAGGCAGGAGGGGCAGGGATTTCCAGGCTGACAAGGGCAGGGGTGCAGAGGAAAGGGTCCTGGAAACCAACTGCACATAGGCTCCGGGTCATGGGGACATGAGAACCTAGAGCGTTAGTGTCCCCAGCCACCTCTCCTGGCTTGCTGGGTGACTGGACATGTCACTTCCCCTCCAGGCCACAGTGATTTCCAGCAATGCTCAGTGGAATCCCCTGGGCTTTCCCAGAGCAGTCCCACCGGGGGAGTTTTACATGTTGGGGTTGCACCTAAGATTCTGCCCTGTAATGGTTCTGCTATGAAAAGTCCATGTGCAAAACCAGTGGGCCAGCTCCCCCAGTTCCTGCGCAGCTGACTTCTCAGTGACCAAGTCACCCTGGTTTGCCCTGAATGTTCCTGCTGTGACTTGGAAAGTCCCCTGTAGAAACCCTTCAGTTCCAGATGAAGCGGATGGCTGTCACCTTATAGCTGAGGATCCATGAATCTAACAGCCTGGCTCTGCTGAAGAGACAGGACCTCGGCGGGGAAACAGTGTAGTGTGTGACCTGAGTGTCAGGGCTCAAGTCTCAGATGGGGTAGGAATGGACGGCTCGAGGCCTCCATGGTTGTAGAGGTGCAGCCGCTGATGGGAGCTGGGCCTGGAGCTGGGCCATGGCAGCTGGACAGGGACGAGGAGAGGAAGTGGGGTGTCAGGAGAGGGGAGAAGAGACTAGCAAAGTCCACACGTCGCTGGGGCTGCCAGGCCTGGTGCAGGGTTTGCTTTGGACTGTGTGTCATGGAGAATCCAAAACACCTGCTTAATTGTACAGTGACTCATTATTTAATAAATGCTTTGTCTAGAGAGACAAAGGCCAAGGATGGTGCTGTGGTTGCGTCCAGCCACCCAGGTCCACTGTCTGGCGTGTGGGATCCCGTCCATGTCCCCGGAGGTGAGGAAGTGGCAGAGGGACGAGGCAGTGCCTATTCATTATTTAATAAATGCTTTGTCTAGAGAGACAAAAGACCAAGGATGGTGCTGTGGATTCGTCGAGCCACCCAGGTCCACTGTCTGGCGTGTGGGATCCCATCCATGTCCCGGGAGGTGAGGAAGTGGCAGAGGGACGAGGCAGTGCCTACAGGAGGAGAGAGCTTCCCGGACATCCGTGCCAGGCGCCTGCTGTTCTCCGTGGCCAGATCTGTCACAGCATCTCCCCTGGATGAAAGGGAGGCTGAAAATGTGGGGTTTCAGCTGATTTGAATAAACTCACGGGTTCCATTCACAAGAAATAAAGAGTACTAGGTACTATTTAGGCAGCTGAGTCCACCTCACCGGGTCTATAGGACTCTACATAACACAGAGGCACCCCAATTCTCCACCACATGCCCCCAGCCCCTGCCCAGGGCCCCTCGTGGCCACCGTTGCCTGTCACGGCATGATTGGCACCCCCAGGGCACAGCTGCTGGGGCCCCTCCTCATTTTGCCTCCCCTCAAGGCCAGATGGCAGGCTGCATGGCCCGTCTCCTCTCCTGGCGAGATCCAGGGGAACCTGAGCCTGCCCGCTGGAAGGCCTGGAGCCGCCTCACTCCTAATGTGGCTGCCCCTCTCCTCCAGGGCACAGCCGGTGTGAGCGGCCCAGCTGTTCTGTTTCACTCGGCACTCCTGCTACTCATCGGGATGTGTTTGCAGCAGGTACCTGGTGTTCAGGGAGAATTCTGAAGCTTCTGAAAAGAAGTAAATAACGTCTTCTATGCCCCGAAGAGTCGTGACATGGCGCTTTGCTGAGGAGAAGGCAGGCACGGGTGGCCAGTGGCCCTCCAGAGGCAGCGGCTGCTGCTCCAGGTCGGCCCTCATGCCCAGCCTCTCCTGGTCCTCTCGTGAGACCCGACTTGGGGAGCAGAGGAAGTCTGCCGGTGGGGACACCCCCACTTGTCACTTGCTCTCCAGCCAAGAAAGCTTTGAGGGAGAGCTCCTCTCCACCCCCGCCTTGGGGCCTCCCCGAGAACGCCCAGCACCCGAGGCAGTAGACCCCCAGCTCCGGGTTCTCTGCTGGGGTCACAGCCCACAGGGCGGGACAGTGCAGTCCTCGCGGCCTGGGAAGACTTATTCTCCATCTGCCGGGGCCTGGTGGTCATGGCCAGGAGACGGGGCCTCGCTTCTCCTTCCCACGCTGGCTGAGTAAATGTCAGAGGCCACTGATGCTAAGATGTCCAGGAGGGAGAGGGAGGCCTCGCTGGGCCTCACCTGCTGCGCGAGGGGCCACCTCCATCCCAGCACCACCGTCTCCCTGGATGCCACACTGCCTTCGGCCTCAGCACAGAGGTGACACCTACCTCTTCCCTCGGTGCCCCATGGCAAGGCTGGAATTCTCCAGAGAAGTCTTGGTGAACAATCAAATGCTGTTTCCTGGCAAGTGCTAGAGCCTTGGGTTCTTTGGGCAAGGGGGCCCCACCCCCCACCTGCACCTCCTCCCTGCAAAGCACCTGCCGCATGAATGCACCTGTGCACGCGAGGTGGCTGCCAGCAGATGGAGGCCGAATTCTCACCCTCTCTTCCCTACCCGGGCCCTGCTCTGGTCAAGCCCCCGAAGCAGGTCTGGCTGGCTGGCTGGGTTTGGGCCCCGCACCAGGCTCCATCTGCTCCCCCTGCCCGCACACGGGGACCCTGGAGGGCTGTCCTCCCAGCCATTGCTTGGCAAACCCCGCGCTTCCTGCGGATTCCTTCCCGGAGCATCACTTATGACAGCTTACAACTCCGACTATTAAACATTGATCACTCAAAATTTAACATCCCATCTCCGCTTTGATATCCTCAACTGCTCTCTGCATAAGACAAGGCGGGCTTTCTGCAGCTCAGCGTGAGGGGACTTCAAAGGTGCCTCCCACTCGCCACTCCCAGCAGCTCTGCCACTCAGCAGCCAGCCTGCCAAGTGGAGGGGGCGACCACCCTGGCCTCTGCTCTGAGACTTAGACGAGTGGGGAAACCTCCCGGATGTGAGTCCTGGCTTAAGGTGCTGGGTGATTCTGGGGCACCTGGCTCTCTGTAGAAGCGTCTGTGGGAAATGGAAAGTGATTTAGATGAAGAACCAAGTGGAACGGGGTTTGAATCCCTGGCGTGCACCTTGCCAGCTTGGAACCTCAGGAACATGGCTGAGCCTCCCCAGTAAAATGGAAAGAGAGCATGATGCCCCGAGTCTTCCCGTTTGCAGGCCAAATGGCTCCAGGTTCTCTCTTCAAAATTCCTCACAGTGATGGCTCTGCATCCTGTAACTCTGCGGGGAGAGTGGAGGAGAGGAGGCTGGGGAAAAGCCTGGTGGACAGTTGCAAGCTTCCAGGGGCCAGAACCAGGCACAGTGCTGGGCTGGAGGGGGGTGACCAGGGCAACCGGACTGAACAGCGACTGCCCCAACCCCTTTGGGTGCTTGGGGAGCCTTCCCTGTGCCCCTCAGAGGGGGAGCAGAGGGACAGAGAGGGGCCTGTCCCGTCAGCCTCCACAGCGTCTATGGTCACACAGGATGGGCACCAAGACCTCACCCAGCAGGCCACTCAGTGCCACAGGGAAACTGCCGGTTTCCCGTGAAATTGTAGGAACAGGCTTTAGGTCTGGATAATACCGTTTTCTAAGGTGCGACAGGTAACTTCTTCCCTGCAGAGCTGGTGCTGCGATGGCTCAGGCTTGCTGAGCAGCTGTCAGACCCCTTCCCGTGGCCCGTCTGGGCTGCGTCACCCAGAGTTGTGTTCAGGCACCGCCCCCGGGGCATCAGACAATGTCCGCGATCCCAGTCAGCGCCAGCCCGGCACCTCCACCGGCTCGTGGTGAACAGTTTATCACCTTCGCAGGTCTTCTCCACTTTCTGCACCACCAGGAAGGCAAGGATGAGACAGAGCGGAGCCGGATTCGAGCCTGGATGAAAATATACATCGTCTTTCCTTTGGTTGGGGGCAATTGAACTGTTATTTACAAAACTCAATGTTTCGTTTGGGAAATGAGGTTAATGCTGTGTAACTCACGGGTCTCTGGAAGGGCTGAGTAAGTGGCATTTGGGAAAGCGCCAGCATGGACATCCAGTAGGTGCTCAATGAACGTCCATGGAAAAGACAGTGCTTCCAGCTGTGGAAGACAAACATCTGGATATCAGCCTGAGAGCAGCTGGTGAATGATCTCCTGGCAAGAGGCTCCGGCTGGGGACGAAGGACAAGAGGAGTGAAGAGAAGTCCTTCAGGCCCGAGGGCCTCCCACGCCCACCCTGAGTTCCCTAGCCCCACGCTCCAAGTCTGGTCGAGAGCACCCACCTCACCAGGACTGAAGGTCGGCACAGAGCAGGGAGAATCGCGGCCGGCCTCATTCTGACCAGGGCCCCATTAAGCACTCCACCCTGCCACGCTGGCCTCTTGACAGCCCACCGAGCCACTAGAGATCTGCTGTGGGCGCTCCTCGGAGTCTGACGCAGGAGAGGTAACACGCTAACCCATCGTCCCCCATGATCACCCCTGCGCCGCTACTTTGAAGAAGTGGGAGCGGAGGCAGGACCTGGTGTGTGTGGCAGGTGCTGTTTCTGAGCCCAGCTCTCCTGGAGTTCCCCGGGAGCATGTGAGGGAGGCAGGGTCGGGTGCTGACTGCTCCTGGCACTGTGCTAGGTGCGTTGAGTGCCCACAGCCTGGCTGTGACTTAGATAGCAGCGTCCCCAGGCAGCAGCTAAGGGACTTCAAAGAAGAAGTAACTGGCCTGTGTCGTTGTCGCCTGTGTCACGTTGTCGGGAACTGCCACACTGGGGCTGCCACCCCTGCCTGGCTCCGAGCAGGCCTTGCTCATCTTATCTGGTGTTTGCGAGGTGCTGGAGGTCAGCGAAGCACTCGCCTGTGTTACTCCATTTAACGCTCGCCGGTCTTATGATTGTATGTCGTTCTCATCTGCATTTTAAAGATGAGGACAGTGAAGCTCAGGTTGCTCAAGGGATTTGCTCAAGGTCACTCATGTAGCCTAGTGTGTGGCTGGGTCTTGAGCCCAGGTTTGTCCATAACCCCGAGTGTTCACCATTAGGTTTCTTGCTGAACATTACTTCATTTATCCACCAAATCATGCGCAGCAGCTATTATGGGTGAAGCTCTGCTTTAGACTCACAGAGGGTTATGGAGGTGGCTGTGCCCGGGTCCCTGCCCTGAGAGTCCATCCATCCTTCCAGCCCCAGCTCTGTCCTCTGACCGAGGCACCCTGGCTTTCATCTTTTCTCGTCTCTGAGTTTGTGTGTTGTCTAGAGCCCTCCCGGGGCATCCTGACACACAGGGCAGCCCCCTGTGCCATGCCCACGGCAGGACTGGAGCCCAGGACTCCTGCCTCTGTGCCAGGGTGTCCTCCCTGTGCCCATGATCAACCTGCCTGTCCACCGCTGTTTCCATTCTTCAGCGAATTGGTGTCAGACAGGACAGCCGACTGCACTGTGACCACAAGCCACCTCTCAGTAGCTGATTGCAACAAGGTTTTCCCTCCATGAGATACACGCAAAGGGGTCGGCAAGGGAGCTCTGCTCCTCACAGTCACCTGGAGACGCAGGCTGGCACCTGCTCCCACCACCACTGGGGTGAGGGAGGTGAGTTGTAAGCTATGCATGGGCACTTAAAGACTTGTCTGGGAGTGACCACTGTCACCTCTGGGCTCGAGCAAGTTGCCTGGCCTGCCTACGTTCAAAGTGGGCTAGGGTGCAATCACACCCCCAGCCCGGAGGCAGAGGAGCAGTGGAGTGTTTGTGAATGGCCCTGTGACCATAAGAAATGCAGCTAAACCCAAGCCAGGTGAGTCAGTTGTTGCTGTGGAAGATTCTGAGCCTGAGAATGCCTGTCTCTTTGTTTGAAAGGGAGAGATCAGGAAGTGTTAGACATGTGTTAAAGGCATATTAGCTCCCAGATTCAACTCCCTGTTTTATTTAACAAATGTTTCTTGAGAGCCCTTAAGTGCCAGGCACTCCTAAGCACATCGGACACAGTGAGTAAGACATGCCCTCGAGGAGCTTGTGTCAGAGGGACAGACATGGAGCAGTGGAGACAAACATAAGTAAATCACACAAGGATGACACGCCGTTAGGAGGAACTGAGAGAGAACGGAAAGCACAGTGTTTCTCCACGTGAGGCAGTGTTGCCAGAAGCTCTAACCGTGCCCTCGAGCTCCCACATGCAGTCTCCGCCACGGGACCCTCTCCGCTAGCCCTTGTGCTTTAGTCTACACTTGTATTTTCTTTTATGATTTTGCAGGGAGGGACCTAACAGATATATCTTTCTCACAGTTCTGGAGGCTGGAAATCCGAGATCAAGGTACTAGCAGAGATGGTTTCTGGGTGAGGGCTCTCTTCCTGACCTGCAGACGGCTGCCTTCTTACTTTGTCCTAACATGGCTTTTCCAGTGTGTGTGTGTGTGTGTGTGTGTGTGTGTGTGTGTGTGTGTGTGTGTGTGTGTGAGAGAGAGAGAGAGAGAGAGAGAGAGAGACCACGCATGCTCTAGTGCAATGGTCGGCAAACTGCTGCTCGCGAGCCACATGCGGCTCTTTGGCCCCTTGAGTGTGGCCACGAAGTTTCAATAGCACTTTCAATAGCACTGTACGTGCGCGCCCGCACATGGTGTTTTGTGGAAGAGCCACACTCAAGGTGCGGCAGTTTGCTGACCACTGGTCTAGTGTCTCTTCCTGTTCTTATAAAGGATACCAGTCCTATTGGATTAGGGCCCCAGCTTTACGACCTAATTTCACCTAATTACCTCCCCAAGACCCTGTCTCCTACAGTTGCCTTGGGGGTTAGGGTTTCAGTATATGAATTGGGGGTTGCAATTCAGTCCAAAATACCCCCATTTTATCCGCCAGTCATATGACTTTATTTTAAAGCCACAGGACCCGAGTTCTCTACTTCCTGGTCCTCTCCTTTTCTCCGTCTTCCTTGGCCTCTTTCTTCCCGAACTCTTTTCTGTGGACATGCCAGGCCCAGGGCTCCCTGCGTGCCGGGCCCTGCCCTGTACACCAGGATTTTAAGTGGCAGCTGCTTCCTAAGGGACTGGTATATGTGATTTATAAATGACAGTGCCAGGCTGGACTCACTGGTGCCTTCTTGACACAGGACATCAGAGGTGACATTACTGGGACTTCCTATATGTCAGGCACGGTTCCAGGTGCTTTACATGCATACGTTATCCTTTAGCCCTGGCCAGAGCCCACGCTGTAGGATGCGTCTGTAGTCCCATCTTGCAGAGGAGCCAGGTCATGCATGCGGAACACAGAGGAGGTCAAGGGCAGCCCAGGCCTGCCTCAGCCTCTGCTCTTTGTCTCCTTGTAGAAGCACTCCCTGCTTGGGGGCCATTGAGTTAAACACTTATTCATTTGACTTTGCAGGATTTTTCCCTTCACTTGGAGCATGTGTGTGTTTCCACAACTTTAAGATTTTCTTAGACTGTCTGGTGCCAAATGTATAAAACAGCCCCGCTGACTTGTTAAATAGCCCTCTATCACACCAGAAGCTGGCACCCTCCTTCAAGGCTCCTGGGAGGGGTGGGAAGGTGCCACCTCACAGAGTGGAACTTAGGAGAATGGGTCTCTAAAGGACCACACGTAGTTCTGAACTAACCGATTTTACCTGTGGAGCAGGTAGACTTTCACATGGGCTTAAAACCATCAGTGCTGGGATGCTCACTGCAGTGTTGTATACTAGTATTATTATAGGATTAATGGACTGGAAACCAGCACGCGCTCGATAGTAGGGGACTGTTTAAATAAATGATGGTGTGTGTGTGCGGGGTTGGGGGGGGGATGCTACCCAAGCAATCCAGTGGGTGGCTGTGCATGGCCTCTGAGTGGAAAACATGAGGGCAGAGCATTTTGTGGAATGTGAACCCCTTTATGTGAAGGCATATGCACACATATATTACAAATAAATGATTCCATGGATACAGAATATTTGTTGAGCTATTATTATACACCAGGCCCTCTATCCAGTATTCTATAAATTAATTTATTTAATCAACTGTGGTGCATGTTTTGGTACTATTCCCATTTTATAGATGGTCAAACTGAGGCACGGGAAAGTTAAGGAACTCATACAAGGTCACTTAGCTGGTAAATGGGGAAGGGAGCACTTTCCTGAGGTCTTACCCTCCATGAAAGTAGATGAGCCTGGCCCTTCTCCCATCTTCTGGTCTCAGAAGGGAAGTTGGTCTCAGAAGGGAAGTTCCTCTCTTCAAGTCGGTGCCCCTTCACCAGGCCCCACCCACTCTCTTCTGTCTTCATCCCTCCCTCTCTGCTAGTTCCTTTACCTTTGCTTATCCATGAGCCCAATTCTCCTGCAGTCCAGAGAGCTTCTGTGTGGCAGAGAAAATGCTGTGTCCATGGAGCCACTTCTGTTTCCAGGGCCCTGACTAAAGCATATTCCCAGATCTCATGCATGTACTATAGGAGCAGCCATAGGCCTAATTCTCAACAACGAAGAAGGAGCAGGAGTGAGGGGCCACCTCCGGTCGGGAGCAGTTAGGAGCCTGTGAGCCTTCTCCATACACTCTCTCGTTTGTGCAGCTGGAGGCTAGTTCTCCGAGATGGAGTGCCAAGTGGAAGCAGCTTGGGTCTGAGTTACCACTTGCAGAAGGACCATGTTGCCAGATCTGTCAGACCGTGAAGGAATGAGCTACTTCTGCTGGGATAAGTTGTTGAGATTTAGGGGTTTTAGAGGTGCATAAGCTAGCATTGGTTACCCTCTCACAGGAGCCAAGGCCTCATCCCTGTCTGCTCTTTTTACTACTATGTTCTTAAGAAGATACAGATAAGGTCAGGCACATTCAGGGTGGTATGGCCCAAACCAGAGGAACCCAGAGGCCAACACCAAGATGCATCATAATTAAAATGCCAAAGATGACAGACAAAGAGAGAATCTGAAAAGCAGCAGAAGAAAAGCAGTTAGTTACCTACAAGGGAGTGTCCATACCTTGTCAGCTGATTTCTCAACAGAAACTTTGCTGGCCAGAAGGGAGTGGCAAGAAATATCCAAAGTGATGAATAGCAATGACCTACAGCCAACATTACTCATCCAGCAAAGCTATCATTTAGAATTGAAGGTCAGATACAGAGCTTCACAGATAAGAAAAAGCTAAAGGAGTTCATCACCACCAAACCAGTATTATATGAAATGTTGAAGGGTATTTAGGAAGAAGAAGAAGAAGAAAAAAATGATGATGATGAAGAAGAAGAAGAAGAAGAAGAAGAAGAAGAAGAAGAAGAAGAAAACAATAAAATGGCAATAAATACGTATGTATCAACAATTGAATCTAAAAATCAAAATAAATGAACAAGAAATCTAATGAACAAAATAAACAAATGAATAAAATAGAACCAGAGGCATGGGAACATGGAACAGACTGAAGAATCTCAAAGGGAAGAGGGCAGGAAGAGATTAACCAAATAACTTATATGCATATATGCATTACCTATGGACAAAGACAATAGGGTGGTGAAGGCCTGAGGCGGGGAGGCAACCAGGTGGAGGAGGACAATGGGAAGAAAAATGGGGGACATCTGTAATACTCTCAACAATAAAGATTTTATTTTATTTTAAAGAAGATACAGACCCCAGAAATGTAGGCTTGAGCACCCATTTCTCATTGCCCTGGAGATTGCCACACCTCTCCTGGGCCTCCACACACAGTGACAAACGGGCACAGCCAGTGTTTGCTTCTCTGCTCCAGGCCCCTCTGACTTCCCTTGACCTTTCTGGACTCTGTATCCTTGGTTTTGGGGGCACTGCCATCTCCTCATCCCTTTCTCCTTCCTCACCAGCACATCTCAGTAGAAAATCCCCATCAAGGGGCATGGGCTCAGAGTCAGACAGCCTTGATCTGTATCCTGCCTGAATCTCACTATCTTTTAACTAAGCTCCAGTCTGTCCCTCTCCCCAGAGGCACCCAGCGCTGGGTCTCAGGGCTCCTGTGAGGAGGACTGAGGTAACTACCTCACACAGCAAGGCCAGCACAGAGCTTGGCAAATGTGTGTTCTCTTTTCCTTCACTTTATTTTTATTTTCCATATTATCTGTCTGCCTTATATGCTTATGCAACAAATATAAACAGTGCTTGTTCTTTTTATTTCTTCTTTCTGAGAAATCTTAACTACTCCCATGATTTCATTCACTTCTGTGTGAACATCTACCAAATGAAGACCTTCAGCCTAATATTTTTTTCCTAGCCCTTGAGCATTGCCTCAGACTTCCTGTATACATACAATTAGTTAATCAATCCACTCTATACAGTTTATCGAGAACCTAGTGTGGGTAAAGCCCTGTACTTAGTGCTGGAGACAAAATAGTGAACAAATGTAGAATGCTCTCTGCCTGGTGAGGCTTATCTGTCTAGGAGAAGACAGATGTTAATCAATAATCTTGCAAATAAATTTAAACTTGGGGTTTTGACAAGTGTTTCTAAAGGAGAGATATGTGAGTCTTTGAAATCCAGTAATTGATTGATTCACTCAGTGAGGATGTTTCTTATGGAGGAAAAGTTTAAGCTGAGTTCTGATGGACAATTGGGAGTGAATTAGGTGAAATGGGAGGGGAGAGAGGTAATGATGTGGACAAGCATCTCATGTCCCAGGGAACATGGCATGAGTGAGGTGGTAAGCAGAGGAGAAGCTGAAGGGGCCACGGTCCTGATCAGGGTGGAGAGGGAGTGTGGAAAAGACTGCTCTTTGTCCCCCAAGACCTAGTCTCCTCTTTATTTCTGACTGGAGAGCCTTTTATTTTAAGTTGGCTCAAGGCAGCCTGAAATAAAGACTACATCTCCCAGTCTCCCTTGCAGCTAGGCTTGGGCATGTGAGTAAGTTCTGGCCCATGGAATGTGCTATGTGCACCTTTTAGGAAATGTTCTTAAAGGGACAGGCACAAGCTTTGCTGTCCATTAATCATTCCTACTGGGTGAAATTCAAATGTCAAGTCTAGAGGCGGAACCGCCATTGTGGACCATGCTGTAGAATCATGTGATCGGGATGGCAGAATGACAGAGAAGCTGGGTCTCTGATGACCATGGACCTGCATACATTTCCTACCCTCGACCATTTATCTCTTTGTGGATAAACACACTTCTCTCACATTTAAGCTATAGCTATTTTGGGGTGTCTATAACTGAGCATAATCCTAACTCATCCACAGAGGCAGAAGCCAGGCTGCATGGGGCATTGTGGGTCATGTTAGGGCCCTTGGTCGCCACCCTAAGAGGGGTGAACAACAATGGAAGGGAGTGGAAGGCATGCCTAGTCACTCACACAGTCTCCAAAGCCAGTGAGTTTCTCTATGCATGCACCTGCTCAAGTCCTTCAGCAGCATTTACCGAGTATCTACTGCACGCCAGGCATTGCCCTAGGTCTTTGGGGATTTCAAAATAAATATGACACATTCTGTCTTTGAGTCAGAGGCAGTCTGATGAGAATTATAGACATGAAAATAATGGTTACTGTTCAATCAACAACACTGTGGAGCACCAAGGTGGTATTCAGTGATGGCTTCCGCCCAGTCAGTTGGGAAGAGTGTGATGACTGGTCAGAGGGGCACTGACATAAACACGGTGCAGCCTCCCTGCCTAGCTCAGCGGAGCGGTGGATGTGTCAGATGCACTGTCGGACTGTGGCGGAGCAGTGACCAAGGGGAGAAGGGCCTGCTTCCAAGGAGGTTGCAGCCTGTTACTCTACAGGAAAGAAAAGGGCCATGAAAATGCTAGAACTGGCGTTCCATGGGTCCTGTGATAGGTGTAGAACAGTGTGCTGAGGGCTGGGGTGGTCAGTTCCACCTGAGGGCTCAGGACAGGCCGCCCAGATGAGCTAACTCTTGGCCTATGGTGGAAAAGATAAATACTAATTATATTGAAGTAAGCTGTGGGGTATTAGGAATATGAACAAAATGCCCTGGGAGTACTGAGAATGAAGTAACTCAGTTTCTCTCTCTCTCTCTCTCTCTCTCTCTCTCTCTCTCTCTCTCTCGTTTATGTTGAAAGAGGTGAGGGGGTATTAGGGGAAGGGAAGGCTTCACAGAGAAGGTGACTACTGGGCAGAATTTTAAAGGAAAGTAAGAGTTCCTCCCTAGGACAAGGCGGAGCGGAATTTTAAGGCAGTAGGATCACATCTAAAAGACTGCAGGGCATGAGAAACCATAGGGGTATGAAGGGACTTCCAAGGAGTCTAAGGTGGTGAGCCACAGGCCAAGGTGAGAATGAGGCTCGGAGAGAAGGGGGCCGTGTTGTCAGCACTCTGGTGGTCAGACTCAGGGCTTTTGTTTCTGTTTTGTTGGTAGAGAGAAGCCAGGGAGAATTTTAACCTGAAGAGAAACAGAGGATTTTTCTCTGTGCTTAAAAAGAAAAATTAATTGGAACAAATTCCCAAAGTGCCCCTCTCTAGAGGCTGGGTAAAGAATGATGGTGCATGATACAGTGGAACTTCAAACAGCCATTAAAAACAACGAGGTGGATCTATATGTGCTCATATGGCACCATTTTTAAGATAAATCGTTGAGGTTAAAATAATCAAGGTGCTGTATGGTGTTTGTACTATGGTTCAATTTGTTTGAAAGATGTGTGTGAATGTGTATGCATGAAGGCATCCATCTATCTATCGATGCTTATATATATATATATATCTTTAAAAATTTCTATAAAAGATACACAGAAAACTATTAACAGCCTTGCTTCTACGAAGGAAAATTAAGAATAGGAGTTGTAGGAAGTTACTTTTCATTGTAAACCTTTTGGACTGATTGAATATTTCTTATCATGTGCATGCATTATTTTCTAATATATTAAATAAATATGTATTAAAATTTTTATTCTGCCTGAAATGTGAGTGATGGATTGAAGAGAGGAGAGACTCGGGCTAGAGCGAGCCCTCCCCCACCTCCATTTTCTTGATTAATGGCAACACCATCCATCCAGTTATTTAGTCTCAAACCTTGAAGTCATCTTCAACTCCCCCTATGTCTAATCAGTTATCAAGTCCTGCCTGTTCTACACCAGAAATCTCTCTCCCCTCAGCCCCAGAATAGACAGAGAGATGGATGGGACAGAACAGCAGCCTCGAGACAGACTGGAGTATGTATAAATATTTAGTATGTGATAATGGTGACATTTCAAATCCTTGTGGAAAGGATAGATTATTCAATAAATGATGTTGGGGGAAAAATTAACTCCGATCCTTAGCTTAGTCATAAGCGGAAACAAATTCCTGATGAATTAGGGATGTGTATATAAAAATAAAGTCACAAAGGCATTAGAAGAAAATGTAGGTCAGTCTTTATATTATATGGAGCAGGACAGGGTCTTTCTAAGCAAAATGTTAAAAAAAAGGTATTAGCCGAAACCGGTTTGGCTCAGTGGATAGAGCGTCGGCTTGCGGACTGAAAGGTCCCAGGTTCGATTCCGGTCAAGGGCATGTACCTGGGTTGCGGGCACATCCCCAGTAGGGAGTGTGCAAAACAGAATTTCTGGAGGATGAGGCCCAGAAGTCAGGATTTTAAAAAGATTCCCAGGTGATTCTAATGTGCAGCCAAGGTTGAGAACCACTGTATTAGAGAGACAAATCTGATAGATAAGACTATATAAAATTATTGCCGTTACAGGCTACACACATGCTTTAAAATCAGAAGCAAATGTAAAACTGGAAAAAATACTTCCAAAAATATGGTATATTAAAGTGTTAATACGCTTAATGTATAAAGAAAGCTTACAAAACAATGAGGAAAAGATAAGCAGTCAAAGAGGCAAATGAAAATAAGTGATTAACAGAAGAGAAAAACAACTGGTCGTTAACAAATGAAAGAATGTTCCATGTTGCTGTTTTGTAGAATAAAAGCACATTAAAACAGTAATAAAATGCCACATTTCACCAAATATTTTTAATTAACAGATAATTCCCTCTACTGGTCAGGTGCTGGGAAAGTCTTGCACACTGCAGGGAGGAGTGTAAACCAGACCTAAGTCCACCAAGTAACTGCCAGTATGTATCAAGATCCTCACAAATGCACCTCATGTTGACATGCTGATTTTACTAGAAGTGAATATATGTATGTATGTATCCTGAGGAAATAATTAAGTATATGACAACGATTTTCATCACAGTGTTGTAGATAACAAAACCCCCAATTCCCTTAACCCCCTAATTCTTAAAAAAAGATTAAGTAAATTATGATACATTTAAACAACATAACATTATGTAATCGATAAAAGTATCTAGGTTTAAAATTACAACGGTACTCAAAAAGATGTTTATAACATAACAAAGTCAAATAATTGTAATCCATGCTATGCTTTTTTAAAATATATTTTTATTGATTTCAGAAAGGAAGGGAGAGGGAGAGAGAGAAACATCAATGATGAGAGAGAATAATTGATTAGCTGCCTTCTGCATGGTCCCTACTGGGGATTGAACCTGCGACCTGGGCATGTGCCCTCGACTGGAATCAAATCCTGGACCCTTCAGTCCGTAGGCCGATGTTTTATCCACTGAGCCAAACCAGCTAGAGCCCCAAATATGCATGGATGAAAAGGGGAGATTTCAACAGCAGCTGTTTCTGGGGGTTATAGATGATTCTTATTTTCTTAAAAATCACTCTGTATTTTTAAAATGTTGCTTAATAAATGTCAATTACTATAAGATGATGAAAAAATAAAAATTGCGCTGCCCTTTGTCCCAGATATGATAGGAATTCTTTATAAAGAAATGATTAGGGCTGTGAGAATGGATGGTTGTTATAGATGATTCTTATTTTCTTAAAAATCACTCTATTTTAAAAATGTTGCTTAATAAATATCAATTACTATAAGATGATGAAAAAATAAAAAAATGTGCTGCCCTTTTTCCCAGATATGATGGGAATTTTTTATAAAGAAATGATTAGGGCTGTGAGAATGGATGGTGGTACAAAGGTGCTCAACACAGCATTACAAATAAAGATGAAGATGAAATAATCTGAGTGCCCAAAACCAGGGAATATTTAAGTGACTGATGATTGGATACAATGGAATGAACGCTATGTGATCATAAAAATCGAGTTATAAGATCATATTAGTTAAAATGGGAGAAGAACATACACCAGAATAAGTGAAGGCAAAGCTGGCTATGAAACCACATACAAAATGACACACCCCTGTTTGGGAGAAACAGAAACTATCAGGCACGTCTGCACTAAGATATCAATGTGGTTATTTCGGTGGCTGAGTTGCAGGTAAGCTCTTTTGTTTGACATTCTTAACTGTTTCTAAGTGTTTTGTATTCCACACAGATCACATATTTTACTTGTTAAATTCAGGGAAACTATTAAAACATCATAAATAACATTAAAAGTCAAATGGCAAAACTAGAAAAAAATTACAACATGGGATTTTCAAAGTATGTTAATATACTTAATTTATGAAGAGCTCTCACAAGTCAAGAGGAAAAATATGAACATCTCAATGCAAAGATTTGCATGGGAAACATAAAGGCAATTAGAAAAGAGATATAATCATTCAGCTAGCAGCTAAAAAAGGGTCGAATAGCAAACGTAACTCAGAGAGAGATGGAAAGTTTTGCTCTTCAAAGTGGAATTCATTCCTCAGACGCTGATAATACTTGGTGTTGCTATTGGGTGGGAAGCAATCCCCTCGCACAGGGATCCTGCCAGCGTAGACTTCAGCTTCTGGAAGGCAGTTCGGCAGGTCTATCAAGAACCTTGAAAATGTTAATTCTTTGTGACCCAGGAGGTCAATTTGTAGGAATAATCCTGAAAAAGCAACCATGGCTATTCAAAAATTTATGGGCCAGAGTGCTCTTTGCAGCATGACTGAGAATAATCAAAATTAGGAAACTGCCAAAATAGTTCACAATAAAGGGTTGGCTTGGTTGCCAACCACAGTACAGGCCTCCAATCCTACATGAGCCATTCTAAAACCCCAAAACCCCTTAGGATTTTTGTAAGTTTGCTGCACGCTCATTGGTGGCAAAAATCTAACTTGAACTTCAAGGAGCCTGCTTAATAACCAGTATTTATCTCATTTAGTGTGATTATTCAAATGTTTTCTTGCCCAAACACAGGGGTTGGCAAAAGTAGGTTTATAGTTGTGAGTATGCGAAACAGTTTATTCTTGTATTATTATTTATTAATTATTGTATT
>NW_005357076.1:149432-156033 GCF_000412655.1 Myotis brandtii
TCCCACTGGGGATCGAGCCTGCAACCCAGGCATGTGTCCTTGACCGGAATTGAACCCGGGACCCTTCAGTCCACAGGCCGATGCTCTATCCACTGAGGCAAACTGGCTAGGGCCAACTGTAAACTTACTTTTGTCTACTCCTGTACTTCTTCAAGTCTCTTTAGTGTATTAAAAGAATCTGTAGACACATAATTAAAAACAACAACACAAAACATGTTGTAGTACTATATCAAAATTTTAACGGTTATCTCTAGATGGTGAAAGTATGAGCAATTTAAATCTATTTCTATACATTTTTATAGTCTCTAAGTTCTCTATAATGAATCTATATTATCTCTAACAGATAAATGTATTTTATAAATCTAAACTAAATCTCATCCTGTCAATGGGTTGAGTGTCAACCTAGAAACCAAGAGGTTGCGGTTCAATTCCTGGTCAGGGCACATGCCAGTGTTGGGGGCTCCATCTCCAGTGGGGGGCATGCAGGAGGCAGCCAATTGATGATGTTTCTCTCTCATCAATGTTTCTATCTCTAAATCCCTCTCCCTTCCTCTCTCTCCAAAAATCAATAAAAAACATATTAAAAAAATAAAAACCTACACTAAATCTGGATTTCACATTACCGAGAAACTGAATAGAACATCAAAGATACACAGGCAGGAGTCAAGCTTAGTTCTTCTAAATCTGACTCCTGTGTTCTTTCCCTTCTAATGTGCCACATCTAAACTGGTGGTTTGGAAAGAAGGTCCAGCAGAATTTTAATAAATGCTACGTTTAAACAGATTCTGTGGACCAGTGCGTATTGAGAAATGCAATATATAGAACTTTACCGCAGGATTTCTCAGGGCCTTTTATATTCTAAGATGCAGTGTGTTCCCAAAAGAGAGGGGTCATATGCTGAGTTCCTCCAATACATTTGGCCGTAAATCTTTTCTATTTAATTTTAGTTGTACTTTGGTTTATGTGACTGTGTGGGAAATCAGCACCATCTTGAGAATGTACTTTCCCATGAAGCACTTGGAGTGCTAATCTCATGGAAAATTTCATCCTTCAACTGGGAAAGATGTGCAAGGGCACCTCTAGAGTAGTGACAGTTTCCTGTGGGAATGCGGACTCTGTCCGCGTATTAGCTTCTCCCTGTAAGAGCGACGTTCATAGCGCGTGGAAGGCCGTGCTGCTGGAATGGAGACTTTTGTTCCATTAAGACAGCATCTGACCCAATGTGATTCCGTAGGATACGGTGGCCTGTTATGTAAATACTGGTGGAAAGCCTGTGGAAGCAGGAAGTCAAAGCTCCCAGACAGAGGTTTCTGCATCCTCCTCCTGGTGATCAGGCACCTCAGAGCTTCTCACTGAGACACCGAAGACTGGGGGCATTTTGTGACATGAACCCCAGCTTGGGAGGTGGCAGCAAAGCTGGCAGGTGAGCATCCAGGGTGACCTGGGTCAAGTTGCTTCTTCTCTGGGTGTCTCAGTCATTTCATATGCACAACAACAGGGTTGGTTAGGGCAGAAGAGCAACCTTGTGTCCTCTCACTTGCGAACTTCAACTCAATCCATTGGTCAAGGCTTCCTAGAGTCTTGAGTCAGCCCCCCTGCTTAGTGAGAAAGAATGCTAGGGTTGATTATTGATGTCTGTCCTGGGCACACATGGAAAGGGTGGGTTGCTCCTGCCCTGCCTGTCTGAGTCCTCCTGAAGACCTGGGATGCTTTAGAATGGGCACATAGGAGCCAGCTCCCAAATCCAGCCTTTGTTTCATGAACTCTGGTGATCTTTTGCCTCATTTCCTCTTTCTTTCTTTCTTTTTTTTTGGATTCCGCTTCATCTATAGAGATTCCAAAGTCTTGGCTCGTGGTCTTTGTAATAGCGAAATAATGGTTTTCTGTGGCAATCTTCTTCTACTCCCTTTCTTTCACCCTCTTGCCAGAGATGAATCTGTTTTTACTAAAAGAGAAAAGAGGGAAAAAATACATATGTAAAAATCACACATCCTCACCATGTGCAAAAATCATGTGTTTGGCAGCAAGAACATGTTTCCAAGGCCAAATGGCATTTTTCTTTTCTTGCAAAACGAGCAAGAAGAAAAAAAAGGGTCCTACTTTCCCAGCAGCTGGCACTGAGTTATTGGCCCTTGTCGGTTGCTGCCGCTGATGCTGGAAACCCGTGATGCTGGGAGAGCAAGTCCCGGGGGGATCTGGTTGCAGCCTCCTCTCCTGCTTTGCACAGGGACTGAAACACACACAAAACCCATGGTTGGCAGAACCACTGTCACGGGTATTAGCGGGAGGGTGGTATGGAGGCCAGAAGGCCAGAGTGTCTGTAAGAGCTCCCTCTCACCAGCTGTGTGATTTGGGGCAGAATTCTTAACTCCTCTGAGCTTTAGACTGCTAAAAAAAAAAAAAAAAAAGGTACCATAATCTCCAGTTGGCCTCCAGTTGGTCAGTGTGTGAGGATACCCCAGGGAACAAAACTGGCAAAAGTCCCTGCCCTTGGGGGACTGATATTTCAATAGGAAGGGGAAGGATGGGAGTGGGTGGGAGGGAAGACAGATATTGGGCTGGTTCATACACATGTTAATATCAGATGGTACCAAAGACCAGAAGGAAACTAGACCTGGGCAGGGGGATATGAAATGCCAGGGTGTGGTGCCCTTTCAGTCGAGACCAGGAGCCATTAGGACCAGGAGTTGGTGAGGTTGTGTGCCATGTGTCTACCTGGGGGATTGGGGCTCCTGGCAGAGGGAACAGCAAGGGCAAAGTCCTAAGGCAGAAACATGCCAAGGGTGGTGGGGACAGCAGGAAGCTGGTGTCTGGGATGGAGTGGGGCAGCAGGGAACAGGAGGTGAGAACAGATAGGTGTGAAATGGTGGGCAGGGCAGGGAGGGGGTCAGGTTGGGCTTTGTGAGGACTTTGGCGTTTCCTCTGAGCATGTTAGGAGGCTGTGGGAGCTTATTCCAAACAGGAGCATGCTCTCATTTGCATTTTAACAGGAATATTTGACCCCTGTGTTGGATGGTATGTGAGGCCAAGGTGAAGGCAGGGAGGTGCTTTGGAAGTTGTTGCCCTGCTCCAGGGAGTGATGCTGGTGCCTGGACCACAGGAGAGAAGGAGGTGGTGGGAAATGGGAGGGATCTGGGTACAGTTTGAAAGCCTCCTTACCAGGTTGTTGTGGGAGATTGTGAAACAATGTGAGAAAAGCTCCACCCAGTGCCTAGAATACAGTAGGTGCTCAGTTAAAGTTAGGTCCCTATTCTAGTCATTTGACCAGCTGTGCTTGCCGGGGGGGGAGGGTTAGGTGGCTCACCTGAGGGCATCCTCATTCATTCAAGCATTTCACCAGATGTTGCTCTCTTCCATGTTTCCTGGGATTGGAAAGAAGACTTACTATACAGGTGTCAGCGCTTCCCAAAAGCAGGACAGGGGGCTCTCCAGGACCAGAGGGAGGCTGAGAGAGAGGTAAAGGGGTCAACAGCCACTTAGGGACTTTTGTTTCCCAAAGTAAAGAAAATCATGAAAGCTTGCCAAGGATCACCTTGGAGCCGTGTGGTTGATGGAGGGAAGCTTGGAGCTGGTGTTCGAGTTGCTTGCAGTGGTTCTCAACCTTCCTAATGCTGCGACCCTTTAATACAGTTCCTCATGTTGTGGTGACCCCCAATTTCATTGTTACAAACTGAACATAATTAAAGCATAGTGATTAATCACAAAAACAATATGTAATTATAGATGTGTTTTCCAATGGTCTTAGGCGACCCCTGTGAAAGGGTCGCGACCCACAGGTTGAGAACCGCTGCGGGACTCTGGAGTTGGAACTGAGCGGTGACACTGGGTTCTGGAGAAAAAGTTCTTGAGAGTGAACTCCTGAATGCATCCCAGTGCCAGGGGTAGGATGCATGCGGAGCCGTGGCTGTAAGTGGCCAGGCACTGCCTCCCACACCCTTCCGGCCGCGGCCCCAGGGCTGCCTCCATGGAGAGCAGTGATGTGCCTCCACGTTAAACGTGGCTGGTGCTGATGGCATTCCTGAGGAGGGGCGGTGAGGCAGAGGACTTGAGAGGGCTCTGCCCAGGGCTGGCAGGTCTGCAGGGCCTCAAGGAGTGTGATGGAGTCCCTGTCATGAGGTGTCCAAGCCAGGACACAGTGGACGTGGCAGAGGCACTGGGTGGGACGGGAGCAGGTTCCCAGGTGAGCTGGCGAGTGGGAAACGGTTTCATAATAGATAGATAGGTAATTTTATGTTTAAAAAATACTACTTTCCTTTTTATGATAGTGATACGCACTCCTCTTTTAAAAGGCACTTATGGAAGCTTAAAAATAAGTCGACTTAGTAGAAGCCAGTGGGCTGGACAGGCCTCGGGGTTCTTGGGAACGATTGAGGTTGGGAACTGTAGACTCGAGATGCTGTGTGTCCTGGGTGGTAAGGACAGGAAGTTATTTGTGCCAGGTTCTCAGGGTTGGCCAGGCCATGATGGGTCTGTTGTCACAGCTGAAAACTCCTGGCTATGGGCAGTCCTACATGTAAAGGACATTTTCCCCCTTCCAGATGCTTCCATCTCTTGTGAGAGCAGCGACGGAGGGAACAGGATGAGGAGTGAAGGGCCCATCACCCCTTTGTTTGCATGAGAACCCGCGGCCACCCTGCAGCCCGTGCGCTTGGACTTGTTCTCAAGGCTTCCTTCCTCTCAGTCCCGGGAAGAGGCGCCTGACAGCAGCGCTTGCTCACCTCCCACCCGGCCGTCCGAGGCCTCCACAGGCCGTCTTCCTGTGCAGACAGTTTGTGCAACTCAGCCTATTAGACAGCAGTTAAACATTGCCAGTTCCCCACAGGGGCGAGGCAGGGCGCTGCGGGAGCAAGCCTGCCCCTCTGCTCTCCCCACTTTGTCTTCCTTTCCACCCAGTGGCCTCTGTCCCTTAGAGCTGACCAGACCCTGAGCCTTGTGCCCATGAGGAGGACCTGAGGAGGCAGTGGGATGGCTCCTGAGGGCCATACAAAAGCCACAGGAATGCTGACCTTGGGCCTCAGGGGCCTGTGCACCCTCAGCAGGGTGGGCAGTAGTGATGAATTAACGATGTACTTATTGACCGATAAACAGCACAGTGGGTATCTGGCACATGTAGGAACGAGAGTGCTCTGTGGGCCAGGTGGCTTAGGGGGGGAGCCCTGCCCAACTATGACCCGCTGTGGAGCATGAGGAGCTGGGCACCTCAGGCAGCTCGGTGCCCTCACCCACACTTTCCTCACAGGGTGTACAGGGCCTGTGCCTGGCACAGCTCAGGTCTCAAGAAACGAGGCTACCATCCTGCTGCCAGCATGGGAGCTGATTCTTAGGACAAGTCTGAAAAGAATCGCCTTCTTGCCCTGGAGCAGGAACTAGCGACGTCCACGGCTTGTTTGATGACCCCAGCGCTCCTCCATCGCTCTCACCATCATACAGAGCAGGCCCGAGCAGCGGCACCCCAGGAAGGCTCAGGATGGGGCCTCCTGCAGTATATCTGCCTTGGGGACCTTCCTCAGAGGACCGAGCGTGGTGGCCCCGCCCTGCCGAATGCCTGCGAACTCGCCCAGGATGAGGATGCTGGACGCTCCGCGCAGCTCAGCTGTCTTCAGCCCACTTCCCAGGGGGAGGAGTACAGGCTCTGAGACTCTATGTTCCAGCTCCCGTGTGTACAAGCAGGAGGGTCGGGTACCGTTCCTGCCTTCTCCACCGCCCTGTGAGGCAGGGACCAATGTCTATTTTGTGACCGAGGACGCAGAGACCTGAGAGTGCTGTGCCGTGTCGCCGCTGACCCGCCTCTGTGTGTCAGGCCGCTGACCCGCCTCTGTGTGTCAGGCCACTGACCTGCCTCTGTGTGTCAGGCCAGGTTCTGACCCTGGTGGCAAACCGCCCCCCCCCCCCCTCAGAGACCTGAGTGCTGGTGCCGTGTCGCTGCTGACCCGCCTCTGTGTGTCAGGCCAGGTTCTGACCCTGTTGGCAATCCCCCCAGCTCCACTGTCACCCTCCTGACCCGGACCTCCCCGCTGGTGCCTACCTGTTACAGTTTCAGAGCTGTGTCTGGTGGGGGGCGATTTTGAGGGGCAGAGGGATTCAGACTAGAGGGATCAGGTTGAAACCGAGGAGACAGAGCTGGGACCAGAGAAGAACTCCCAACCAGACCCTCAACTCTCCCCTTGAGCCGCCGAATGCACGGGATGGGTGGGGTGCGGCGGCCCATCAGCTGTCACCATGTCAGGCTTCCTGACCCCACATCCTCACCTCCAGGCGCAGGGCCAGGAGCGGGCTTCACCCTGTCTCCTTAGGATTTGGGACATTCTTGCTCAAACTTGGACTCTTAGGGGCAGGGACCAAATGGGGAGGAAGAAACACAAACTTCAGAGTCAGACTGGCCACCTGGGAACCCTGATTGTACCATTTTGAAAATGGGTGATATTTCTTCATAATTTTGAGACTCAGTTTCCCCATCTCTAAAATGGGAGTGACAATGCCTGCCTCACAGAGCTGTAGTGAAGAATGAAGAGGACCAGGCAAGAGACTCCAGCACCAGAGCCTGGGGTGGTTATGCTCAATGCAATCGCAGCCTCCTATGTCTCACAGCCCCTCCCATCCC
>NW_005357076.1:156103-159991 GCF_000412655.1 Myotis brandtii
CCCGCCCAGCCCCAGCACCACCACCTCTAACTCCCCGCCAGGCTGGGGTGCCAAGCTGGGCAGAGTCGGCATGAGCCAGTGCTGCTTGGTGGAGGGACATTTCTCCTCTCAAGAACATGCTGTCTGCCCTGCTGTCTGGGGCAGCTATGTATGCCTCCCACTAGCTGCCTGACCTCAGGCAGGCCCTGTCCTCTGTCCAGACCTTATGTTCTTCCGGGCCGTGATGGGTGCTTTCTCGGGCTCCCCAGTTCAAACATTCTGCGGTGCCAGGATGTGGAGGATGCCTGGAGCAGCTGGTCTGGCCGGGGACAGAGGCTCTGACCCCTTCTCAAGCCCTCCTTGGCCCAGGTCACCAGCCAGGTGGTTAATTAGCACTCTGGCAACCAGGTAATCAAGGTCAGCAGGTCAGAAGTTAATCATTTCCTCAAAACACAAGCAAACCCCCATTTCCACTGCATGGTGATGATGCAATCACACAACCAGGCCAAGCCCAGGGCCACCTTCTCTGATCCGAACTGACCCAATTAGCCAGGTGACCCTGGCTCAGCTTGCTCATCTGTAGAGAGAGAGGGGGATCAGGGATAGATACAGAGCTATAACTACTGCTCCCGATGGGGTCAAAGGCTGGAAAGTGACCGGGGACCAGGCCTGGTGCACTCCTTCCCCCGGACATCGTCTTCTCCCGAACCTTCCCAGAACCCATGCCCCGGGCTTCACCGGAGTTGCTTGTTCTGCCCAGCCTGCTGCCCCTTAGTGCTCGCCATCCACTGGACCCCATCCTCTCACCTGCCCACATCCCGCCCCTCCTGTCCCCTGGCCCCTCTGTCCTCTGCCTGTGGGTGACAGGAAGGTCCCCCCAGTGCCAGGGCCAGGTGATCAGAGTGCACAGAGCTGGTGGGCTGAAGGGCCCTGGACTTCCACCCTGATTGAGCTTCCTAGCGCAGGACCCACGCCTCCTGTGTGTGCGGAGCCGGGGCGTGCAGACTGCCTGCTGGGACCCACCCTGCAGGGGCGCCAGGCAAAGTGGGTGTGTGGGAAAGCCGTCTGCCTGGGGGGTTTGTGAGCAATGGGGACCCGAGGCCAGAAATAACTGAGCACAGTTTCTAGGAGAACTCGGCTCAATATCAGATTCCTGTAGCCAGAGAGCAAACAGACAGCTCCTCTGTGGCAGAGAGTCCTGCCTGGCTCTGCTGCGGACTCCACCCTGGGTGAGCCGCCACCCGCTTGGACTTCGCTGCCCTCGCTTCCCCCTGGGGTGGAATGAAAAGATGTCAGTCCCAAGGCCACGTCCAGCTCTCTTGTCCCAGCACTGTGCCTGCTGAGGGGACCGCTGTCCCTGCCCTCAGAGGATATGCGTCTGTTCCGGGCCCACGTCCCATCTGACCCTGACGGTCCACCTCGGCTTCCCTGTGGCTTGCCCGGTGCAAAGCCCAAAGTGCTTGCTTTCCCACCAGCCTCCCTCCTCCTGTCTCCTGCCTCCCACCTCCTGCCTCCCGCCTTCTGCCTCTTGCCAGGAGCCCAGTGGCTCCAGCTCCCAGACACTGAACCTGCCCTCAGCCCCACCAGCAGTTCTCCTTGTTATCTCATCCCCAGGGTGACAGCAGAGGCAACAGGAGAAAGAAAGAAAAGTTAGATGTTATAAAGCATGAGAAAAAAGCTGATGGGAAAGTGCCCGCTGAACGTTCGCGCTCTCTCCCTTGGTTTTGGGGTGGGGATGAGGAGAGGTGGGTGGCGTGTGTCTATAAACAGCCTGGCCTGGTGTCTGTCCCAGGCTCTGCCTCTTTAAGAGAACGCTGGGCCAACATTTATTGGCTGCGGGGGCCCTGCTGTGTGTGTGGCTTGGGTGTTTACAGGCCTGGGAAGGCTGGGCTCTCTCTTCCCAGGCTGCACGGCAGTGGCCAGCAGAAGCTGGGTAGAGAATGGCTGCCATTCACGCTGGAGTTTGCAGCAGGACTTGGTGTGCAGCCCAGGGGAGCGGGCGGCCTGCACTGCTAATGGAAAGGGAGGGAACTCCCACCCTGCTGGGCTCAGACTGGGAGGGGCCGGGTGGGAAGGCCGGTTCCCTCTGAGCGTCGGGTACCCTGGCCAAGAGCCTGGGTGTGCAGGCAAGAGCCACTGACCGCATGTCTACCCTGGGTACCCTGGCCAAGACCCTGGGTGTGCAGGCACTGGAGACAGCCCAGAGCCGGGCACACAGGATGTGCACTCAGGAACTGACCAGGTGAGACCCCAAATGGAAGCAGGCCACAAGCTAAATCCCGCAGACGAGGGATGGGGGATGCAGGGCTGCTGCCTGTAAGCTGGGGTGCCCTGGCAGAGAGTGTGTCCTTGGCGGGTACTTCAGTAATCAGAGTCTTCATTTGCTCACCTGGAAAGTGGGCAGAATGAAATTAGGTTCATAAGGTTTTGTGGGGATTAAATAATGGAACGTGTGCACGAGGCCTGGCGTGTCCGCCCTTGGCAGTGGCTGTGGTTACCAGCACCTCCACTGCTGGCACTGCCTTCCCCCTGGGTCCTGCAGGCTGAGCACTTGAAGCCTGGTTTCAGCCGCAGCCCTGCTCCTGCTGACGGTGCGACACGCATGTAGCCCTCGGGTTGGGGGACACAGCCCTGCCTGCCGAGTCTGCATCCCACTCAGAGCTCATCTGGGAACAAGAGCTGCCATTCACTGATCACTTGCTGCAGATCGGGGCTGAGCCAGACACGTCACCATTCATCACTTTTATTCAATATTGTGAGCCTTCAATTGTGGAATCCTCAAAGGTGTAAGTCAGCCCTTGGATCGCAGCATTAGCATTTGTGATTTAACCAACCTCAGATCAATAATATTTGTGGGGGGAAAAATCCCAGAAAGTTCCAAAAAAACAAAGCTGAACTTGCCACGCACTGAGGGCTACTCTGAACCCGCATGGATGAAGCGACGTGTAGGCGCACCCTGCCGTAGCGCCTATGCCAGCATAGGTTACATGCGAATCCCACGTTATTTATGGAAGGGGCCTGAGCAGCCATGGCCTTGGGTGGCCACAGGGCTTCTGGAACCAGCCTCCTGCTGATACCCAGGGACCACTGTCCAGAAACAGAAGGCACGGTAATGAGCCCCTTAGATTGACGGATCGTCACCCTGCTTCAATAGTGATCGACGTTTTCTCTCACTCATCCCTGACTGCTCTTCTCTCCTTCTTCTCCTGCCCCCGGCTCGCTGCTGGAACATCTAAAACAAGCTCCAGACTTTGCATTATTCCCCTGTGAATACCTCAGGATGGCGGGCTGCCGGAGAGGAAATGTTAAAGAGAAAGCAAAAACCATCATGCCGAAAGAAGTAAACAGTCATTTTTCATATCACCCAATATCCAATCTGAGCATCTTTTCACTTCATCCTCAAAATGACCTTTGGAAGTAAAACGATTGCTCCCACCTTTCAGAAGAAAATGGAGTGAATGAGACAGTAAGTGGCTTAGGCACAGTCACTCAGCTTGGCCCCATCTCCTGGGTCCAGCCGGCTGGCAGGTACTAAAGGCAGGATTGGAATCCAACATCAAATCCCAGAGCTGAGCCCTCACTTCCCCATCCTCCCTGAGCCTCAGAGCCTGTGGCCCCTCATCCGGGAACCTCACCTGTGCTCAGCCCCTCCACAAGCCCACTTCCTTACGGCCACACTGACCTCAGCTTTGTCGTGCCTAAAGTGGCAGCCACGGGCACCTGCCTCCAAAGGCTGCTCATTTCCTCACGTTTTTCATAACTATTTACTCCGTGCCTACATTGTCCTAGTGCTGTTGGGGGTGCTTGCCATCAACCAAGAGAGTTTTGGCTGTCGTGGAGTTGACAGGCCACACACCCTTGCTACTCAAAGTGTGGGCCCCTGGGAGCTGGACAGCAATGGCCACTCAG
>NW_005357076.1:160177-169856 GCF_000412655.1 Myotis brandtii
GTAATGATGTTTACTTTGAATTTATATTAGTTCACACAAACACTCCATCCATGCTTTTGTTCCGGCCCTCCGGTCCAGTTTAAGAACCCATTGTGGCCCTCGAGTCAAAAAGTTTTCCCACCCCTGCTCTAGCCAGTACCTAGAACTCAGTAGGTGCTAAATTAACGCTCTATTTATTTCCCCTCATCTCAGCCTTGTTCCCAGACACCCTCCACCCCTGCCCTACCCAAAGCTTACATTCTTGAGTGGCTTACACTTTTCCAAGTCCAAAGGCATTCTTTGGCCTCATGAGCTTCCCAACAGAGTTTTGCCCTTTGCTGGGAACCCCCAAAACGATATATGGGGTCTTCTAACAGGAAGTCAGCCTGCAGGGAAGACTCGAGCGTCTCCCCTCAAGGCCCAGTGTGCAGAGCTGGGCTGAGAGCTGCAAACAAAACTCAATCAATCAATCAATAACTGAAGGCTCAACCTCGTGTGCAAAGTGCTTTTCTTTCACCACCGCTGGATCCCAGGCCAGACGTTATCTCATCCTGCTCTCTCCCGCGCGTGACACGAGGAAGGCCAGGTGCCACCGGCCACAGCTTACCAGGCCAGAAGCTGCGGTTTGAATCACTGGGCATGAAGGAGAGGGCGCTGACCCTGGACCCTAGGGCAGAGCAGCAGCCCAGACTCCACCTGGCCTCCCTGGGTGGCCTCGGCCCAGCAACATTTCCTGTTGGGGGTGGCACTGGCAGAGCCCCAGGGTGTGGGTGGGCCTGTGTGAGTCCCGGCTCTCCCTCTGCAGGCCACCAGGACGCCGGGAAGGGGGCTGTTTGCAGGCCTGTAAATGAGCCACAGCCCACGTGGGAGGCTGTGGAGGGTCAGCAGCTTTTCTTTGGGAACTGGCAGGGGTGAGGACGGCTGGAGAGGGGCGGGGAGAGGAGTGCAGAGGTAAGAGCTCTGAGCTGTCTCCATGCCGATTCTCCATCCGGCCATTAATTCAATCAGAGGTACCGGCCTCCGCACTTTAACGGCGAGACTGAGGCCTGGGAACGGGAGGCACTTCCCAGGCCGTGCGGCTGTTTCTGGAGATGGTGAGGCCTGTGATGTCTCTGAGATAGGGCGGACAGGTCTAGAGAGTCAGGACCCAAACACTCCGGGTGTGGCTGGCAGCGGAGAGATCTCTCTGAGCCCAGCCATCCCGGATGGGGAAATGAGACCAGCAGGCAGAGCTCGGGGAGACCAGTCTGCCGAGCACTTGGGAGTAGGAAGGCGGGGTGCCTCCCACCGGCAGCGTGTGAGCAGGCAGCCTTGTGCTTTCCTTTTCTCGTCCCTGAGCAGGCGCCGGGCTCTGATCCCTGCTGTGGTGCCTGTCGGTGGCTGTGGGCAGGTCACTCCCCTCCCCGGGTCTCAGAGTTTCCCGCTCTTGCATGGTGGGAAGAGCTCTGACTGCCCGTGTGGCTGCGAAAAGGCAGCAAGTTAGGAAACAGATTGTGCAGAGCTGTCAGCTGCCTGAATGACACGTCCACTCTACAAGGGGTGGAAAGCAGCGTGCACACACGTCCTCGGTCTCCCCTCCTGAGCCCAAGCAGAAGTCACTCACTCTCACCACCACGCCTCCCTGGAGGTGGACCTGGCTCAGGGCCCCTCTGGGCCACAGCGTTCCAGGCAGCCACCTCCTGTCTAGCAGAGCGCACAGAGATGAAATCTGTCTTCTATTTCTACCTTGTCTGCCGAGAAGTAGCTGTCGGGAGCCAGCTTCTCCAGGAAAAGGCAGAGCTTGAAAATGAAGCAGGAAATTGGGTGTCGAGGCGGGAGGGGGGTGGTTGGGGGGAGACATAGGCGGGGTAAAAGGCTCTCAGACTGAATGGACAGTGGCAGTGTCTGCAGCCCTTCAGGGCCCTGGCAGTGGGCAGAGTGTGTAGAGCAGCAATCAGGAGGAGCTGGCACCAGGAGAGGGGCACAGCGCGGTCCCGCCATGATGATCTCCACCTCACATGGAAGGAGAAGTTACAGTCAAAGTATATGGCAACCTATTTGCCAGAGCCTAACACCCACATTCTTTCTCCATGTCGCCCCTCAGAAAGCACAGCCTGTTGCCCTGGGCACCTCCCATCTCCTGAGCAGGGCTGGGCCTGGGGGAGACCAGTCTGCCCAGCACTTGGGAGTAGGATGGCTGGGTGCCTCCCACAGGCAGCGTGTGAGCAGGCAGCCTTGTGTTTTTGCTTTTCTGATCCCTGAGGCATTGGAGTTTGTGAGTCCTGGAATAGGGGCCTGAGCCGTGGGTGGGAGTCTCTCTCAGCCACTCTCTGGGGGGACCTCAGGAGCTCTCTGCCCCTTCTGGGCCTCAGTTTACCTCTCTATGACCGAGGGCCTTGTGACTCAAGCTGCAAAGTGTCAGCATTGGCATCTCCCTCCCCTGGAGCTTGTTAGGTGAACCTCAGGCCCCCAGATCAGAGTCTGCCCTTCCCCAGGACTCCGGGCCCTTTATGTGCTCACGGAGGTTGGAGAGCCATCCAGCTCCAGCGCTGGAGTGTCTTACACACTCAACAACTTGGGTATCCTGCGCCTCCCCAGGTCAGCACCTGAGTCTGGGCCAAACCTGAAACCAGGGGGGTGGTTCCCGTCAAGAAGGATGAGTGAGGAATGCCAGCCAGGCCCCTGGTGGGGGCTGTGGCAGGCCTGGGCTGGCCTGGGAAACCCAGCCAGCCCGCAGGAGCTCCCAGATGGGGGCAGAAGGCCAAGTACACCAACACATAGAAGCGACTCAGGCCAGCAACCTGGATGTGGGGTGGGTGGGGGGGGCTGCAGGAGGGCATTGCAGGGTGTGATCGGGTTGGGCTTTCACTCAGGAGGCCGGAAGAAGAGCTCACTGTGGACTCCAGACCTGGTGGCAAAACACTCTCTCCTTGCTCTGCAGGTGACCCCCAGGCCCAATAGGTAATATCTCAAGGCCCCATCAGCGAGCCGTGGGCCCACAATTAAATTTAAATGCTCATCCATTTCTCCACAAGCACCAGAACTTTCCATCCCTTTTATGGATTCCTGAGGATTGATCAAATGCAGCTGTTTTGGCTCCCGAGCCAATGCAATAATGAAAGGTGGCCCGCATCCCCTCCAGGGAAATCAGCTGCTTATTTATTTATTTTGACTCCAAGGCTCATAATGAACTTGAGCTTCTAAACCTCTCCATCTCCCTGGCCCTCACCTGAATTCACTTTATGGTGACTTCCTTGTTGACACCCAAAAACCTTCTGGTGATCTGACCTTGGTCAGTTTTCATGTCGTGTCACTTTTCTCTTCTGAAAAACAAAACAAAACATGGGCTTCCGAACCGTTACGCCATGCAGGACCCTTGGCATGGTTCAGTGAGATATTGCAGGCCAAGGGCTAGCAGAATGCCTGGCACAAACAGGCACAGTTCAATGCCACTTGCCTGCCTTTCAGAACTCCAGGGGTGGGGGAGCGGGTAGAGAACCATATAAAGCTGCCTGCTGCTGTGCCTGCTGGGCCTAGACGTCACTTCCTTCATCACATAAGCAGCCCCGCCTTCCCAGGCTCAGGGTTGCTCAGGTCCACACGTCCATTGGGCCTCACAGTGCCCTCGAGACAGGTAGACAGCCTTGGAGTCTGTCACTCTCATCAGCTTCTGGGGGGCCAGTGAGATGATCTTACTTTCTAGCACTATTACTGCATGTAGTGGGTTGAATTGTGTCCCCACAAAAGATATGCTCAAGTCCTAACCCATGCACCTGTGAATGTAAAATATTTCCTTATTTGGGAATAGGCCTTTGCAGATGTAATTAAGTTAGGGCTCTCCAGATGAAATCATCATGGGTCTCGGATGGGTCCTAATTCCAATGACTGGTGTCCTTCCTTATAAGGAGATAGAGATCTGAGACGTGGAGAAACAGAAGGCCGCGAAGAGGCCAGCAGAGATCGGAGCAATGTGTCTACAAGCCAAGGAGCACCAAGGGCTGCCAGCGACCGCCAGAAGCTGGAGACACAGGCAGGGTCCTCCCTGGAGCGTCTGGGGGGAGGAGGCCCTGCCGACACCTCGGGCTCAGCTCTGGCCTTCAGAGCTGAGAGAGAATAAATACAACAGCCTAGGGAGCTAGTATCCCATGTGAATAATAAGACATTTAAAATAGAGACGACTCCTGTGCTGAGATGTTGTCAGAGTGCGGGTGATGAGGCCCCTGACGAGCACAAGGACCCCGAGGGCCTCCCTGCGGGGGAGGTGGCTGGGCAGGCTTTAGGGCCTGCAGGGCACAGTGCAGGCTCAGGCCACCTCAGGGTTGGGATAGAGAGTTGGGTGGACCGGGGTGCACTAAAGGAGACAGAAGAGATAGAGGCTGCAGGGCATTGTGGGAGATCAAGCCCCTAGCTTACTTAAGGACCCGAGGGGTCCTTAGCAGTGGGCACTCGTCCAGGGCAGGTATTGTAGAGACGGCTGTCCAGGGGGGGCGGACACGGGGTGTGGAGACCAGAGCTGAATTATGCTCTGTCCCTTCCGCCTGAGGGAGGGAGGACTCAGAGAGGGGGTGGCTCCAGCCTGAAGGGTTCACAGGCAAAGGCAAGGGTCTCAGGTGGAGGAGCCTCCCCCGGGGCTGGGGTGTCTGGGGAGACCTCCCAGCACACATGGTAGGTTCAGCTTCATTAGGTCCAGAAAGAGGAGCCTGGGTGATTCTGAGCAGGAAACCCTGAGGTGCTCCAGGAAGTACACTGGCCTGGCGTGGACGGGGAGGGCTGGGCTGAGCAGGGAGCTGGGAGGGGCAAGGCAGAGCACAGAGAGGAAAAGCAGAGGGAACTCCGTGGGAGGACATATTCCCAAATGCTTTGTGACCAAATGGGCGCAGGTCAGGGACAGGGAGGTGGAACTTGCCTCAGACTGCAGAGCCCAGGGGTAGTGTGAGGGCCCTGCCTCTGTGGTGGGCTAACGGCAGGCTTGGGCTTCTAGCAGAGCCCAGGGGTAGCGTGAGGGCACTGCCTCTGTGGTGGGCTAACGGCAGGCTTGGGCTTCTAGGACCCTTCCCTGCTGGACAGATGAACAGATGGCCACCCAAACAGAAACACGCAGACACACAGGCACATGGCCACACAGGCCACACACACAGGGATGTCCACAAAGCTGTCCATGGAGACAGACACATGCAGGAGCATACCTGCCCAGAGACACATGTGTGTGCACACAAGCATATTCACATATGCACAGACGCACGCACACAGACACACAGAGGAGCCTGTTTCTCTGGCTGTCTGCTTCCCACCCCACCTACCTCTTACTCTTTCTCTCCTCCCCGCCCAGTCCACTCCATCCTAACAGGGAGGGTGGGTAAGGCTCAGCCCTAGGCCAAGGGCGGTGAGGGAGAGACCAGAGCAGGAGGCCAGAATCCCAGAGAGAGTCATTCTTCTGTGTGAAGACAAAGGGCAGGGATGGACAGAGACATAGGCGGGAGCTGAGTGACAGCGTTCTGAGACTGGCCCACAGCACATGGAGAAAATGAGACACAGAGTCTCCAGTTGCAGCATGATGCACACAGAGCTACTCAGGTACACACAGACACACAGACACACTGGCCCACACACAGGCACAACACACACGGATACACAGAGAGACCTCTACATGCAGACTCACCGGCATGCACACAGACAGACACACATACACCCTCCTCCCACCCCCGCCCCCAGAAGGAGATACACACAGACAGACAGTCAGACACACAGACACACAGAGGCATAGCCAAATCGACCCAGGCAGAGCCATGGAGACAAAGAGGCTTTGAGCGAGGCCAGCCCTCCCCCAGAACCCAGACATCCCAGCTTTGCAGTCCCCCTAGGAACCCTCTGAAACGCCAGGAGAAATTCCTGGGATATTAGCTAAATTTCAGACACAAACATTCCGGTCTCCCTCTCCAGATGTAGCGCTCATGAAAGCCCGCGCAGCCCTCCCTGCCTGCCCCTCACGCCCCCGCTCCCTGCTCCTAGGAATGCTGCCTGTCGGCTCAAGGAAGGTGGTGGCCCAGGGGGGTGCAGGGCCCACATCTGCACACTGGGAGACCCTGTCCAATTCAGGCATCAGGCAGATAGGGGGGTTCCTTGTTGGAGGGTAGGGGTGCTGTCCAAAGCCAGGGCTGAGCAGGCCCCAGGGGCCTGTGGTGAGGGCTTTAGACTGAAGTTAGAGACCCCGAGTTAGAGCTCAGCTCCTCACAGAGGCCTGGCTCATCATAGGGGCCCTTGTCAGCTACGGACCTTGCTCACCTCCCCACAGACACCCTGGCTACCTCTCAGCTCCAGGAACTTAAATCAGGTTCTTCCCACCTCAGGCCCTTTGCACGCACTGTTCCCTCTGCTTGGGGCTCGTCCTCAACTCTGCCTCCATCTCAGATGTTACTTCCTCAGAGAGGTTCCCTCACCAACCTGGGCCTCCTCTATTTCCTCTAACACGGCCGGCTCTTCTCATGCCCAGCCCTTATCTCAGTTTGTAGGCGCTTCTTTACGGGTGAGGTTATTATCTAGTGCTTTTCTCCCCTGGGCCAGACCAGAAGCTCCCCACGGACGGAGCCAGAGCGTGGTGCACATAAAGTGCTCAGGAAACGTGGTCCTGTCTCCAGGGCCATGCAGGCCACGTTAGCACCCACAGCCCTAGTGTCCGCATCCATAAAGGGGTTGGAACAGCATTTTCCTCGCCAGGTCCTTGTGAGAAGAAAATGAGGTGATGGACACAGAAGGACTTGGGCAAACATCTCCTCGCCTTGTGCGAGGGCTGCCGGATCTTCCCTCTGCAGCCTCCTTCAGGTTTGGGGGTAACAGAGTGAGCCACAGACGGGGCTCTGCAAACATGTGCCCGACGTGCCCGCTGGCCTCAGCAGTTTGCTTTCAGAAAGGCTCTGAAGCCTCCTGACTTTGCCAAGGCCCGAGAGCCCTCCATTCCTGTCTCAAATCTGTCAACGCCAAGCCCGTTAGTCATCAGTCACTCGCGGTCAGAGAAAGGGAGGGCAGGGCAGGGCTCTCCCTAGACACACACCACTCATGTCCTAGTACCTGGGACCCCGGGACAGCGGGTGCCAGCTCTGTGGGACATCCCAGGACAAGCCACGCTGTGTGCTCCCTCCTGTGAGCACCCGTCTCCTTCCTCTTGTGGCTGCAAGGGAGCGTTGCCGTCCAGCAGAGGCCGGTACCTGCCAAGGAGCTCTGCCTCTTGTGAGGCTGTCGCCCAAGTTAGTGAACACCTTCGCACCTCAGTTTCCCCACGTCTCCCCCATTCCGTGTTTTTTCCTTGGAAATAAAGTGGCTCAGCACATGCGCAGATCCTGGACGGTGTTCCTGTCACACAGTAGGGCGGCAGGAATCAGGTTGCGATGCTGCTGCTGATGACGACGAAGTAAGAGGAACTCCCCAAGGGGTGATGGCTGTGTGTGTTGCCCTCCCAGAGACTGCTGGGTCCGAGACACAGGCCTGCCTGCCTCCCGCCGGGGCAACCGCTACTTATGTCAGAGATCTATGTCCTGTCATAAAGAGTTTAACATTTTAGTTCCTAATTGCGTTACCAGAGACGGACCGCTGTTTGCCCTCATCACTCTCCCATCGCTTTCCTTGGCAGGACCCACTGGGCCGCCCCAGGTGTTTCCTCGCCTCCTGGTTTGAAAGCCTGGGGCGGCCGTACAAGCGCCTCCAGGCTGTCAGTGTGGCCGGTGGAGAGTGGAGAGCGGGCCAGCAGGCGGGGGGCCTGTGCTGGGCACCGTGGGTGGTGCAAGCTACCCCCGCCCCCTCCTATCTGCCCACAGCCTCCCTGTGTATGGAGCACCCTGACGGCCCTGCCTGGTTCTCACAGCGGTGCCTAGGCAGGACTCTTACTATCGATCCCTGGATACAGGGGAAGCGATGCCAGGAGAGGTGGTGAATTTCACTCGTTCACTCAGCCACCGTTTTGGTAGGAGCAGCCTTGCGGAAGGCGCTGGGAGCGTGAAATGATAGGACCCAGCCCCACCTCAGGGACGCCACGGGCTTGCCCAGATGGAAAGTGACAATGGCACGGCCACCCGTGGGCATTGCTGGGTCTCTAGGTGGCGCGTACAGGGGCAGAGTGTTCGTTCGAAAACACAGCCCAACCTCAGGTCCAGAGCTCTTCCTTGGGTCGCTTTCTGTTTAAAGCTCCAGATTCTAAACTTTCTATTCAAATTCTCGTCTGACCCAGCCTCCCCCTGACCATGCTTCGCTACACCGAGCCCTGTGGAACCGCAGACACATGCGCCAGCCCCACGCATTGCCCACCCGATGGCCTCCCCCTTCCAACTGCCCGGCTGTGGAACCCTCATGTTGATGGGTGGTGGGCAGAGACTGGGGGATCCAGTCCCCTCTGCAGCGCCGGTGTGAACCACCCATGGTCAGCCAATCATGGTCATCAGTCAACCCACACGGCAGCCTGATCCCCTTTGCCAGCGACTCCCCTAGTCTCCTTACAAGGGGTAGCCAGTGTATTCATAACAAAGTCGGTGAGAACAGGGTTGCCATGCACTGAGTGTTTGTGTCCCCTCAAATGCACATGTTGACTCCTAACCCTCAAGGGGGCGGTGTGGAGATAGTGCCTTTGGGAAGCGATAGCTCATCAAGGTGGAGCCTCATGAACGGAATTAGCACCTTAAGAAGGAGGCCCCGCAGAGTCCTCTCCCTCGTCTGCCACGGGAGGAAATAAGGAGCCAGCCGTGTGTCCTGGGAGGAGGGATATCCGGGAACCCGGCCTGCCGGAGCACTGCTCTCAGACTCGGCCCCAGAACGCAGGGTGCTTCTAGGAGGCCCTGCAACACTTGCTTATGGCCGCCCGGATGGACACATACGGGGTGTTCGCCGGGGAGCTTCTGGAAGAAGGTGGAAGAGAATTCCCTGGAGTCTCACCTTGCTCCTCTTCCTGCCGGGAACTCGTTTGTGGGCGATGAGGTGTCTGGCGCTGCAGCAGCCATCTTCTGGTCGTGTGCTAACGGACCAAGGGCAAAAGCGAGTGAGAGAGGCGGCGAACGCCGGGGTCTCTGCGGGCTTTCGGGTTCTCCGAGCTGCTCTGGGTTCCGCGGGGACAACACGCCCTCTCACCGGCACCGCTGCTCGCGGGGGTCTCTCTCGCCTGCACTGACGCATCCTCACCGAAGCCCGAGCAGCCTTTCGTCTCCTGCCTCCGATGCCCTACCCCTGTTTTGCTTTGGAAACTGCTTTTCTTTGAGACCTAATGCAAGGGTCCCTGTCGGAGGTGTTCTTTTCACACCCCTCCCCCTACCCTGACCACAGGTTTGAGCACCCACTCATCTGAGCACCCACTGCACTTCGCTCTTCCCCTTTTGTAGCTCCAACACATCAGTCTGTCATGATTTGTTTTCTTTGTCTGTAGATACCCTGGGAGGCCCCAGCCCCAGCTGCTCAGTCACGGTTTGAGTGACCAGGGCCTGAGAGTGTCCCCATGTCCCTGAACCCTCCTAGTGACCTTGGGAACCATGAGAGAGCTCACCTCCATGTGCAGGTGAGGAAACTGAGGGCAGAGAGGGACAGAGAAGATGCTGGAAGGAGGTCTGTCTGGGCTGGAGGGAGCCCTGGGCCACACAGTCCAGGTTCTGCTCCTGCCCTGCGTGGACTCTGGGCCTGCAGCGCGTGTTCCTGCCATGGCGGATGCTGCCTGCAAGGGGCATTCACCCGCGGTGGTGGGTGGTGGGTG
>NW_005357076.1:169920-207772 GCF_000412655.1 Myotis brandtii
CCCGGGCGGTGAACAGAGCTTGCTTGTCCTGGCACAGTCGCCGAGGTGGGGCACAGGGGCCATTTTCTCTAGGCAGCTGGGGCTGAAGCACATCAAAAAGCAAGACCCAAGCAGGGATGAAGTCATGTGGAAAAACATTCAAGTCAGAACAAAACTGTCTTTCTGCAAATGACTTCATCACGTGGCCCGAGGCTGGGATCACCCCACCTCGCACCTTGTCCCGCCCGCCCACGGCAGCGGGGAAGACCCGTTCCCAGGCCCTGTGACATCACTCAGGCAGCAGTAAATGTTACAGGGACCCGCCTGCGAGGTGCTGGGGGTGAGGCTTCCATCGCCTCTGCAGCCAGGGCTTCCTCTGACCCCCCAGGCGGGGAAGGCCTTGAGGGCACACCGGAGCCTTCTCCTTCTCCACCTCTGCGTTCTCAGTGCCCAGCTCAGAGACCAGCAAACATTACAATAAAATAGTAAAATAAAATAAAATAAAACCCACCCTGTGAATACATGTGTTTGTGCATTCAACAAAGACTGACTGAGCGTTCCTTTCCTCCTCGGCAGGCAGTGTGGGCAGGCAGTGTGCTGGCCCTGGGGTGCGCTGGCAGGAGGGGACATAGTGGCTCTATGGAGGGACAATTGGAGAAGTTGGCTTCTCTAAGTTTGATATTTCTTATCTACAAAATACGTTCTGTGAATAGTTATACTGATTTTTAACCAAATAAGCATTAAATATGATCAAATCACTGCTAAAAGCATGCTGTGTTTGCCCCAGTTTGGCCTCAGTTTTCCCACCCATTCAAGGTGGTGCTGGGAAATATTCTTCACATGGACCCCGTGAGGCTAGTGAGGGGGCTGAGGGGTCCGTGGACACTGCCATGCTCAATGTGGGGCACACCTTTTTCTTGGGAGAGTCAATGGCTTTCAAAAGGCTCATAAGGGGGTTTGTGACCTTAAAAAGTTGAGAAACAGAATAGAATTACTCAGGACCCTCCACGCTCATTTGTGTGATTCCTTTGTACCCACCTCGGAGCGCACACTTGAGAAGGAGTCGAGGGAAAAGAAAAAGGCAATTGAAGGTCTCTGGGCAGTGGAGAGCCTGGCTCCAGCCTCATCCAGAAGCGCCCACACGGCGTGGGTGTGGGCATCACCCCTGGGCCTTCCCCGGCAGTCCTTGACCTGGCTGAGCGGGGCCTTGGCTGGGTGCGCACCTGGCACACCCTGCCGATGTCTCCCATGCAGTCCCCAAAGCTGCCAGCCAGGAGCCAGTTCGGGTTTCAGAGGCACCAAGCGCTGTGCGTGGCCTGCCAGGTGAGGAGAACAGAGCCGGCATTAACGAGACGCTCCTCTCCCGGTATCGCCTTTCCCTTCGCAGGCGGTGTCTTGGACCGGGAGCAAACCTGTGTCTCTCTCCGGAGCCAGGACTTGATATTGTTGTGAATGGAGGTTTTCATCCCCCAGCTAGGTCTGCCCTCCATGGCGCCTGCCGCCGGTGCCAGGCTTGGCACCTGAGATGTGAGCCCCCAGCTGTGGGAGGAGCGGGGGGATGAGAAGAAGCAGGCTCAGCAGCTTCCCCTCCACCCAGACGTGGTGGAGGAAGAAGAGGCATCGTGCCCTAGGAGATGGAGCGAGGACGGCAGGGTTCCGGCTGGGCTCTGACGGGTGGTGCATGCTGTCCGGGGAGTTTTCCACAGTCCACGGAGGAGCCAGACTCAGAGCAAAGTCACCATCCGGTCAGGATGGTACGGAATAAAGCTGGAGAGGAGGATTTCACCGAAAGGGAATGGGAGAAGAGAAAAGCATGGGGACTCCGAATACCGGCTGAGACCAGTGATGGGCACCTCAGAACACGGAGCACGGGCCAGGAAGCATGTGTGGTTGGCGGTGGAGGCCGCCCCTGGACACCGTCTGGGAGATGGGTAGGGGAGAGAGGACTGCCGGGAAAGAGCGGCATGAGCTGCAGAGGCAGCTCCAGCTCGGGGTCCTGGCAGCTGGAACAGCGCCCTTCACCCCAGGAGAGCTAGGCCAGCAGGCGACGTTGGGGCTGGGCGGCAGGGTGTGGCCCAGCTGGGCTGGGAGCTGGCCTGCTGTGCTCTCCTGTCTGCAGGCCTCTCCCAGCAGCCTCTGTCCCCGCCCTGAGCTCTCAATCATACAGGCAGCCTCTGACGGCAGGTGTGGGACCTAGGAGGGTGGCCAAAGGGAAACAAAGGGTGGAAGGGACCGACTAGGATTTCAAAGAGCAGCACACACAGGCCCGCATCCTGGCTGGGAAGCGCTCGCTTGTCCATTCGCTGGTTGAGGTCCCACAGGCCTGCGAGTGAGGGCAAGTCCCTATGAACACCAGTGGGCACGTGTCCATGCGGCGCTGGGTTCTGGGGTGGACAAGGGGGAGACGGAGAAGAGCTCACAGCCGGGTCGGGTGGACTCGATGTTTGCTGAGCTTCCGGAAGGTTGGCTGTCTGCTGCTGGGGCTCGGACATGCAGCTCCGGAAGTCCATCCTCACAGCATTCCTGCCAAGGAGCAGAACACCCCTTGGAGGAAGCAGGTTCTGAGAGGCTAAGGGTCCTGCTCAGAACCGCACAGCTGGATTTGAAATCCCGGTTCTGTCCGACTCCAGTGCCTGCCTGTTCCACTGAGGCCAGGGGCCCTCTTCTCTGAGAGGGGAAGAGGCCGAGGTCTGTAGACAGGGGTCTGGGTGGCTTGAAGCCTGAGGTGTACCTGGTCACAAGCCCTTCCAGTGCATGTTGCCAAGGCACCTGGCACTCAGCAAGTCCCCGATAAACTGAGAGATGAAAGGGTTTCCACTCAAGGACCAGCCACTGCGGACCAGGCTCTCGGCTCTGTGGGCAGTTGGGAGATGAGTGGCTCAGTCCCTGTCCTCAAGGAGCTCACAGACCAATAGGAAGTGCTAAGACCCCTCAGGCACCGAGTCAGACAAACCTCTGTCCCTCTGAGCGGGGTGGCGGAGGTGGGAGCCGAAATGTTTCAGAACCCCAGTTTCCTTCTCTGAAAAACACAGATAGTAGCACCTAATTTATTGCATTGTTGTGGAGATTATGCAAACTAACAAGAGCTAAGCACAGGGCCTGACACAAAGCAGGGCTCAGAAATCATTATAATTATGATTCTTATTATCATTCCAGATAGAGTTCAATGACAGTGAAGAGCAGTTAAGTTGAAGAACTATAAGAGAGGCAGCGATAAAGTGCTCATGGGATTCAGGGATGGGAGGCAGGCAGGTGCATGGGGAGATACAGGAAGGCTTCCGGTTTTGTTTCCGCTGCCCCGTGTATCTTATGATCATCTGGTCCCCAGCCCTTTCACTTGACTCACTCCCGGCAGGCAGTCAGCACGCAGCCCGTCTGGGCAGTGAGCGACTGGGCACTGAGGCCTCTGCTCCAGGGCCTTGGGAGCTCAGGTACCACCCGCTCTCCTCCCCATCCCAGCAGCTTGGCTCAGAGCGTCCATGGTGAACCCACAGCCAGCAGTAGCTGAGCAGCTCTGCCCACACAGGCCCAGCCCCAGTCCCAGCCCCAGCCCCAGTGCCCAGAGCAGGAACCCTGCCCGAGCCTCCTGGGGAGGCAGCCTGAGGAGCTCCCACAGCCCTGTGTCCCTGGGAGGGTGGGGAGAGCAGTGGAGGGGAGTCCAGAGGCCGGTTCACACTTGCCTGAGAGCCGTGGGCCAGGCTGCCCCCTCTCCAGGGTACGGCAGAGCTCATGTGGCCCTGGCCTTCCCAGGGTCTACAGCAGAGGGTCCCAAAGGGCAGGCAGCCCTCAGCCAGTGAGGTCAGGGTGGGTGGGCACAGCCCTCAGTTCCTCAGTGGGACAGCCGTTCGGTGTGTCCTCCCAGGTGGTCCCCGAGAGGAGTGAGCCATCAGCGAAGTCAGTATGTCGTTTATTTGCTCATCTCTTTTACTGTCTGTTTCCCACGTCTCCACAGTGTCCTGGGCCCGGTCGCCTCCCAGGTAAACTCCTTGCACCTCAATCCCTGTCTCAGCGTCGCTTCTGGAGAGCCCAGCTGTGGTGCGCACCCGGCTGGTCACCCTTAGGCCGGGGGCCGGGGGCTGCGGGGTGTCCTCTAAGGCCTCTTGGCTCCAGTGTTCCTGTTGCTGCCTCTCCCTCCCCTGGGCTGCTCCACCCACATCCTCATGGGGTGGGGGGAAGTCAGGACCGTCCATGCGCTGCTGTCTGCTTTCCAGGTGACCTCTTGCTCCCAGGACAAGCATCTTCCTGGATGGGAGGGTCTGGCAGTTGGGAAAAAATTCAACAGCTTTGGTCTGGTTTCAGGAGGAACAGCAGGCAGCTCCCTCAAGCCTCCTGTAAAACGGGTGTGCCGCTTCATAGTTAGAGAGAACGCCGTCAGGGGCCACGGAAAAAAGGGCTGACTCATCAGTTCCTAATGACACTAACAAGCGGCATCTGTGAGCCGCCCTGGCCCTCGTCGCGGGGAGTGGGAGTGATTTGCTTTCCAGGGCTCCACCATCAGAGCCCCCTCTCCGCCTCCCTGGAGTGTGTCATGCTCTGGCTTTTCACAGGAAAACTGCCTACCACCATAGCAAAGGCAAGGTAATAAAATATTCACCAGCAGAGGCCAGAGGGTGGAAGCTCACGTCCTCCAGAAGTCCTAAATTAAAGACACACAGACCCAGACAGAAGACGTGCCAGCCGGCAGACATTCCCAGGCACACTGAGGAGCAACACAGCCACACACACACACACACACACACACACACACACACACACACACACACACGTCTGCCAGCACACACATGTGCTTTGATCACACAGCTCACAGCACACGAGCCTGTACTGAGGACATGTGTGCCACGATATGAACACAGACACGCATTGCATGTCCCCGTGAGCCCCCACTACATATGCCCACCACACAACCCCCCACCCACCCACATCTGTACAGAAAAGTGACTTCTTAGCTGGTGGACTGGGGCAGAAGAGCCCGTCACTGGCCCTGACTTTTGAACCACAGTCGCCTGCCTGGCTGTCCTGAGGAGGCCAGGCTCTGTCAGGCAGAGAGCGGAGGCTGTGCTGGGGAGTGTGACTCAGAGGGGAGTCACACAACTCCATTCTGCTGTCTGCTGCCAGGAGGGGAGGACGAGGGAAGCTTGCAAATGTGAAAGCCGAAAGGGCTCTGCGCTTCTGGAAGCTTCCACATTACCATGCCACTTGTCCAGGCTGGTAGAGTGTCCCTGAGGGCAGTGTGAGGAGCGGCTGTTGTCACGAACACAAAGCCCTGTGCTCAATTACAGGGAGCACTTCTCAGGGGTTGCTGCGGAGTCGCCTTCCCATGCACCGGCTCCGGCCAGGCCGGCCTTGCCCAGGGCTCTGGCATGCCTGCAAAGAGAGCAGTTGGCCCCTGGGCTTCTGAGGTGGTCACATACATTGGCGTGTGTCTGCAAAGGTGATCCTGCCTCCTGACTTTTCTAGAAGCTCTGACTAGCAGCTCACAATGAGAAGATGCATGCCAGACTTAGGATGTTGGAAGCTTCCCCGGTTCACAGGCCATGCCTCAGGTCCCTGGGATGCTGTTTTTCATGTACCTACTCTGCTCCCATCCGTGGAGCCTGGGCCCTGGGGGGAGAGAACTGGCTGCCCAAAGGAGCTCATAGCCTGTGAGGGAAGTAGACAAGGGCTAAGAGACTGGCAATTTGCTTTTGGACCAGAGACTAACTGATCTTGGAAAGTAAAGAAGTTGGCCAGAGCCCTAGCTGGTTTGGCTCAGTGGATAGAGCATTGGCCTGTGGACTGAAGGGTCCCAGGTTCGATTCCAGCCAAGGGCACATGCCCAGGTTTTGGCTCAATCCCCAGTAGGGGTCAGGGATGTGCAGGAAGCAGCCAATCAATGATTCTCTCTTATCATTGATATTTCCATCTCTCTCTCCCTCTCCCTTCTCTGAAATCAATAAAGAAATATATTTAAAATTAAAAAAAAAGTTGGCCAGACAAAGAGAAAGGAATGTGTGTGAGTGGGTAGGAGGTAAGAGGGGCAGGGGATAGAGGATGGAGAGGAGGGAGAAGTAATTCTGAGTGGAAATGCAGAATTCCCAAAAAGCATGGTTTCCTACTTAGGCAATGGTAGGCCAGGGCTGGCAAAGGACAGCTCACAGGCCAGATTCAGCTCACTTCCTGGTCTTGTAAATAAAGTTTTATTGGCACACAGCCACAGATATTAATTTCTTTAGAACAGCAGAGTTAATTTCTACTCAACAGCAGAATTGAGTAGTCACAGCATGGCTCTCAAAGCCTAAAATATAAACTATAGTAAATACTATCTGACCCTTTATACAAAACTAGAGGCCTGGTGCATGAAATTCATGCACTGGGGTGGGGGGTCCCTCAGCCTGACCTATGCCCTCTCACAGTCGGGGAGCCCCATGATCGATTGCCCCAAAGAGGTAGGCCCCACCCACCCAGCCAGGGCTCTACGATGGATCGCCCCAAAGAGGTAGGCTGGTCGGTGGCCTGGGCCTCCCTCTTTGGGGTGATCATGAAGCCCCCCAATTGATCACTTGCCCCGCCAACCGGTGGCCTGGGCCTCCCTCTGCAGGGTGATCATAGGGTGATGACTGGGCCCCTGACCAATCCCATCTCTCCCGCCTTCGCTGGCCTGGCACCAGTGGGTGTCATAGCGTGGTCATCCGGATGGTCGTTCCCCTGTTCGGCCATTCGGTTGATTCGTATATTACACTTTTATTATTATAGAAGATAATTTGTCAACCCTGTTCTATGTCTATCAGTTAATTCTGGAATCATTGTAGAATTCTCGAGCCAACCACAGAATACCTAGCACCTGCTGCGTAGGTCTGGAATCCGGCAGGGTGTTCTAGAGCTCCCGGAAGCATGACATCTGTATAGGGATTTAGAAGTTCACAGTGAGCTTTTGCATCCATTATCCCATTTAATCCTTCAACAAGCTCGTGTGAGGTTAATGGTAATTTTATCCCAATTTTTGCAGATGAAAAAACTAAGACAAAGGGAAGTGAAGAGACTTGCTGAAGACACATGGCGGAGAGACAGCCGAGTCCCCGGCAGCCTAATGCTGACATTCCACGCTCTTTCCAGCACATTAACCTACAGATGTTTCTCTGTCACACATTCCACCACTGAGCTGCTCTCCCTGTCAGTCCGTTTCCCTCCGCTCCTTCCTAACAGCCCTGCTGCCACTGAGGAGCCTTTTGTCCATTGTGCTGCGTGGTGGGAGAGCGGGCTGGAGGAGAATCGAATTTCCTTTCCGCGTCTGTTTGCTGGTGCCCAGTGCACCCTGGGACGCTAACCAACACTGACAGATGAGCTGCAATTGGCTGGTGCGTGTGAAGAACCACTGGACCAGGTAATTCCAATCCACCTCCTCAGAACTCCATCGAGGAGGGAGCCCAGGGTGGCAGTGACGGCCCTGCCCTTGGGGACTCAGGGTGCTGAGAAAGGGCCTGTGAGGGCCCCTGGAGGGGCGGGCACCCTGACTGACCCCATTCTGAACACAGGGTTGCAGCACCCTTGCTCATTTATTTTCACAGGAGCTGCTCTTAATGGGCTTTCATTCCATTTATTAGATACAAGGACCCAAGATGTGGCTGTGTTGTATCAGGCAGATTCTGCATGCGCGTGCACACACACACACACACACACACACAAACGCATGCACTTCCTGCAGCTCTGTGCTGCTGACTGGAGCTCTGCATGCTGTGGGTAACACATTTAGCTCAATAAAATATAATATACGATGGGATCATATTTAACAAGGAAAACAGGGCCCGAAAGGACAGAGGAACAGTGTGGCTGGGTTGCCATGGAAACCCCTGGTTCGGAATTTCCTGACTCCTAGGAGATTACATTTTCAACCTTAATGCTGTATTAACATAAGCTTTGGCACTTAATGTCTCTGTTTTTCACCTCCCCTCTCTCCCTTGCTCACAGGCAAAGGAAAGCATCAGGGATGAGCCAGGGGGAGGAGAGAGGCTGCTCTTGTGAAAGCCTACACAGGACCCCGCGGCAACCAGCCACCACACCGGGCCAGGGGCTCTGCCCGCTCCGAGGCCTCCCGCCCATCACCTCTGTGACCTGCACACAAGCCCAAGAAGCGGAGCTGTGAGGTCGCCACACCCCATGCAGGCTGCCTCTCAGACGCCTCTGCGTTCTCTCCTCCATTGCACTGCCACTGCCCTTTCATCTCTCCTTCAACAGCTTCTCACCCTGCTCCCTGCTCCCTACTCACCTGTCGCCTTTTCCTCCATCCCCTCTTGCCGCCTGAGTGATCCCTCCGCACTGCAAATGTGTTCATCCTGCAGTTGACTTCGCAGCCTCACGGCCCCACCAGGTACAGACTGAAGCCCACTTCCTGTGCATTCAAGGATCGCTATGTCTCTCTGCAGGTTCCTTTCCACTAGTTCCTACCATATCCTCCCTCTTCCAGCCCCCCAGCCAGTCGAGGCAATGATGTGCTTTCTGAATACACTTCCGGGGGCCATCCCTCTGCTCAGGCCACGGACTCAGCCTGTACCCCTGCCTCTCCTGTCTTTCTCACCAACGCTTCTGTTTCCTTTAAGACCCAGCTCAGCATCACCTACTTCAGGGGCCCCTGCCCACCTGGCTGCCACTGTTTCCATGGTGCTGTACCAAATGCTGCTGCAGTCCTTACCCCTGATTTGTCCTGGTTCTTCATGCACCTGCCTCCTCTTCCACGATGGGAGCTTGTCACGTCCGGAGTTCATGCCCTCTTACCGCCATATCCCCGTCGCCCACCATGGTTCTGGTACCTGGCAGGTGCTCAAATGACACTGGTGAAGTTAAGGTGGCAGGTGAGGACACTGGTGCTCAGAGAGGTCAAGAAGGTGGGCTGCACACCACTTACCTGGTCAGAAGTCCAGTTGGGGTCTCTCTCCTGTCACCAACCCTCCCGGCCTCTCTGCTTTCTTTGGGGTTTCAGCACCATTCACAGCCCACAACCCACGTCTCTGTCTCCAGAACTGCACTCTTTTCCCTGTGAAAGTCTTTCTTCCTTCCCCACAACCTCTCCACCAGCTGCCCAACAGCTGTAGACAAGCGGGACTGTTGGGAAGCCAGGTCTGGAGGAGTGAGGCTCAGAGGCCACCGGAGACCCTTCACTCCGTGGAAAGCCCATGACGAGACTGACTCTGAAAAACAAGGCTCTCGAGGTGGCAAAGCATAGCTACTCATCCAAGCAAGCCCGCAGGTTGGGGTTTCACAGTAAGGATCCGGGGAGCATGGTGAAGACCAGAATCTTCACTCCCTCAACCAGTACTGGGTGGCAGCCAACTCCCCAACCCCACACCACCCCACATGCTTATGTCCCCCTGGAGCCTCAGAATGGGACACTCAGAAATGAAGGTCTTTGCAGATGTCATTAGTGTGAGGATATTGAGATGAGCTCAACCCAATGGCCGGTGTCCTTACAGAAGAGAGAAAGGAGAAGACGCAGGCACAGGAGAGAAGGCCTTCCATGAAGACAGAGGCAGGGGTTGGAGTTGTGTGTCCATAAGCCCGGAGCACCCAGGGATGCTGGGAGAGAGGCCTGAATGGACTCCCAGAGCCTCCAGAAGAATCCAGCCCTGCCAACACCCAGTTTCAGACTCTGGCCTCTAGAGCTGAGAGACTAAATCTCTGCTGTTTCACCCATTCAATGTGTTGTCATTTTAGCTCTAGGACTGGAATACAACCATGTGCTGTAAGAATACAGGGAAAGCCCCAGCAGGGCCACAGGGAAGAGAGGACGGGGGCTTCCTCACCCCTCACCATCACCTGTGGGCCTCTGCCCTGCACCTTACCTCTCAGGCTCTGCACTGCCCTCCCGCTGCCTCCAGCCCATCCCCTCTCCTCCCTGTGTCTCCATCTCAAGCCTACACACAGCTTCCCTTAGCTCAGGACTCTGCAGCCTGCGCTGTCCGGGGCCCATCTCATTGGTGGTCTTGCCATTTCCCCTACATGTGCTGACCAGCCAGCTCTCTCCTTGCATTTAAACTGCCCATGATCTGATAGTTTAATTAACCACCATCCTCCCAAATGGGCATACCCTTCACCCCAGGGCACCTCATGGGCAGCAGGCCTTAGCTCTGCCTACCCTGGTCAAGCTCACCCTGGTTTGGTCATTGGTGCCAGCGGGGGAGGCTCTGAGAGGGCAAGACAGGTGACCAGAGGCAGTCCAAGATGGGTGGCACCTTCACTGTTGAGACACCTTCATGCAGAACTGAATAATATGCAGCGGGAAGGGGAAAGGGAGAGAGAAGAGCATTTTTTTTTTCAAATGGAAGAAGGAAGGTGTCATCTGCTGAAGCTTTTGAAAAGTTGAAATTGCAACCCACTTGCCTCCCTCACTGGAGGAAGGCTGCCTTCGATGAACTGCTCAGAAGTGTCCATTGCGCTGGGTGAGCGTGACAATCTTGGGGGCAGAAGGGGTGGGTGGAGAGAGGCTGGGCGGGGGCATTTGCAGAGGGGCCAGGACAAGGACAGGGGCATTGGGCTGCATGTGCTATAATCCCCACCCACTTCCTGTGTGCAGCGCTGTGCTAGACGCTGTCCAGGCACCCTCTAATGAGCGCCCAAAAGCCCCAGGGCTGGTGCCAGTGTGGAGCTTGCTGTGCAGATAGGGCTGTGGGTGTAAATGCTCCAGGCTGCAGGACGAGGGAGTGATGGAGTCAGGATTTGAGCTCAGGTCAGAGGGGGCAGGAGACGTGACAGCAAATGCACCTTGTGATCCTGGAATGGATCCTGGGTGCAAGGAAGACAGCCTCAAAGCATGTTGGTGACTTTTGAATACGGAATCCAGAAAAAAAATATAGTCCCGTACTGATGTTAGATTTCCTGATTTTGATAACTATACTATGGACATGTAGAAGTTCTTGTTCTTAAGAAATAACACTAGATTGTTGAAGAGTAATAGAGAAGACTGTCTCAACTTACTCTCAAATAGCTCAGAAAAAGGAGAGAGAGAATTATAAAGGGTATGTGACAAAATGTAGCAATTGGAGAAGCTGGTGATGGGTGTGTAGTGGATTCCTGACTATTCTTGCCACTCTATACATTTAGAACTATGTCAAAATTAAAACTGTAAAAAAGAAAACTCCTAAGTCCTGGCCGTTTCCATGTTTTTTTTACAGCAGCTTTATTGAGTTGTGGTGGAGTCAGGATTTGAGCTCAGGTCAGAGGCACATGAACTGTACACATTTAAAGTGAATGCTTTGGTAAGTTTGACGTTTGCATGCATCCGGGAAGCCATTATCACTATAAAGATAGTGAATATACCGTCATACCCAAAGTCCCCTCCTGCTCCTTTGTAACGGGCCTGTCACCCTGCCCCACCCCAACTCTCTGTCCCAGGCAATTGCTTTCTATTACTGCAGACTGGTTTGCATTTCTTAAGATTTTATATAAATGGCATCATGTAGTACGTACTCCTTTTGCCTGGCTACTTTAACTCTGTATCATTGTTTTGAGACTCATCCATGTTGAAACATGTAGAGATAGTCCCTTCTTTATTATGGTTGAGTAGTATTCCATTGAATGGACATACCACAATTTATGGTTCCCCTGCTGATGGACACGTGGGTTGTTTTCAGTTTGGGGTGATTATGAATAAAGCTGCTGTGAGGACTTGTGGACAGGTCTTTGTTTGGACCATGTATTCTTTCATTTCAATAGAATGGCCAGATCATATGGTAGACGTGTGTTAACTGTTGTCCAAAATGACTGTAGTGCCTTAATGTATGAGGGTTCCAGGTTCCCCACATCCTCAACCGGGTATTGACTGGCCTGGCATTGTCAGTATTTTGATCCGTCATGCTAGAGGTATCTCATTGTGGGGTATTTGCATTTTCCTAATGACTATCTGAGTTGATGTTTCACCATTCCATTTTCTCTCCAGCTTCTCCAGGGGCACTGTGCCCCTCTGGGCGAGGAGGCACCTGCAGGAAGCCTGGAAGCTCAGCAACTGCCACTCCGACCCGAGGTGAAGGGTCAAGTCGCCAGCAGAGAGCATGGGGATGCATGGGCCCAGGTTGAAGACTAGAGCCCTAATGTGAGTGCCCAGGGCACTGTCTGACCAAGGTATTGGCCCGATGGCTCTGATTGGCAGAGCACACCCTTCGCATGGGTCATCCACCAGCTCAGTAGCCCCACCTGGGGCTTTCTCACAGGTGATCAGTAAAGAGGACGCACCAGTCCTAACTCTAGGATTTCGCCCACTGACTCACCAGTCATCAAGTGTCTTCCAAGTGCCAGTTCCGTGACCAGCATGAGTCTTTGGTCAGCTTTGGTTGTTTCTTAGGTTGTAGGTAACTTTGAGAATGAGGTCAAAATGCCTAAGACTTATGTTCAAGGCCTTTCTTGATCAAGTTCCTCAATTATGGTTTCCTGCCACATGCTTCTACCCCACCTGGGCTCCAGAGCGAACAAGTGCCCAGTGCCCAAGTCTTTTCAACTCCTTTCTGCCTCTCTGCCCTAATCTGCTCTCACGCTTCTTCCTCCCTTGGCCAGCGGAGACCTCAGCCAGCCGAGGCACCAGGCCTCGCTTGGAGCCCTCCCCATCCTCACAGAAGAACTAATTGGGGCCAGCGCTGTCTGACCTTGTATCCCATGTGCTCTCTCTGAGGACTGCGGCAGGCTGTGACCGCCTGAAGCGCAGGGCGCTACTGCACACACCCGGCTTAGCACATGGAAGACTCCTCGTCACTTAGTCACCATCGGCTGAACCGAGCCGGTTTCTGCCCTACCCTCCCTTTCTGCATTTGGGGACCAGGAGGACTCACCCTCAACATCACCCACAAGGTCCACAAATCACCCCAAATGCCAGAGGTGGCACCTGCTACGTTGTGAAAGTTAAGTACCTCTGCCACCTTGCCCACCATGACCTGAAACAGCCATTACCGTTGTGCAAACACATGGCCCAGGAGGTTAAATACTATAACCAATTAGTTTCTCGGGGTGCGTCTTCTTAAACATGCCAAGCTCAACGAGATGCGAGCTGGTCCTACGAGCCTCTTTTCCCCCTTCCCCTTTCCCGGTTCCAGCAGCACTTGCCCATCTGTACTTCCACTGCAGAGCTTTTCCCACTAGAAATGCCGTGAAACCTCTCAAATAAAATATTTAACGCGTGGATCGGTGATTTTATGTTGTGAGTTATGAAACCTTTATTTAGGTCCCACCTTTTATTAAACCTCAGGGCTCTCCTTTGGTCTCTAATGACATTACGTTGCATCCGAATTAGACAGTTTTTTACCGTGGGGCTGCATTATTTGTTGTGACTGGGTAATGCTAATGTTTAAATTTTGAGTCCTTTTACTGCTGATTAAACCTCTAAAGACGACAGCAGAATTTCCGCTCCACTGCTAGAAGAAAGAACACAGCGCGCCTTGCATGGAGGAGATCGCTTGAAGAATGTGCGGGAAGGTTGCTGCATTTATGAATACAGGGAGGCATTATCATTTTTAATAGGAATTAAACAGCTAGAGGGAGAAGTCGGGCAATGCTGTGATCAGTGCAAAGGAAAACAATCTAACAATTTTAATTAACTGTATTTTAATAGCTTTAGTTATAATTGAATAATTTAAATACCAAGGGAAACAGTTAAATCTCCTAAAAGCCTTTTTTTATTTACATTTTAAATACAGTTCACGGTGAGGAGATGACAGTATGTGTGCTGTGGGGCGGGGGTGTTGAAGGGGGAATCGCCGGCAGACTCCAGCAGCCGGGTGAGAACCGGAGTGATGGGGTCAGGGCTCGCACGCCCCGCCCCTCGGGATGAGCTGACCTCCCGAAAGGACCATGGGACAGACGTGAGTGGGGACATTCCCTGCCTACCCAGGGCCTGCAACACAGCTGGTGGCACAGCCCCCCAGTTAGTGGGGTTGGAGTACGTCTTGATATGCATTCAGCGTTCAAGTGGTATTTATTGCTAGTCTACAGGAACAGCCACCTCGGCAGTAATAAAAGAGTAGAAATAGCAGCTGAAACTGACAGAGGCTTCCTGAATGTTTGGGGCTGGAGATAACAATGAAAGAGAGAGAGAGAGAGAGAGAGAGAGAGAGAGAGGTGAGCCCTGCTCTCCTGGAGTTTTTCAATTGGAGGGAGAGACAGATAATAAACAAAACAACATGTAAACAAAATTAGTGTAAATTATGTTAAGAGGCGTATAGAAGGCAAAACACGATGCTACAATAGAGGATAATGGAGTGGTAAGGGTCATCTTAGATAAGGGGGCTGGGAGGGTCCTTGCCTGGAGTAGACATTTATGTTGGGACTAAGAAGTATGAGGTGGGGGCTGGTGTCTAAGCCCAGGGCAGCTAGAGCTTTCCTGCCAGATCGAGGAGCATATGCAAAGGCCCTGGGGTAGGGCAGACTTGGTAGCATGCTGGTGGGATTGAGAGGAGCAGGCAGTGGGTAGAAAACAGGGAGGCGGGGAGGGTGATGTAAGGTAGGGTGGAGAACCTGCCAGGCACAGAGGGTCGTGAGCAGCCATTGGATGTTTTTAAGGAGTGGAATTATGCAATTTGATTAGTGACTCTCAAAGATATAACTGCTGTTTTCCTCAGCCTTGTGCTGGGGTGTGACCGCCTCCCTTCCTCACCTGTGGGCCTTCCCAGCCCCTGCGTCAGAAACCATAATACTGAGTTCCCACGCACGCCCATCCGAGAGCTGGCCTTTGGTGTCATCCCTGGCTGCTTGGGGCCCTGTTTGGAACTGAACAGACTCGGCCCAACCTCTGTCAACCCTGAACCATGGAGTTGTCGCCTCCCCAACTCCATGTGTCACCACCAGCTGAGACTCCTGCTACTGCACGTCCCTCCCCCCCCATGGCTGGAGCCATCCCACAGCTGGGGCCAGTGAAGCTCAGGTCACCGTAGTAACCGACAGCTACACTCTGGGAGACCAGCCCACCACCCAGTCAGCGCCCTTCCCTCCCTCCCTCAGCAGCCTTCGGAGAAGGCCCTGGAGCCTGGCAGCCGAACCCTCTGAGCTGGGAGTCTCATCTGTGCTAGTAGAGGGGCTCTGGGAGGAAAAATGCCACCAAGACAGGACCCTGGAGACGGCAGGATGCGCTCCGTGGGGAGCTGCTGGGGGTCCCAGCAGATACGGCTAATGGACAGTGCTGTGGATTGCCATTCCCTTCCATTAGAGCCGGGTACCCTGCAGCTCTGGCCACCTTACCATGCCCAGGGTTCCCTCCTGCTGGGGAAGGCTGGGCTGTGTCACTAATGGGCCACCAGCCGGCTCGGGGAATAGCGGGGAAACCGCTGGCTGAGCAATCCACTTCTTCCCCGGAACCTCACGCTCCTCAGGGGCTCCATGCGGGAGGGAGCAGCTCAGACTCCCAGGTAAAGCAGCGCTGCGCTGAGAGGACTGGAATGCGAGTTTACTCACGAAATGATGCAGAGAATATTCATCCCAGGGGACCAGGCAGGCTGTGCCGGGGAGCGGGGGGTTAAAAGGTGTGTGGACATGGAGTGGACTGTGCTTTGCACGCTCTGCCTCCTTCCACCCGGAAGGGAGGTACACCTGCAGGTGGGTCCTACCATTCTGGCTCCACGAAGCAGTGACTAGCTCCAGGTGGTGAATGTGCTATTGTGTGATGGGCGGGGACCTGCTGGGCTGTGCCCTGTGCCTAACCAAGACGCGGTCCACTCGCTCCAGTCCCAGCCCTGGCCTGACACTCTCCGGCTGGTGTCCTTGACAGCCTCACCAAGCTGTGTTGCCCACGCTCTGCCCTCCCTTGCTGGCCCCACATTATCCAGCCTTCCCATCAGATGCAGGAAAACGTCCTCCAGTCCTGTGGGAGAGATGTGCACCCCAGGACAGGTCACGACAGCTCCATGCTGCCAACCTTCCCCCACAACCTCTCTGCACCCTCCTTCTCCCTTGGCCTCTCTGCCAGGCCAGCTCCTGCCTTCCCTCCAGGGCCTCCTCCGGGCCTCTCCGTCTCATTTACAGATGGAGACACCGATGCTCAGAGACAGAAGCCCCTACACAAACGCACACCCTGTTCATGTCCTGGAAACGGGAGCTAGTGGCCCAAGCCCCACTTCTCCTCAACTCCGCGCTGCTTCTCAGTGCTGCCTGCATGGGTTGGACATTTGCCCTCCCCATTCATAGCAGGCTGCCTGTGGACGGGCTGTGCGGAATGGGCAGCAGTGGAGGCAGGGAAGGACTGACAGGTCTCTAGGGATAAGGGTGCAGGGACAAGAAGTATTGAGAACTACAGTCCACAGTCCGGAGATCGGACCTGGAGGGGTGTCTCTAATGTCCCTTCCTGCGTACGAACTTACACGGACCAGAGGAGTGCCGTGTGCACCCCGTGGGGGAACCGGGGCTCTCTCTGCCCCATGTTCCTGGAGTCCAGGTTGAACAGGGAGGTGACCACATTTTGCCGCAGCTCCGCAGGCAAGGTTTGCCCCTGGCCTGCACTCAGGGGACTGGAAGGAGGGAAGGCAGGAGCTGGCTTGGCAGAGAGGCCGGGGGAGAAGGGGGGCGCAGATAGTGGGTGGCAAAACTGTGGGGGAAGGTTGGCAGCATGGGGCTGTCATGACCTGTTCTGGGGTGCACGTCTCTCCCACTGGACCGGAGGACATTTTTCTCCATCCGCTGGAAGGCTGCCTGCTGAGAGCTCTCAAGGCCAGCCCTGTCCAGCTGTGGACTCAGCTACCGAGAGCAGCACTGCACTGTCAAAGCCACGCCCCTCCCCGGGGACACCCACTCCACTGACTGGCCACTGTGGAGGTGGAGAGACCCCACCCCTTTGCCTAAACTCGGGACCCCTCTGAAGGGCCACTGGCTTCAGCACTCCCCGCGAGGTCACTGAGCCTTGCATGACGACATCACGGCTGACTTCTCCCTCTGCCCATCTCCACCTGCTTCTCTTTTCTCGCAGGTGTGGGTTCGAGAACATCCCTAATCATCAGTCCACACTAATCTCCAGCTCGGAGCCTGCTTCCCAGGGAGCTCAGCTGCAATGGCCACGGACCTAATGTAACTTATTCAATAAACCTGCATCTAGTTTCCGTATGGGCCAGCCATGTGGGCACTGGGCCAGACTCACAGGTGAACTGTCTTTCTTGTGCTCCAATCGGGCTGGGAAGCCGGATAGATAAGCACATCTGTGTGCTGAAGCCCTGGCGCCATCATAGGGGTTTGCCCCTGGAAGGCACTTGCTTTCCCCACACGCATCCCCATTGTCCTACAACGGAAGGTAGGAAGGGCCTCTCCGTCTCATTTACAGATGGAGACACCGATGCTCAGAGACAGAAGCCCCTACACAAACGCACACCCTGTTCATGTCCTGGAACCGGGAGCTAGTGGTCCCCCAAGCACGCCCAGCGAGGCCACTGAGCCTTGCATGACAACATCACGGCTGACTTCTCCCTCTGCCCATCTCCGCTTGCTTCTCTTTTCTCACAGGTGTGGGTTCGAGAACATCCCTAACCATCAGCCCACACTAATCTCCAGCTTGGAGCCTGCTTCCCAGGGAGCTCAGCTGCAATGGCCACGGACCTAATGTAACTTATTCAATAAACCTGCATCTAGTTCCCGTATGGGCCAGCCATGTGGGCACTGGGCCAGACTCACAGGTGAACTGTCTTTCTTGTGCTCCAATCGGGCTGGGAAGCCGGATAGATAAGCACATCTGTGTGCTGAAGCCCTGGCGCCATCATAGGGGTTTGCCCCTGGAAGGCACTTGCTTTCCCCACACGCATCCCCATTGTCCTACAACGGAAGGTAGGAAGAGGCTCGCCTTCCTTCTGAGGCCCGGCCCCCAGGCGGTCAGCCTACCGGCCTGGGCACCTCCAGTGACAGGGCTCCTATGGCCCCAGCAGCTCTGCATAAGTGGAACATCTTATAAAGAATTCAGTCCTGTCTCCCTGCAGCTGTCCCCAGACTGGTCTTGCTTTGCCCTTGAACCTTCCCGGACAAGCTCACTCTGTTGTTGTGGAGTGAATGGGGGAGCCTCTGGCGGAGGGAGGAGGTGCAGTCGCAGCGGACGCTCAGAGCACGGGGAGGGGCACCCTGCTGCATAGTGTGCAGAGAAGGGGGTCTCCTGCGTTTTCCCCGCACACATCCCCATTGTCCTACAACGGAAAGGTAGGAAGAGGCTCGCCTTCCTTCCGAGGCCCTGCCCCCAGGCAGTCAGCCTACCGGCCTGGGCACCTCCAGTGACAGGGCTCCTATGGCCCCAGCAGCTCTGCATAAGTGGAACATCTTATAAAGAATTCAGTCCTGTCTCCCTGCAGCTGTCCCCAGACTGGTCTTGCTTTGCCCTTGAACCTTCCCGGACAAGCTCACTCTGGAGTTGTGGAGTGAAAGGGGGAGCCTCTGGGGAGGGAGGAGGTGCAGTCGCAGGGGAAGCTCAGAGCACAGGGAGGGGCGCCCTGCTGCATAGTGTGCAGAGAAGGGGGTCTCCTGCGGCCAGAGTGTGCCCTTCTGGAAGGAGGTGTCCTGCTTGAACCTCGGTTTCCCTCCAGCCTTGGAATGTCTTCTCAGCTTTGGAACCAGTGATCTGAGGATAAAGGGCCACTTGAGAAACACTGCAGGACTTTTCAGTGCCTACATCCCTGCGGTATGCACTGGGAACCAGCAAGAGCAAGCAGAGTATGCGGCTTTTCCCCAAGCCCCCCCCATCTCTCTCTCTTTCCCTCTCTCTCTCTTTCTTTCTCTGCATTTACCAGGGCCAATGTTTCAGAGAATGCACTTTGAAAAATAAATGCTGTTTTCAGAAATTTCCAGGGCTGCCACTGTTCTTGCTCAGAAGGGAATGAGGAAATCCATCCTGGTGGAGGCTGCAGGAGAATGAAGGGGGGCAGGAGGGGGTCTGGCGAGGAGGGGTGGAAGGCCGGCACCCCCTTCCTCTGAAGTAGTGCAATGCTGCGTGGCTGGCCAGGGCAGGGCCCGGGGAGACTTGGGTGGCCTCCAGGAGTTCCTGCCTCTGACAATGCCGTGCTGCAGGCTGACAGCAAACGCGCGTGTGCACCAGGCTGTCCTTCCTCTGCCCGTGCAGACGCTCAGACACTGGGCGCTGGCCTCCATCCGCCCTGACATCTGAGTCACAGCGAGGCAGGAGGCAGGGCCGGGGCTCCAGAGCGGGAAATGATAAACAGATGTCTGAGCACAAAGGGGCAGCTTGTACTGAAAGGGTTGTGGCACCTCAGGCCTGCTTGCAACAGCCCTTCTCCCTGGGGAGTGAGGAGGGCGGCAGGGCCACAGCAAGGAGGAGCCAGTGGCAGAGGGGTGATGGCCATCAGCTTTGAAGTTCCACAGGCCTGGGCATGAACCGCAGCTCTACCACTTGCTCATGGTGTGACCTTGGACAAGTTATTTAACCTCATGTGCCAAGTAGGGAAAATAATAGTTCTTTACTTAGAGTGTGGCTTTGGGCAGATTAAATAAGATGATGCATGAAAAGGACTTAACACAGTGCCTGGCAACGGATGGTAGTTGTTTATGCTGCTGCTTGGGGAACGGGTCCTGCAACTTGAAACGTTTATTTGTCCAGCAAATACGGACTGTGCCCTGCTCGGTGCCAGGTGCCAGAGTACCAACCCAGACTAGCCTTGGCCCTGGCCTTAAAGAGCTGACAGGCAGCCACAGGCTGTGCCAAGAAACCACAGCTGGTTGCAGAGTAACAGCTAGTTACCCAGAACCCTCTGGGCTGTTCCTAAAATGGGAAGACTATGAAAGCAAGGGTATATGGGGAGCATTGAACCGTGCCAAGACCTGGCATTATTCTCAGCTAGTGACAATGTGTATCTTCCGACAAGTTGCTTCTTCAGACAGACTCTTACACTGGGCACTGGCCTCCATCCGCCCTGACATCTGAGTCACAGCGAGGCAGGAGGCAGGGCCGGGGCTCCAGAGCGGGAAATGATAAACAGATGTCTGAGCACAAAGGGGCAGCGTGTACTGGAAGGGTTGTGGCACCTCAGGCCTGCTTGCAACAGCCCTTCTCCCTGGGGAGTGAGGAGGGCGGCAGGGCCACAGCAAGGAGGAGCCAGTGGCAGAGGGGTGATGGCCATCAGCTTTGAAGTTCCACAGGCCTGGGCATGAACCGCAGCTCTACCACTTGCTCATGGTGTGACCTTGGACAAGTTATTTAACCTCATGTGCCAAGTAGGGAAAATAATAGTTCTTTACTTAGAGTGTGGCTTTGGGCGGATTAAATAAGATGATGCATGAAAAGGACTTAACACAGTGCCTGGCAACGGATGGTAGTTGTTTATGCTGCTGCTTGGGGAACGGGTCCTGCAACTTGAAACGTTTATTTGTCCAGCAAATACGGACTGTGCCCTGCTCGGTGCCAGGTGCCAGAGTACCAACCCAGACTAGCCTTGGCCCTGGCCTTAAAGAGCTGACAGGCAGCCACAGGCTGTGCCAAGAAACCACAGCTGGTTGCAGAGTAACAGCTAGTTACCCAGAACCCTCTGGGCTATTCCTAAAATGGGAAGACTGAAAGCAAGGGAGTATGGGGAGCATTGAACCATGCCAAGACCTGGCATTGTTCTCAGCTAGTGACAATGCATATCTTCCGACAAGTTGCTTCTTCAGACAGACTCTTACTTAACCTTCAAAGCCCAGTCTAAATGCCCCTTCCTGCAGGCCATCTTTCGCACATGATCGGGGTCCTCCTAGCAGCGGATGCACACCTTGACTGAGGCACTTACCAACTTCTTTACTTTACTTGAGTCTCTTTTTGGACTAGATGCAGTGGTTCTCAACCTTCTGGCCATTTAAATACAGTTCCTCATGTTGTGACCCAACCATAAAATTATTTTCGTTGCTTTTTCATAACTGTAATGTTGCTACTGTTATGAATCGTAATGTAAATATCTGATATGCAGGATGGTCTTAGGCGACCCCTGTGAAAGGGTCGTTCGACCGCCAAAGGGGTCGCGACCCACAGGTTGAGAACCACTGACTTAGCTTCCGACAAGTTGCTTCTTCAGACAGACTCTTACTTAACCTTCAAAGCCCAGTCTAAATGCCCCTTCCTGCAGGCCATCTTTCGCACATGGTTGGGGTCCTCCTAGCAGTGGATGCACACCTTGACTGAGGCACTTACCAACTTCTTTACTTTACTTGAGTCTCTTTTTGGACTAGATGCAGTGGTTCTCAACCTTCTGGCCATTTAAATACAGTTCCTCATGTTGTGACCCAACCATAAAATTATTTTCGTTGCTTTTTCATAACTGTAATGTTGCTACTGTTATGAATCGTAATGTAAATATCTGATATGCAGGATGGTCTTAGGCGACCCCTGTGAAAGGGTCGTTCGACCGCCAAATCGGGGTCCTCCTAGCAGCGGATGCACACCTTGACTGAGGCACTTACCAACTTCTGATGGTGCAGATGTTCATTCTTTACTTTACTTGAGTCTCTTTTTGGACTAGACGCAGTGGTTCTCAACCTTCTGGCCGTTTAAATACAGTTCCTCATGTTGTGACCCAACCATAAAATTATTTTCATTGCTACTTCATAACTGTAATGTTGCTACTGTTATGAATCGTAATGTAAATATCTGATATGCAGGATGGTCTTAGGCGACCCCTGTGAAAGGGTCGTTCGACTGCCAAAGGGGTCGCGACCCACAGGTTGAGAACCGCTGGACTAGAGGGTCTGTGAGGGTAGGAAACACTCGGGGAGCAGTATAGAGTGATATTTAGGGGTGTGGGTTATGGAATCAATCACATGTGGATTGAAATCCTTGGATACACAAGATTTGGACACTTCGGGTGAATTAATTGATATCTGTAGGCTCCAGTCCCTTTATCTGTAAAGCCAAAGCAACACACAGATCTCCCGGAATTGCTGTGAGGCTAAAAGGGGGACTCTGGCCACAGCGGGCTGGGCACAGAGCCTGGCACCCAGGAATCTCTGGGGCACTCACAGGCATGGTGCATTTCCATCTCTGTCTAGCTAGTCTGACCCCAGTACTTGGCCCATGGTAGGTGCTCTATACGTAGTTGCCAGTTGAATAAAATCAGTTCCCCACCCCAGGACTCAGGATCAAATCTGCCTCATGAAGCAACTTCAGATCAATTCTATGCCGAGGCAGTCCAAACCCACCTTTGCACTTCACAGCTGGGGAAACCGAGGCCCAGTCCATCGTGCAGAGGCAGCGCACACAAGCAAAGGCATTCCGATCGTCCCTGGTGAGTTGAGCTGGTATTTTGGTTAGTTCTGCGGTGCACCGGTTCTCAATAGCCAGCTTCATTCCCATCTGACCTGTTTTTGTGTAGAGGAAATATCAAGGTGTATGATGTCAATGCAGTGAAGTAATCCAGCCAGCTGTGTAAACATCTGGAAGCAGTAGAGACACAGCCCCAGAGCGAAAGCAGGGATCAGTGTGTCCAGACGTCTCCGGGAGGCTTCTAAGCTGTAACCCAGAGGAGCCGGCTAGGAGAGGCGGCGCTCTGCTCAGAACCCGGTGTGCGCTCTTTCCTCTCTCAGGCACGGAGTCTGGGAGAGCCAGCGAGGAGGACAAGACCGCCACTGTGCCTGTCTGGGCGACTCTGGAAAGGGGATGTGAGGTTTAGGAAAATCCTGCTAATGACATGTTAGCAGCGGCTGGAAACAACTTGTCAGAGTCACAAGGACCTGCCTCTTCTCACTCTCTCCCCACGGCGGGGAGGGGACGGCCACGCTCTGACTCCTGACCCCAGGAGAGAAGGGGGGGTGTGCAGGCCGGGGGTCAAGGGCGCAGATGGGAACCCAGCTCTGTTTTCTCCTTAGAAGTGACTGTTCACAACCCGGTGAGAAAGGCCCCTGCGGGCGCACCCAGCCCAGGGCTTGAACTGCAGGTGAGCAATTAAGGCCAGAGAGGGGAGCTGCATGACCAAGGTCACACGCTGGACAGGGAAGGATTCGGGGCAAGGAGCCCAGCACCCAGACTCCAAATCCATGCTGGTTTCCCCATAACCTGATTACCCCCTCTCATTATTTAAAATTATTTTAATAGCACTTCTTGTTTCTTTTTCATATTGAATTGAAAAATTGACATCGTAAGAAAACAGTAGCACAAAAGGAATTTGTCAGCAAAATCTCTAGCTGGAGCGAATCAGCGGTTCTTATTTTCTCCCTCTACACATCACAACACACACACACACACACACACACACACACACACACACACACCACACACCACACACACAACACACACACACACACCCACCACACACATACACACACCACACACACACCATACACACACCACACACATCACACCACACACACCACACACACACACACCACACACACAACACACACACACACACACACCACACACATACACACACCACACACACACCATACACACACCACACACATCACACCACACACACCATACACACACCACACACACACACCACACACACACACACCACACACACAACACACACACACACACACACCACACACACACACACACCACACATACACACACACACATACACACACACCACACACACACACACCACACACACAACACACCACACACACACCACACACACACCACACACACACACACCACGGTGTCCAGCTTCTTGACAGGTGTGGTCTGTGGCTTCCTGGGACCAGGTATTGTAACTCGCATGTAGTAGACACAAGGCAAAAAGGAGGAGGTGGATTCTGTTCACCTTTACAAACTGTGGGGTCTCCTATGACGCTCACACCCCCATCTGTAAAGTGGGTTATCATGTACCTTAGAGTAAATCGAATCAAAGCGAGGTGTGCCGTTGCTTCATGACATAGAAAGCATGTGTTCAAAGAAAGAATGGATGACGCTGGCGACGGCGGGCGCTGGGGGAGGGTTGTGGGTTCTGCACAGGCCACCTGCCTCACTGTCAGCTCATTGCTTCATGACATAGAAAGTATGTTGTTCAAAGAAAGAATGGATGATGCTGGCGACGGCTGGCGCTGGGGGAGGGTGGTGGGTTCTGCACAGGCCACCTGCCTCACTGTCAGCTCCATTCCAGGGCAGCCTCCTTCTTCCTCCAAGTCCAAGTCCAGCTCCCAGGCCGGTCCTCTCCCCCACCCCCAGGACAGCCCAATGTTGAGGTCCCTGCTCCAGATGCTCCATGGATTGATGGATCACCTGGGAGGTATTGGAGGTGGCCATGGGGGCAGGAAGGCTTGGCAGGGAGGATAGGTGGCTGCCCGCCTCAGGGGTCCATCCTTGGCCGGACCCCAAAGGCTGACATGCACATCTCTCAGATTCAGTCCCAAATATCTCAGGGCTGTAGTTGTCTCAGCTACTGTGTGGGTCATTTCTACTACCGCCCCTTTACCCTGAGCGGCAGGGATTCTCATACCTACTTGATAGATGAGGAAACGGAGGCCTCTGCACTCCTCTCTACAGAAACTCTCACGTTTGGAAAGGAAGCTCCCTAAAACCCAGGGGGCTGAGGTGACACGTGGTTGCTGTGTCTGCACTGTTGCTGGTTGGAGGGCGGCGAGGACCTGTGGGATCCTGTCCTCCTCACCTCTGATGCAGTCACATGCATGCCAGAATGGCCTTTATCGCCTCTGCCTCTCCTCCCCTCTGCCTCTCTCCCCCATGATCTCCCCTCCTCTGCCCCTCCCCTCCTCTGCCGGCCATCTTATCTTCTCTGTTGGAAAGCAGGTGGTTCTGAACACCCAGCTCAGGGCGCCAGTGGAGTCCCAGCTGGTCCCTTTCATGAGTCTTGTCAAACAGGCCCTGATCCAGCGGTGACAGGAGGCCCAGATGCTGGGGAGAGCAGCCCAGAACCAGCCAAGCGCCTGTCTTCTCCTCAGGGCAGTCACTGGGCTCAGTGGCTCCCATTTACCAGGCAGATGAAATCTCCTCTGTAGCTGCCAAGCCCTCCTCTTCCTGGAGTCCCCGAGATTACCGCTTCCCCGGGAGGCGCGGGAGCACTTCCTCCCCAGGATGGATGCCCTCTGCACGCAGGTCTGCACAAAGCCGCTCACTTCCAGAGGCAGAGGCTGGAGGTTGCCTTCTACAACGTCCACGCTCCCTCATCTGGTTAATACCAGCATGTGTGCAGGGCAGCAGTGCCTCCAGCTAAGGACTGCTGTTCCAGCTTTCCTTGGGGCCAGAGGGAATGTGTGACTAAGTGCTGGCCAATAAGATGTGAGCAGAAGTTGTTTGAAAGCTTTGGAAATCTCTTAAAAGGCATGCAACTGATCCTATGCCTTCCTTTTCTGCTTCCTGCTGCCTGGAATGGCGATGTGATGGCTGGAGCTCCAGCATGCATTTTGGGTCTTGAGGTGACCTACACAGAAGGAGCCATATGACGGAAGGAGGGCAAGCAATAGTGAAGGTTTAGCCCCTGACCCTTGGGAAACACTACATCAGCCCAGACTGCCTGCCTATGGACTTCTATACAGTAAAGCAAGTAGACTATTTTTTTGTTTGTTTAAGCCACTATTGTGGGTTTTCTGTCACATTTTGTTAAATCTCATCCTAGCAAATATACTTTGAAGCCAAAGTCTGACAACATTCCATCGCTTTATTTATTCACCAGTTCCCTGATTTCTTTCCGGTCAGGCAGCATTGTCTGTACCAGGCGGTGTGCTGGGGGCAGGGCCTAGAGATGAGATGACGGGCACCAGCCTCTGCCTCCTGAGTGCCTCCAGTCTACTAGTAGGCGAAGATTTGGGTGTTATCCTTAGCTGCTCAGCTCTCTTCAATGGCGCCGCTTTGCCTTGGGCATGTACACTGCACAGCTCCCCACCCCGGCCTCCCCCTCTCCCTCCCCCTTCTCCACGCTGGATCAGAGGGAATGTGTGACTAAGTGCTGGCCAATAAGACGTGAGCAGAAGTTGTTTGAAAGCTTTGGGAAGTCTCTTAAAAGGCATGCAACTGATCCTATGCCTTCCTTTTCTGCTTTCTGCTGCCCAGAGGGAATGTGTGACTAAGTGCTGGCCAATAAGATGTGAGCAGAAGTTGTTTGAAAGCTTTGGAAATCTCTTAAAAGGCATGCAACTGATCCTATGCCTTCCTTTTCTGCTTCCTGCTGCCTGGAATGGCGATGTGATGGCTGGAGCTCCAGCATGCATTTTGGGTCTTGAGGTGACCTACACAGAAGGAGCCATATGACAGAAAGAGGTCAAGCAATAGTGAAGGTTTAGCCCCTGACCCTTGGGAAACACTACATCAGCCCAGACTGCCTGCCTATGGACTTCTATACAGTAAAGCAAGTAGACTATTTTTTTGTTTGTTTAAGCCACTATTGTGGGTTTTCTGTCACATTTTGTTAAATCTCATCCTAGCAAATATACTTTGAAGCCAAAGTCTGACAACATCCCATCGCTTTATTTATTCACCAGTTCCCTGATTTCTTTCCGGTCAGGCAGCATTGTCTGTGCCAGGCGGTGTGCTGGGGGCGGGGCCTGGAGATGACAGGCACCAGCCTCTGCCTCCTGACAGCCTCCAGTCTACTAGTAGGTGAAGATTCGGGTGTTATCCTCAGCTGCTCAGCTCTCTTTGATGGCGCCCCTTTGCCTTGGGCATGTACACTGCACAGCTCCCCACCCCGGCCTCCCCTGCTCCCTTCTCCACGCTGGACTTCCTGGCTGGCGGGCGGCTGGGAGTAAGAGCAGGGCTATGAAGTCCGGTGCTTTGGACTGAGAGCTGACGCTGGCCTCACTAGCTGTGCGGCCCTGACACATACCTAGAAAGTGCGCGCCTCTTTCCTCATCTGTAAAACGGGGCTAGTAGTCACCCTCTCACAGACTTCAGGGAATCTGTGAAATGACCTGGGCAGCACCTCGCATAGTTCTCGATGATGCATAATGTCATTAGCACCCTCCACTCAACGCACCCTTTCTCCTAGTGATCCTTCACCCAGTGATGGCTGCTTGCGAAGCAGCTGTTTGTGCCGCACACTGTGCCCTCCCCTATGCCCACTCCTCCCCCTCTCCCTCTCCCTGTAGGTTCATCTCCCATCCTTGCCTGATGCCTGGACTCCCGGCACCCTGAGCCCAGACCCCGGAGGACCTTCCTAGTGCTCACAGAAGCCTGAGGTTGGTGCCCCTCTTGGCCAGTTCGTTCTGACTTACCCTGACTTACCCCCACTTCATGGACATTGCATTTTACAGGCTGAGGTCCATGGCGTAAAGACTATGCCCTTGTTTTTGTCTTTCTCTCCAGCAGTAACTGCCACTTACTCAATGTTGGCTGACTGGATGGATGGATGGATGGATGAGTGAGTAGATAAATGGACTGAAGAGCTGGCCACAGCCAGTGAGGTAAGCACTGTCGTTAGCTGACTGGATGGATGGATGGATGGATGGATGGATGGATGAGTGAGTGGATAAATGAACTGAAGAGCTGGCCACAGCCAGTGAGGTAAGCACTGTAATAGATCCGTGTGCGAAGTGGCATTGGAGGAAGAGGGGGTTCTAACCATCCAGGTAAGAAGGTAAGGGCAGGAGGTAAGTTTTGTGCTGAACGGTGGCAGGTGAGTGGGGGTCTGCAGTGTGGACAGTCCCCTATACAAAATCATACAGTGAGGGGGTGGCCTGTGTTTTATTGTACCGACCCCAGGTGCCGGGCACTTTCTATGGATGTCACACCCAAAACTTCCTTCCTGAGGCGAAGAGAAGAAGGGGATCCCTACGTCCCTTCTTGAGACTCCAAACCACAGGACTAGAGCCTGGATTTGGATGAACACTCATGAAACTGTTTCATGAAGAGGCCCAAGGCTGGTCTCGGGGATGGCAAGGACAAGGAGGGAACCTACAGGAAAGTGTCACCGTGCCCCAGAGGCAGACACACATGACCTCTGAGCTCCTCCCTGTGACCAGGGAAGACAGTACTTCACTCCACCACTGCAGGGCTGGGAGTGGTCAAGTCACCCCTGCCTATCACCCAGTGCGGGGTGAGCCCACTCCTCCAGGTGTTCCATGCTGCCTGGGGCATTGCAGAGGGGTCGGGAGCGTGAGACCCACTGGGTACCTGGCTGTCTGGGGGGTGGGAGAGAAGAGCTGGAACTTCAGACTCGTGGGCCAAGAACCCCCTCCTTCAGGTGTTCCATGCTGCCTGGGGCATTGCAGGGGGTCGGGAGCGTGAGACCCACTGGGTACCTGGCTGTGTGGGAAGGGGTCCTGGGAGTAGATGGGCGGGCAGCAGGCTGCAGCAAGTGCACATAGTGCACATAGTACACTTAGCACATACAGCACTGGTGAGCCGAAGGGTTTAGAGTTTCAATGGGTCCAGTCCTTCGTCTACTCACTCATTGATTTAGTCACCATCATCTATTCATTCAAACATTTATGGATCAACTTTTAGACACTAGACACTGTTCTAGATGCTGCGGGGACAGCACAGGTGGGTCCATGTGTCCTGGAGTTTATGTTACGGCGTGTGGAGATGGAAAGCAGTAAGATGAGCCAATGACTGCATGGAGATGGTGCATGGCGAGGATAGCACGGGGTTTGGACTGAAATGCCGACGGGGCCTGGGAAGGCCGAGGCAGAGGTGAGAGTGCTGATGCCTGATTAACAGGGAGTGGGCTGTGGGAGGTGTGGGGGGAGAATTCCAGGCAGAAGGCCCAGAAGGGAGGAATGTATCAGAGCTGGGCACCCAGTGTGCACCAGGAGCCACTCAGCACCAGAGGAGCAGGGGCATCAGCAGCTTTAGAGACTGTGGGGAGGAAGTGCCACCAGCCAGCGCTGAGCTCCGGGGAGCGGTTGACTGGGAGCGTGTGTCTGAGACACGGAGGTCTGGGTGGGGCCTCCTACTCCCCTCACCATGGCAGCCAAATTCCGGTACCAACATTGCTCAGCTGTGCTCAGGGAGAGAGAAAGTTGGCAGGCTCAGTGGGGACGAACCCTGGCTCTGCCCCCTGCCCCTCCCCCGTCCCCCATAGCAGAAGCTCCTTGTCTCCTGATGCCCTTTCTCCCTTCTTTCCCTGATAACAAGACCCCCGGTTTTTATCTGGGCTTCTGGGCGCCCAGATGAAAGCTCACACTCCCCATCTTCCATTGGAGCCCTTGACCCTCATTTGCAGGTGGTCTCCACCACCATTAGCCTCCTGTGGCTGTGTGCCTGTGTGCTGGCTTCAGTTTGCTCATCTGTGCACGGACATGATATCTCCTCCCCCCGCACCCCCCAGCTCCCCGCAAGCTCTCCTGACAGTGCACAGTGCTCAGCATGGGGGAGGGAGGGGGGATAGGGACCAGCGTCCTGCTCAGGAGGCTGTGCCTGCTGCTCTACTCCCACAGTTTCTCTGGCTCCACAATAAAGCCCTGGTGGTGGTCAAGGTCTCAGGACCTAGTTCTTGGCCACTTCTCCAGTGACCCCTCTCACCAGGGCTCCTCACCTGTAAAGTCCACTCACAGGCCACAGGAGGCGCTGTGCACCTCAGCTGTGCTCTTGGAGTTGGGCCCTTGCAGGATGGGGGAGCCCTGCCCATGTGCCTCTTCAGCAGCCACCCCAGCTCAGGTTTCCTCAGGCCTGCCTCCTGCCCTCCCCAGCTGGGGCTGACTGTGTCTCTTAGCTTGTGTTCCCCTTACCTCACATCTAGCTGCTAGGAAAGGGCTTACATGCAGGTATTTTATTTTCAAGAGTGATCCCAGGATGGGTAGATGGGAAAGAGTTAAACAGGAAGGGAGGGGAAGCCAATCTGACCATGTGTCATTAAGCTGGTCACGTGTGTGAGCAACCGGGCGCACTCCGAGGAATCTTCTGGAATGTGCCTGCAAATTTTGCACCCTAGATCAGTGATGGCGAACCTATGACACGCGTGTCAGAGGTGACACGTGAACTCATTTTTTTGGTTGATTTTTCTTTGTTAAATGGCATTTAAATATATAAAATAAATATCAAAAATATAAGTCTTTGTTTTACTATGGTTGCAAATATCAAAAAATTTCTATATGTGACACGGCACCAGAGTTAAGTTAGGGTTTTCAAAATGCTGACACGCCGAGCTCAAAAGGTTCACCATCACTGCCCTAGATAGTGAAAACAGGAGTGTTTCCCCAGCAGCTTATGTCACCCACAGGTGAGGGTGCCCCAGGGAGTGTCCACCCCTCACGTGGTGAGCTTGGCTGCGCTGCTCACAGGCAACACACCAGTGGTGGCAGGGAGGTGCTGGGACCAGAAGCTGGAGGATGGGGTGCAGCTGGGGTTTGGTGCTGCCAGGCCAAGTCTAAGGGCAGCCAGTTGTTGCAACAATAAATGGTGTGCCCAGATGTGGAGCAGGGCATGAACACATCTGATAGATCACATCTCTTCAGTCTCCTCTGCTCCCCATCCCTCCTTACCCACCTGACTCTCCCCACCTCTCACCACCCTGTACCGTCAGCGCCCACTATCTGCCTCCCCCCCCATCTCCCCTCCCCAGGAGACTGTGGTTCCTGAGAGCAGAATCTATTCTTCTTTGTTGTACATCCGAATCTCATAGAGTGGCTGGAAGAAACTAGGTTTTAAATAAATTCTAGTTGCATAAATGAATGGGTGAATGAACAAATGAGTCAGAAGTCGTCCTCGAACCCAGGGCTGTTACAACTTCTAGGCTGTGATGAAGCCATGTCTCATGTGCACCTCGAGCCCCGGCTCACTGCCGCCAGCCTGGAAGCAGCCAGTCTACAGGTGAGGGTCACTGGGTCTGCAGGTGAGGGTCACTGGGTCTGCAGGTGAGGGTCACTGGGTCTGCAGATGAGGGTCACTGGGTCGGCAGGTGAGTGTCACTGGGTCGGCAGTGAGGGTCACTGGGTGAGGAGACATGAGCGTCCGGGAGGCTGATTTCCAGAGTGCAGCCACTGCCCAGGGCCACGACTGGCCTTCACAGAGCATGACCTCAATGAAACGTGGCGTGGCCACGTGTAGGCTGCACAGTGGATGTTCCTTTTGGCTTTGCTGCTGGGCACGGCCACAGGCCCTGGACATGAGTTAGGCAGCAGGGTCATGAGCCAGCAGAGAGATGCCTGCAGAGCTTCCACCGAGACCTCAGACCCAAGAAGAGACTTTAGTATCAAAAGATACCTGTTTTTTGTTTGTTTATTTGTTTTTGTGTGTGTGTGTGTGTGTGCATTTTTTTAGAGAGATTAGAAGGGAGTGGGGTTGGGGGAAGGAGAGAGAGAGAGAGAGAGAGAGAGATCAATTGGTTGCCTTTCTCTTGAGCCTCAACCAGGGCTGGGGATCAAACCTGCAACTCAGGTATGTGCCCTTGACTGGGAATAGAATCTGCAACCCTTCGGCGTGCAGGCTGGTGCTCTAGCCACTGAGACAGCGGCCAGGGCAAAAGATACCTGCTGTCAGCACTCAGAGCTGGATGGATGGCAGGAGCCTTTTGAGCTCTGTCTCCAAGGAGCTGTTTCAAAGACACGGGGACCAGGGCTCTGCCTGGACCTCACGGAGCCAGGGTTTGGGCCTGGGGCCCCTGCCTCCTGGCCCAGGCTCTCATCTCCTGTGTGCACTATATATTGTGCAGCTGAGAACTCTTCTTAGGGAGATTTTGCAGGTGGTTTTATTTTTATTTTCCCCAAAGCAGATGCTGATTCAAGGACAGGGTGCGGATGTTCTATAAAGGAGGTGATTTTGAGACATGGGCATGAAGGAGCAGGGCGCGTGAGGGAAAGGAGAGGAAAGGCTCTGCAGGTGCTCGGTGAGGTCACTGTCAGCAGCAGCAGGCCCCTTGCCAACAGGCAGCGAGTGCAGAGGTCACCTCTGCACTGTCAGGGAAGGCTGAGAAGCGGGGCATTGACTCACTGGCTCTGGGCCCCATTCTTTAATGCATTACCGCTGGGGACAGTAGTTCCCTGTTCTTCCCTGTGTGCAGGCTGGGTGACCCCGACAGTGCTGGAGGGGCATGGGGACAGAATGCGGAGGGTTGCTTGACTGGGCTTGAGGGGCGAGGCTGGCAGAGCTGGGCAAGTCTGAGTGTGCACAGACTTGCTCATGGGGCTGAAATCAAAAGGGCCAGCGAGATGGGATGCAGGCCCTGAGGTGTCAGCTGCTTGTGTAGGTCAGAGACCAGCCTCACGGCCCACATAAAAGTTTTACTAGTGTCTCTGGTTCAACCCAGTGCATTGTTCTGGGTTACCTACCTTATCCTTGGCAAACTGGTGTCACGGCCAATCCAACAGGGCACCACGTTAGAGCCCGTCTGCTGAGCCACTCTCTAATCAAAGTTGCTGGCATGCTCAGAGTCCCTCTGAGCTTCAGGTGCAAGCAACAGAGAATGGCTGGGGAAAACCTAGTCAACAACAGATTTGCTGCAAGGATCTCGAGGGAAAGCCAGAGACACAAGCTTGCAAGTGAGCCAGAACCAAGAAAGGAGCAGCAGAGCTCTGGGTGATATCCCATAAGACTCTAGGTTTCTTCAAAGGAAATTGGTAAAAAGTTAGGCATAGAGTTACTGTATGACCTGGCAATTCCACTTCTAGGAATATACCCAAGAGAAATGAAGGCATATATCCACATAGACACTTGTATACAAATGTTTGTAATAGCACTATTTACAGTAGCCGAACAGTGGAAACAACTCAAATGCTCATTAATGAACAAATAGATGAGTAAAGTCGGGTATATCCATGTAATGGAATATTATTCAGTCATAAAAAAGAATGGAGTGTTGATTCATGTAACACTATGGATGAGCCTTGAAAATATGTTAAGTGAAAGAAGCCAGCCACAAAATGCCTCCTGCTATATGACTCCATTCATATGAAATCAGAGTAGGCCAGTCTTTAGAGACAGGAAATGGATGAAAGGTTTCCCAGGGCTGGAAGGGATGGTGGCATTCACCATCATAGCTAAAGAGTTCAGGGTTTTTTTTTGGGAGGGGGTGTAGGGGGCGATGGAAATGTTCTAAAATTGGATGTAGTGATGGTGGCACAACTCTAAATACATCAGAAACCATTAGATTGTACCATTTAAATGGGTAAATCGCAGAGCCTATGAATTATATGTCAATAAAGGTGCTTAAAAATCGGTGGGGACCGGGGTGGGGTTGACCTGGATGTGACTCACTCATGGCTTCCCTCACTCTCTGTGAGTTATAGTAAAACAAGGAAAATCAGGGAAAACCAGGTGGGCCCAGACAGGGACATGGCTGCTGGATACCAATGACCACCATGCATTTCCTTTCCCAGGGCAATTGTTATGACTGACTGAAGGTGTTTACACCTGTTCATGCTGGGTAGGGATGAGATCCCGAGGCCGGGCTTTTGATACAGCTCAACTCCTCTCGTTCTTGTGTTTCACGAGGCACAAAACTCGGAGGAAGTCACGACTCTCCTCCAGCACCCTGCTGCGGTGCTAGGCAGGGCTGCCTTCTGTGTCCTGTTGTCCTAGGGAAGGGTTGGCAGTCTTGGTGAGCGTGTGCAGGAAGGGTGACAGGTGAGTCCAGGCCCTCTCTGGGCCCCACACGACATTCCAGTGCATCCACATCACAAAGCCTCCCTCATTATTCTCGCCCCTGGGGCCTCTGTCTCTTACTACTTGGGATGGTCACTGGTTGCTTTATCAGAAGAGCAATCCAATGTCTTGTGTTACAGTTGCCCATGCATTTCCTTTCCCAGGGCAATTGTTATGACTGACTGAAGGTGTTTACACCTGTTCATGCTGGGTAGGGATGAGATCCCGAGGCCGGGCTTTTGATACAGCTCAGCTCCTCCCGTCCTTGTGTTTCACGAGGAGCAAAACTCGGAGGAAGTCACGACTCTCCTCCAGGACCAAAGACCTGAGCACCTTGGTCATGTGACATCTGTCCCTTCTGTTACCCAATGTGGGGCTGCGGTGCTAGGCAGGGCTGCCTTGCTGTGTCCTGTTGTCCTAGGGAAGGGTTGGAAGTCTTGGTGAGCGTGTGCAGGAAGGGTGACAGGTGAGTTCAGGCCCTCTCTGGGCCCCACACGACATTCCAGTGCATCCGCATCACAAAGCCTCCCTCGTTATTCTCCCCGCTGGGGCCTCTGTCTCTTACTACTTGGGATGGTCACTGGTTGCTTTATCAGAAGAGCAATCCAATGTCTTGTGTTACAGTTGCCCCTCATGTGTGATCCGCTTGGGCATCCAAATCCAGATGACATTCCTGTAGGGGCGCTTGCAGCAGCTTTGCCATGCATGGTACGCCTCATCTCAAGCTCAGCATCCCTCCTACCATCCGCCGTGGAGGTGGGGCCGTGCCATTTCCTGGGCATGGGCTCACCAGCCCACACACTGTCCCTGCAATGTGCTCCCTCATCACGCCCTCCCTGTCTTCCACACATAGGAGTCCACCAGAGAAGCCGTGAACAGAGAGCACGTCCTCTCTCCAGACGGGAGCCTGTGGGAAACCAGGATCACTCTGCAACGATGGAGCCTGAGGCAGGCAGCTCTGGCTCTGGACTTGTCACCTGAGGTCCTTTAGGGCTGACCTTCCTGTCTTCAGATCCAGGGCTTAATTGGGACCTCAGAGCCCTGGGAGGCAGCTTTGGTGCCGGTGACCAGTCACTCTGCAGCGATGTAGCCTGAAGCAGGCAGCTCTGGCTCAGGACTTGTCCACCTGAGGTCCTTTAGGGCTGACCTTCCTGTCTGCAGATCCAGGGCTTAATTGGGAGCTCAGAGCCCTGGGAGGCAGCTTTGGTGCCGGTGACCATCCAGTGTCCTGTAAACAAGCCTTTGCTTCCTTTTCACAAAGTGGGCGTTTTCTTTGCCTTGGGCACCAAGGCCACAGCGGGTGGACTCTGGAAACTGGACAGTTTAGTAGACACCAGGGCGGATGTGCATGGACGTGGAGAAAGGAGGTGGGCAGGAAGCAGCCAATCACAGCAGGGACACATCAGGGACGCCCGATGAGAAATGTCTGCTAGTCCACACAGCAGGGTATTTCCCCTTTGAATGTCACAGCCCCGAAGCAGGCGGGCTTGTGGAAGGAAGATGCAGGGGCCTTTGTGGATTCTCAGTCACATGGCTCCAGTGGAGGATCAACTGAACACGAATCGCTTCTCTATCACGTACAGCTGCTGTGAGGAGCGCTGCACACATGCACTCATTTAGTCACCATCACCCATCTGCGTGGTGACTCATTATCCTCGTCCAATAGATGGTCCAGAGAGGTTAAGAGCGATGTTCAGACTCCCCTGTAATAGGTCATCTGGACTGAGTGGTCTGTAGCAAGTGGGGGGCCACACGGAAACCCAGTGCACTGATCCCAGGCCAGGCGATGCTGAGCCAATCGGGTGCTAAAGGAAGGAAGGGGTTGCAGCCACTGCGTGCTCCCTGTACTCACGCCCTGGGCCCATCAGCTTACACGCGGACGCTCCATTCCTCCTCAGCTGCTCTGCAAGGCGGTGAGAAGACCGAAGTTCAGAGGGTGCAGCAGGCAGGCGGTTGGCATTCTCTCCAGGGAACTCAATTCTCTGTTCTTTGCCACTGGTGTGATCTGCTAAATCTCTCTCTCTCTCTCTCTCTCTCTCTCGTTCCAGGAAACTTTTGTTCTAGGCCAGCTCTCATACTCGAAGAATCTGTGACCAGGAGTGAGTGAGCCAGGCAGAGACTATGGAAGCAGCCAGTTCCCTGATATGTGTCTTCTAGGCGGCCAGTAGAGAGGACAGAGTTTGGGCGTTTTTTTCGTTCTTTCTTTAGCGGAAGCATCGCTGCTTCTGAAAATATAGACTCGGGTGAGAGTAAGAAAAAAAATTAACAACACAGAAAAACTCCTCACACCCTTCTACTCCAAGTGTTATACTGTCACTAGAAATGCAGACTTCTGGGCCCTACAATATACCTACTAAGTAAGAATTTGTGTTTTAACAAAGTGTCCAGGGTGAGGTGTACACATTTGAGTTGGAGAAACCCTGGTCTCTGCCATCCCAGCACACATTGCACCTCCACTTCCCACTTCTACAGGGATGTCATCCTGATGGACACTGTGCCCCCCCTCCCCCGCAACACACACACACACTCGTCATCCTCCCACAGACTTGCTCCTCCCTCTGGGTTCCTATTTCCAAGGGTCCATCTTCTATCACCCAGGGCCCAACCAGAGCCGTTGCTTTCTCCTGCCCCATCTTCCAATCCCAAGTGCAGGGACCCCACACCCTTAATACCTCTTGTGTCTGTACCCTTGTGCCTGGTACCCTTGTGTGGGTACACTTGTGCCTGGCCTCACTGTCAGTCCATCACATAAATGCCTCACCTACGCCTCTGACAGTCCTCCCACTGGGGCCAGAGTGCTCTGTCCTCAGCCCAGAGCTGAAAGTGTCATCCCCCATGTAAATCTGGTTCCTTGCTGCCCCTGGCATGAGGTCCCCTCTGGGCCACTGTGCTCTGGTCCTGCTCATCTCTCCAGCCTCTGCACTCACTCCTCCAAAGTGACTGCAGAGTTTTGTTCCTCTGTATGTAACGTGTGTGTGTGTGTTTTAATCTGGCTGCTTTGCAATGTCTATCTTTGTTTCTGTTTCAGCAATTTGATTATGATATATTGTTGTTTGGTTTCCTTTGTGTTTATCTGCTTGGAGTTTGTTGAGCTTTTTGGGGGTCTGCGGGTTTATACATTTCATCAAATTTGGAAGTGTTTAGCTATGATTTTGCCAAATACTTTTTGCCTCCCTTCCTTTCATACTTACTGTATGATACTGTCCCATCGCTTGTTGAAGCTCTGCTAATTTTTCAATTTCCGTGCTTCACTGTGAATAAATTCATTTGCTACACCTTCCAGTTCATTGATCATCTTCCCTACAGAATCTGATCTGTCTCAATCCCATCCAGTATTCCTTCTGATATTGTTTTTTAATCTCTAGAAGTTTCATTTTCTTCTTTATATCTTCTACTTGTTTTGTTCCTATTTTTCTTTAAATACTTTAACAAACAATTGTTTCAGCATCCTTGTATGCCAGTTCCACCCTCTCTGCTCTCTCTCATCTAGTCTGCTTCTCTTCCTGCTTCTGGTATGTCTGGTAATTTTAGTGGACGATGGACATGGTGAGTTTTACATGATTGAGCTCTCTCTCTCTTGTTCCAGGAAACTTTTGTTCTAGGCCAGCTCACATTCTAGAAGCATCTGTGACCAGGAGTGAGTGAGCCAGGCAGAGAATGTGGAAGCAGCCAGTTCCCTGATATGTGGCTTCTAGGTGGCCAGTAGAGAGGACAGAGTTTGGGTGTTTTTTTCGTTCTTTCTTTAGCGGAAGCATCGCTGCTTCTGAAAATATAGACTCGGGTGAGAGTAAGAAAAAAAATTAACAACACAGAAAAACTCCTCACACCCTTCTACTCCAAGTGTTATACTGTCACTAGAAATGCAGACTTCTGGGCCCTACAATATACCTACTAAGTAAGAATTTGTGTTTTAACAAAGTGTCCAGGGTGAGGTGTACACATTTGAGTTGGAGAAACCCTGGTCTCTGCCATCCCAGCACACATTGCACCTCCACTTCCCACTTCTACAGGGATGTCATCCTGATGGACACTGTGCCCCCCCTCCCCCGCAACACACACACACACTCGTCATCCTCCCACAGACTTGCTCCTCCCTCTGGGTTCCTATTTCCAAGGGTCCATCTTCTATCACCCAGGGCCCAACCAGAGCCGTTGCTTTCTCCTGCCCCATCTTCCAATCCCAAGTGCAGGGACCCCACACCCTTAATACCTCTTGTGTCTGTACCCTTGTGCCTGGTACCCTTGTGTGGGTACACTTGTGCCTGGCCTCACTGTCAGTCCATCACATAAATGCCTCACCTACGCCTCTGACAGTCCTCCCACTGGGGCCAGAGTGCTCTGTCCTCAGCCCAGAGCTGAAAGTGTCATCCCCCATGTAAATCTGGTTCCTTGCTGCCCCTGGCATGAGGTCCCCTCTGGGCCACTGTGCTCTGGTCCTGCTCATCTCTCCAGCCTCTGCACTCACTCCTCCAAAGTGACTGCAGAGTTTTGTTCCTCTGTATGTAA
>NW_005357076.1:207829-214659 GCF_000412655.1 Myotis brandtii
TTTGATTATGATATATTGTTGTTTGGTTTCCTTTGTGTTTATCTGCCTGGAGTTTGTTGAGCTTTTTGGGGGTCTGTGGGTTTATACATTTCATCAAATTTGGAAGTGTTTAGCTATGATTTTGCCAAATACTTTTTGCCTCCCTTCCTTTCATACTTACTGTATGATACTGTCCCATTGCTTGCTGAAGCTCTGCTAATTTTTCAATTTCCGTGCTTCACTGTGAATAAATTCATTTGCTACACCTTCCAGTTCATTGGTCGTCTTCCCTACAGAATCTGATCTGTCTCAATCCCATCCAGTATTCCTTCTGATATTGTAGAAGTTTCATTTTCTTCTTTATATCTTCTACTTGTTTTGTTCCTATTTTTCTTTAAATACTTTAACAAACAATTGTTTCAGCATCCTTGTATGCCAGTTCCACCTTCTCTGCTCTCTCTCATCTAGTCTGCTTCTCTTCCTGCTTCTGGTATGTCTGGTAATTTTAGTGGACGATGGACATGGTGAGTTTTACATGATTGAGTCTCTGGATTTAGTTGTCTTCCTTTAAAGAGAGTTGAATGTTGTTCTCAAAAGCAGCTAAGTTCTTTATGGATTATTTGATCGCTTGCAGCCTGTTTCTGACACTTGCTAGGGAAGATCTGGAGTAGTCTTCACTCTGGGGATCGTTCAGCCTGAACACTGAGGCATGACACCTCTGGGGTCCCACCAAAGGCCCAGTGATGCCTAAGGCTCACCATTCTTGTCAGAGTTCAAATATCTTCTGCCCCATGTCAGCACTGGGAACTGTTCAGCCTACAACTTTCCATTGACTACATTGGGGCCTTGACTTACGAGTGTCCCCAATAACGAGTTTTTCGAGATACAAGCTGTCTCTCGGCCGATTTTTTGCTTTGAGTTGCGAGCTAAAATTCAGGTTACAAGCCAGCTTCAGATACCCCACCGCTAGTTGGCACAGCGAACGTCACAGTGAACGCCACATCATCAGCCCAGCATCACGTGTCTCACTCGTTCACTTTTTGATTTGACATACGAGTAATTTGAGTTACGAGCTCCGTCACGGAATGAATTAAACTCGTAAGTCAAGGCCCCACTGTATTTGCCTGACTTTGTGGAGTTTCATTCTTTGTAAGCAAGGCCCTGTACTCATCAAAGACCCATGGGAACCCCTCTGCAGACTTCTGGGGCTCTTTTCTCTGACCCAGAAATATGTCCTGCAACTTCCAGCCACTTCGGCCTTCCCGGACTTCTATCTCCACCCTTTCAACTCCTCAAGACGGTGATTTTACTTCCCATGGTCTAGCACTTTCCCCTAGACAGAAAGCTGGGGTGACCACAGGCAGATGGCTGGGGTGAGTTGGGGCTCCCCTAATCTGCAATCCTCTGCTGCCTGTTGTCCCATGTTTGGAAAGAGATGTTTCATATATTTGTTCCATTTTCATATACACGATTTGTTGCAGTTCATAGCAGGAGGGTAAGTCCGGTCCATAATGCCCCATCCTGCCCCAATTTCAGGGTTTTGATGATATTCCTTCTGGCTAGAACCCTCCTGTTGGACTCTTCCATCCCACTCCACAGTCTCTTCCAGTGATTCCTAGATCTGCTATGTCCCAGGAGAACCCTTTTGAGGGGGTAATTCTCAATTCCCTTTTTAGGATTATGCCCAACTTGAACTCGAATCTGATTCCCAGGCTTTCTGCATCATTAGAAAGAGTCAGAGCAACTACCGTTCACAATGTGGGTAGCATGTTGCAATAGACAAGCACTTTCCCTTTTTCTAAATTATTTTCGCGAAACCTTTGCAAGGAGAATAAGACACAGAGGCTCAGAGATGCTCGGGGCCTGCTCAAGTCAGCAGCAGAGTCTCCTGACTCCAGAGCCTATACTTTGGGGTTTACCACCAGCATAATGAACACGCCCTGGTTCTGGTCCCCCACCCTGTCCTTCAGGGGCCCATGGTGGAAGGTGCTGGCAGTGCCTCACAGTGTGCAGCTGCACAGGATGCACTCTGCCTACCGGGTGTTTGTTGTGACATTACAGTTTTTTCCAGGGCAAACAATTCTGCTACCACAGCACCATTGCTATGACTCTGGCTGGGGAATGAGCAGTGGGAGCCCAAGAATCACTGGGGAGGAAAGCTGTGTGGCCAGGGAACCAATTAGGAGCGATGATAAAGCTTCCTGCAGACTAGAGGATAGAGGGAGCTGCCCTTCAAAGGGCACTGGCTTGGGCACCCATCAGTCACCAGTGGACGAGAAGACTCAAATGCTGCCCTGGAATATGCAGGGAGGACCAGACAGCTGGCTGGGCAGTGGCCCTGGGAAGAGGGACTTTTGAATCAAGAGGGAATGTTCCGCTTATCAAGCACCGCCCCACGTGAAGAACTGTGCTAGGACAGCATCTCACAACGCTCACAGTGCTTTTGAGGTTCACACGCATATGACATGTTGTTATCACTCTGAATGCCTTTGTATGAATGTGCCAGTCTGTTTACCTATTCACTAGCTAATGGACATTCGAGTTGTTTCCAATAATGTTGCTATGAAGAGTCCTGTACAAGCATTTGCGTGGACACACTTTCATGTCACCCAGGTAGATGTCTAGGAGTAGAATGGCTGGCCTGTGGGGTAGGTGCCTGAGTAACTTGATTAGGAAATTGTCCAGCTTTTTTGCAAAGTGGATGTACCAACATTTGGCACCATTAGTCCTTTTGACTAGAGCCATCCCAGTAGATGCTGGTGATATCTCATTTCCTCAATGCTAATGATAGTGAGCCTATTTTCATATGCTTATTGGACATTCATATATCTTCTTTGGTTAAAGGTCTGTTAGAATACTTTGCTTATTTTTAAACTGTGTTGTTTACCTTCTTACTTGTTGTAAAAGGTGTGTGTTTTTTTAAATATTCTGTATATACATCCTTTATCAGATGTTTGGCTTGCAAAGATTTTCTCCCAGTCTGTGGTTCATCTTTTCATTTTCTCTCTTTTTTTTTTTAAGAGCAAAAGATTCTTTGTTTTGATGAAATTTAGTTTATCAAACTTTTTTCAGAAATTTTTTATATAAACATATTTTAATAGGATTGTAAAAGTGTAACCATGTTTTCTCTTATTATTTTTAACTCTATAAAGTATGTTAATAGATTTTAAACTTACCATTTCCAAATTACACCCTACCTAATCATAGTGCATTATGCTTTTTACTAAACTTCTGAACTTTGATACATACACATACTTTATTTAGACTCTTTACATGTAATTCGCTGGTTATACTGGTATTATTTTGTAGATTTATTTTTGTACATTATCTTTGTCAGACATTGTTATTAGGAATATTCTAATTTGTAAAATGATTGGGTATTGTTTAACATTTCTTAACATTCTGAAATAGTTGTATAGGTTGGTAATATATATCCCTTGAAACTTTGAAGAAAAACCAGTGTAAAGTGACATGAGATTGTTGCTTTTTTACAAGCTGCAGATTGTTTAGAAATAAAATTCATTGACTTTTCCCCCAGTTTTTCCCAGGGTTTTGCTCTAATGAAATTTTTATCTTTAAAAATTAATTTTAGCAATTTACATTTTCATAGAAAATCATACATTTGATCATGACTTCAAAATTTTTTACACAGTTGGCACATTTATTTTTATTATAGTCTTATGATCTTTTCATACTAAAGCAATGGTCACATTCACTTTCCCAATCCTAATTTTGACTATTGTTTTATCTCTACTATTTTTCTTAATTAGGCTAACTGGGGTTAGCCTAATAGGGTTGTTTTCCCTATTTTGCTATTTTCTGTGTTCTTCTCTTGCTTGCACCCCCTGGTTTTGATCAATTCATTTGGTTTTTAAGACAGGAGAGTTGATAAATTTTTTAATGCAAATTTCTCAAATTCACAGCAGTCCTTTTAAGGACTGAAAGGTCAAAGAGTTGTCACTTTACAGATGAAGATACTGAGGTTCAGAGAGTGCACAAGACAAGGAAGGTGGTAGAGCTGGGACTGGGTGCAAGGCCGACCCTCCTTCCCCAGATCATGTCTCATCCCCGGGAAGTGACGAGGGTGCCTGGGAGTGAACTGATACCTTCTCCCAACACAACACACTTGACATCAGGAGAGAGCCAGCAGTAAGGCACACAGCACAGTGGCCCCTCATCTCTGAGGCCTAAGCAATCCCGAAGCCTCACGTCCCACACAGAGTCTCCATCACCACCCCAACCCTCCTGTGAGGGGCAGGGCCAGGCCTCCCAAGTCCCTAAGCTGTAGAATTGCACATTGAGACCCCAAAGCATCGGGTCACACTCTTTCCCCTGGTGTCAAGGATGTGAAGGGGGTGTGATGGGTGGTGTGATGTGGTGCATATGAGGGGAAAGCATTTGCTATTCCTCGTCAGCACTGCCGGGAGAACAGAGCTTGACCAAATATTTGGCAAGATAAAATATTATGTTCTCCGGAAGGTGTGCTTTAAAGGGACACAGAGGGGTGTGCTGCAGCGCTCTGCCTTAGCCTGTGTCCATCTACCCGGCCCCCCAGCCAGGCTCAACTGAAACCTATAATTACTGCTGCGTCTCCCAAGTGTTTGACACTTGGATCATGTACACAAATATTCTGGTTGCATAACTCTGCCCCCTATTGTGAATTCATATGTAGTCTTTGGGCATCATAGGAAGCAAAAAGACATCCTATAATTCACAGCCACAGGACCCGCACGCCTCCAATGCCACCTCCACCATGAGGCCACACTGGGTCCCCAGCGGAGCAGTGCTCTCTCCTAGCCTCGTAGTCTTTGGGCATCATAGGAAGCAAAAGGACATCCTATAATTCACACGCCTCCAATGCCACCTCCACCACGAGGCCGCACTGGGTCCCCAGCGGAGCAGTGCTCTCTCCTAGCCTCTGGGGCTGCTTGGCTCTGCCTTCCTGTTGGCTCTTCCCAGGGTCTGCCTTGCGTTCGTTCATTGTTTATTAGGACACAACTGTGTGTGGGATGGGCTACAATGGTGTGTAAATCAGACCTGGTGCTGGCCTGCATGGAACTTACAGCCTGGCGGCAGGGAGAAAATGCAAACAAGAATTGATTACACATTGTTATCGGTGCTCTACAGAAAAGGCATCAGCTGGGAGCTGGGTGAGATGAGGTCATTGGAAAAACAGGAGGATGAAAAAAGCCAGCCAGGTGCCCAGCGATGGAGAGAGCAGGCTGGGCAGCAGTCGTGGGGAGAGGAACCCCAGGTCCGTGTGGAGTCCACCAGAGAAGCCGTGAACAGAGAGCACGTCCGGGAACCCCAGGTCCGTGTGGCTAAAGCACCATGAGTGAGATGGGTGGTGGGCTAAAGAGAGGGAGGCAGAGGCCAGCCTGCAGCACTGCTGTCCCCTGGCTCCTCTCTGTGTCTCCTTCTCCCTCCGCACAGCCCACTCACCACCAAGACTGTATTGGGTGTCCTCCAGCTCGAGAGCACAAGAGCTCGGTCTGCGTCGCCTCCAGGTCCCCAGCCCGGAGCATGGGGTCTGGCTCCAGCACGTCCTCCAGCTCGAGAGCACAAGAGCTCGGTCTGCATTGCCTCCAGGTCCCCAGCCCGGAGCATGGGGTCTGGCTCTGATCAGACCACACTGAGGAATGAGCAGAGCTGGGTGACACCTGGGGACTATTTGTCAACCAGGTTAGGACTATTTCAAGCCCAGCCAGCACTCAGCAGGCAGACCTACCATTGCCTGCAGATTCCTCATCTATCACAAGAGCGGCTCTGCTTGTTGGTCTGCATCCAGGACCCCCCGAAGGCTCACTGTCCAGGAGAATGTACGTGGAGAGCACTGTTGATCCCCAAAGTCACACAGGTGTGATCGAGGGTGGTCCATGCCCCGGATTCATGTTCCAGAGAGAGGCTTCCGGAGCAGCTCATCCCTTCCCTTGCCCCACGGAGGCCTGGGAACCCTGGCTCCCCCGCACAGTCAGCTGGCGGTGCCTCCTCTCTTCCCTCTTTCCTGGGAATGGTGTGGGGACATCTGCTCAGAGGGGACCAGTCAGGGACTGTCCCTGACATAAGAATCCAGGCTGCAAGGCATGCTGAGAATGTGCATATCGATTGGCCGTCCACTGGAGGCCCTCCTGGAAGGCCAAGGTGACATCAGCAGCGGCGCTTGGTCATGACAGGAATTCCTTTGCCATCTGGTGAGGCGCGAGCCTGGTGAGAAAGGGCCCTGGTCGCTAGGAGGCATCCTGACTTCAGCAGGTGGCCCTGGTTCACCGGAAGCAGGCATCGGCCTCAGATCGGGGCTCGGCATCCCTGAGGAGTGGGCAGCTGAGCGCTTGGTGCCCACACACTTGGGCAGGCAGGTGGGGAAACCCACCTCTCCCAAGGCGAGACTAGGAGAGGGCGTGCACTCCAAAATGTGAAGAGTATGCGGCTACCTCCACAATGAATATTCACATAGCAGGAGGAATTAATAATCCGCACTCTGAATTAATTATACTGACTTTCCAAAAGGTGAGCACTTCAGGGTCAGGAAGGAGGAGGCTGCCCCCCCGCCGTCACCCCCCACCCCCCATCATTAAAAGTGACGGCACACAGGCTCACTCACGCCAGGTCAGAAGGTTCCATTTTCTCGTGTTGGAAGGTGACTCATGGGCTCTGCCTACATTTTCTTTTTGACCGTAATAGGAAATTACAATATCCCTAATTGACCCGGAATCCTCCCCTGGAGTAGAAGTAAAAAATTCAAATTAAATGACTTCTTGTCTTCCCTGAGGTTGGCGAGGACAACCTTGCAGACACAAATCCCTTTACACTTGGACATGGAGAGAAGAATCGAGATGGACGGCCCCAGCCCT
>NW_005357076.1:214719-232254 GCF_000412655.1 Myotis brandtii
TCCCGACAAGTTCATTGCTGTGTTAACCGAAAGCGGCCAGCGCAGTCTCCTCCTGGAGGAGTCACGTGCGGCTGGCAGTCCTCGGGGCTCTGTGGATAAAGGGCTGCAGAGGCGCTGGACGCGCTTCACAGAGGGACCCGCGTCTACACATACGTCAAGAGAACTATTGTGGGAGAAAACACGTTGTATTGGAGACTCTGGGAATTGCAGGGAGGTTTTGCAAGAATTCAAAGAAGCAAGGAGGAAAGAAAAGACGCAGCCAGCATTTGCTGAGTGCTTGCTCCGTGCTAGGCTTCCTATGAAGCCTTTCCCGTCATTGTTTCCAGGAATCTTCAGGACCTGGGGGGCCTGCTCCGCTCATTAACCCTCCGAGTGAAATAATCCCACGAGGTCACCGAGTAGGTAGGAGACTGAGACGCGTGTCCCTGGCAGCCACACTGTGACCCATGTGAGATCGCAGGGTTTGTAGAGAGGAGAATGCAGGCAGGACTGCAATCCAGCCTCTCAGAAGCAGCTTATGATAAAGCCAGCAGCCCTGGACTCACTCCTCACCCCTCGCCAGCTCCCGGGGCCTCGGAGCCATCCCTGAGCTGCTCTGTTCCGACTCTTCTCACTGGTGAGACTCGGGTTTCAGTGCAAGGCCCCCAGGCCCAGCTGTGTACCCCCCTCCTTTCGCGGCCCACAGACCTGCGCAGTTTGGCTCAGGAACAGGGCGTGGAGTTCAGTGGCCCATGTGAACCAAACAGTCCCGGGGCCTGAGGCCCTCCACCACATGCCGAGGAACTCTGGGCCCTGCTGCCGGGGCTCCAAGATGGGAATGATGAGGCCGAGGCTGCTCAGGCCGCCTGCGGAGAGGGCCCAGCAGTCTCTGCCTGCCAGCCGGGAGCGCGGTCGGTGTTGGATGCATACTTACTGAGCAGATGCAGGGTTTTCAGCATGCTGTCCCCAGGTCCTTGCTCTGTTGTGGCAGGAGCAGCAGCCTTGAGCTCCTCGTCTATATTGAATCCACCCAGTGTCCCCGGCATAGTTTTGACAGCCAGACCCTTGGCCGCCTCTGCCTCAGGGGTAGGGGATTCAGGGCAGGCTGTGACTCAGCGAAGGGAAGAAACTCATTTCCAGCAGCTGAGTTAGAGGAAGGTGCTGTCCAGTGGACTAAAGGGCATGCAGTACTGCTCCCAGTGCACCTGGCTGAACCGCTGCTGACACTCCCTGGCTGGTGACTCCTGACAAATCCCCTCCCAAGCACGCAGCTTGCTTTTCTTCTCTGAATAGATGTAGGAATCAGCCCACTGGAGTCAGGCGCCAGGAGGGAAGGGTGGGTGTGTTCAGGATGCTCACTGCAGCCCTGTCTGGAGCAAGAACTGAGAGAGCAGGGAGGTGCCCGGCAGGGGGGAGGGGTGTCAGCTGCTGCGCCTCCCTCGGCGTGGAGTCCTGTGCGGCCTTGTTAGAAAGCACGGGCCTGCTGACCTGGAGGGGGTGCTAATGCAGACAAGTGTATACACTGTGACCCCATTTTATAAAATCAGGAGCAACAGGAGGTGTATTTCTATATGATTATGTGAGCACTGAAGAAGATGCGTGAGGGACACTCTTCAGGCCATTCCCACTGGTTGCTGGCGTATGTGGCGATGGATTGCAAAGTGAAGTCAGGAGGTGGGAGAAAAGAAGAAGAGTGGACCAAGGAGACGAGAACAAAAAGGAAACATGGAATTAAGTTATCCATAAGCAAAGAACAGCATGTCTGTTAGGGTATTTGCATGCACAAGGAAACGGATGAAGAAATGCTCAATAGAATGCAACTCTTTTCACCAGGATGCTGACATGTCTCAGAGAGCTGTCCTAGGGTCAGGTGATGTCATCACAGGTCAAGACGAGAGAACCATCCGAAGTTCTATTCAATCCAGAGGAGATCCGGGACTTGAATTCCAGCGTGCGGACCCCGGGCCAGTGTCTCCTCACGCCTCAAGTGCCTCACTAAGTAATCACGGACCAGGCATATTCCCGTGACTGACTTGGTGAATATGGGGCATCGATTAGTTATCTGTCAGACGAAGAGCGGAAATCAAAACAGATGACAGTCCCCTCACATTAGGTGGGTGAGTGTCACCCAGTCAGCCACGAATGCTGTAATCATGATGTCAAGGCAGCAATCGCATTTCTGTTTTAAAATAACTGGATGTGCCCACTTGAACTAAGTATGTGACAAGCATGATGCTAACAAGTGGTACCAGTGGATGAGTTTTGACACTAGCCCGTGGTCACACACGTGCTGAATGCTGGGTGCTCATTCTGTGCAAAGCACTTGGCATGCGCTATTTGAATGAACACTGTTAAGCACCCCATGGAAGTGCCCCCCTTTACTGATCAGGAAACTGAGGCTCAGTGAGGTTAGTGAACTTGCTCAAGGTCTCCTGACTGGTGTATCATAGGACCAGGATGAAAACCCTGGGCAGTCTGATTACAGAACCCACATTCGTAACGCTACACCACATGGTGCACCTCCAAATGGGGAGAATTTTTCAGGCTCTATTCATCGAGATTGCTGGGTGTGTCCACAGTGACCTAACTCAGCTCTTCAAGCCATCAGTGGGGGCTTAATTATGGTGTACTCTTGATATGGTAGGATTACATTTTTCAGTGTATTCATTTGCAATGGGATCTGTCTCACAGGTGTAATTTATGTGTCCTTTGGGTGTTATTAATGTCTGCTCTCAATGGAGGTTTAATTTTGGAAGTGGTTTTCCATAGAGTTGTGGAGACTTGAGAATTAATTGGAGCAGCAAGGTCTAAATGAAAATAAAAGCGCCCTGTTGCTCCCACAAAGGTCACAGTGACCGCTGGGACCCCAGGCCAGTAGACTGGTCTCATCCGCTCCCTCCTCCACCTGCCGCATATGGGACACTGTGGCTGTTCCCTCCCAATTGCTCTCTCCTCTTCCCACGGTGGGTCTTCCAGGAATATCGCCATGGAGACCCAGATGTGCGGAGGTGGAGGAGTGTTTGGTTGAGTCATCACTTCCTGTGGCTCAGCTTTTGCTGGAGCCTCCTCAACAACCCCCCTGCTAAGCCGGTGTCCGGCATCGGTAGGATGCCTGTCGTCATGGTATTTGCACGCACAAGGAAATGGATAAAGAAAGTTCAGTGGAATTGGGAAGCTCACTTCCTTCCAGTATAGTAGTTTCACCTCTGGGCACTTTAGTGCTGTTATTTGGTTCAAAATATGGAAGGACCCAAAATACAGAGGGCTCTGCTTCTTGGTGCTAATTTGAACCCTTGGGCAGCAGACATTGTGTTTAGTCCTTTAAATAGTTGAAAGTAGAGAATATACACCTTCTGAATTTTGGGGGGGCTGAACCTCTCTACTTCCTTTTACTCTTGTGGTGATGTTTGAGAATGTTCAAGGTTGTCAGTTTTCTTCCTCAACCTTGGGGCTGAGAACTGAATACATATAAGACTCAGGGGAGACCGGACTGAGAAAGCCTTGAATATGAGGCTTTGACCTTTGTTCTGCACAATCTACTTCTGCTAATGTAACCCCCGAATGCTATGGGCAATGAGAGCTGGAGCACAGTGCTGATGCCTAATGAATGGCTGGTGACCAAACTCTCTTTCTCAGGCTGCCTGCACGACCAGCTCCTTCCCCACGTTTATCACACGACCAGCTCTTCCCCATCTTTATTACATGATGAACTCTTTCCCCATGTTTATTACATGACCAGCTCTTTCCCCATCTTTATTACATGATAAGCTCCTTCCCCACATTTATCACATGACCAGCTCTTTCCCCATGTTTATTACATGACCAGCTCTTCCCCATGTTTATTACATGATAAGCTCTTTCCCCATGTTTATCACATGACAAGCTCTTTCCCATGTTTATTACATGATGAGATCCTCCCCCATGTTTATAGTAGAGGTTTGGAGACACAGTTTCCGAAGCTCACTTTTCCCCATTATTTTATTTTATTTATTTGCCCTGTAAGTTTTGTTGTATCACTACAACCCACTGAGAGCTTTTTGGATTGCAATTTTTCCATCTACCTCATTTGTCATCCCCTCCGAATTCAGCGGCTCCAGAGATTTGATAAGGAGCTTTCTCTGCCTTCATTCAAGTATTCACAAAATTTGCTTTAACAGGAGAGAGCCAAGGACAAAGCCTTATCTCAGGCCCCTGGAGAGCTCCTGAAGTGACAAGCTCACCAGGAATGAATTAATCAGCAAGCCCTGGGCATGGCTCTTGAAGTGGTTACAAGTCTACCTTCCTAGCTGTGTTATTACCTTCACTAGAGTTTTTTATGTTACCCAAAAAGATGTCATAAAAATGTATTATATACCATGTGGAAATTCAAATAGACTGTGACCAATTGTGTTTTCCTCATCTAACAATCTAATAATTGCAAACACTACCAAAAAAGGAAGGAAGGAAGGAAGGAAGGAAGGAAGGAAGGAAGGAAGGAAGGAAGGAAGGAAGGTAGAAAAAATATCAGATTGTTTTATCAGAACTCGTTTTTAAATGGACATCCTGATTGCTAGGAACCAACTTAAGTTCATGGACCACCCTTCTATAAAAGCCATTCCTTTTGCTGCTATATTATTGCTCAGGAACAACATTAGGCGTGGGCCTTTCATTGTTGCCTTCATGTTGTTTTTGAAAACTGTAAGAGCCTTGCTCATCTTGATCCATTCCTCATACTTTCTCTGGGACTTGCTCTCTGTGTGGCACTGGGCTAGCAGCCAGAGTTCAAAGTATGGGAAATTCATGGGGCCACACCAATATCCTCAGCATCTTCACTTCTCCCTTATTTCACAACTCCTTCAACTCATTCTCCGGCGAAGAATGAGTGACCCCATGTTCAAGTTGTCTACATGCCAAGTGGCCAGAGGTCTTGAATTAATTTAAAACTGCCAGGTGGGGTTCTCTTTCCTCGTCAGAACCCCAAGCATCCCCCTTGAGTTCAAAGAACATGGTCCTGAGCTGGAAAGAAAAAAGTCCATTCCCATCATCACAGATGCATCATCTTACTGGGCCCAAGCAATAGGTTAATTTCATACTCATCCTCTTAACTCTGGGTATAAATTTAAAAGCTCATTTCCCCCAGATCTCAGTCTACTCTGGACTGGAGCCCTTTTGACACTAGGATATTAGGACTCGTGTATTCGCAATGATGGAGAGCCACATGCAAACAAGATAAAGCAAAAACAGATAATGTATCGGCATGAATAACTGAAAAGTCTGAGGACAGACTGTGCTTTAGGAATTGTGTTCAAGGGTGCAAACAGCAGTAGCAGTGGCACCTGATCACTCTCTCGATGTCACTGGGGTTAGTTCTCTGGCTTCATTTCCAAAGGGCAGCTTTGGCCTCCCAGGAAGTCTAGGCTTTATCTCCACTGCTATAGAGCACAAAAGAGAAGTATCCCTCCTGGTCAGTAAATAAAGTACTAGGATTAACAGTGATTGGATCCCTCACTTGGGTCACATACTCACCCCTGACCAATCATCATCGCAAAGCAATGCTGTGATCTGATTGGCCTGGAAGAGTCACATGTCCACTGTAATAGCTGGGATTAGAGCTAACTTCACCTGACACTTGAACTGAGCATGGGAAGGTTTCCAGAGGAACACTGGGTACTGCTACTGAAAGAAAGGGGAATGAATGCTGAATTGTAAAAACAAAACAAAACAAAAACAAACAAACAAAAAAACCCAAACAAAAAACAACAACAAAAAACCCACACCAAACCTAGAAGAGTTCCTCAGTGCTTATAAGGTGCCTGGTAAAGAGTAGCTACTCAATACATCTTCACTGAATGAGTTAAAGCCCTGGCATCCATTATGTTCTTGCATGTCCATCTTTCTCTGATGTCTTCACCAATAGCAAGCTGGTCCTATGGTTGTCTGTGTAAGAACCAGCCTCTCTTTCTCCCTTGTAAATAAAACCTGATTTGGCTGAAGTCTTCCTGAAGTCTTCGTGCCTAAGGGATGATGATGTCTGAGACAAAACCTGATGAATCCAGATTAATGGTTCTCCAACTTCAGCATGCTCAAAAATACCTAGAGGGCTTCGAAAATAGATTGCTGGCCAGTGCAGAGACCATGTTTTAAGAGCCATGTTCTAGAGCAATCTCTTCAGTGCAGGATGGAAGCTAAAGTTCGAGAACCTCTGTTCCAGAATAAGCCAACAAACAGAAAAGCCCAGATTGGATGGTGTTGGTATGTCTTGACTAAACAACAACAAAAAAAGGCAGCTGTCCCATATTTATAAAATACTAGAAGCCCAGTGCACAAATTTGTGCACGGGTGGGATCCCTTGCCCCCAGCCTTGCAGCTCCCCAGCTCCGCCTGGCACCCCATCTTGGCCTGGTGCCACGCCCTCACCTGCTCCACCATCCCATCTGAGGGGCAATTGATCAGGCCGCCCCCCTCCCCCTCCACCTGTCTCCCTCAGTGCCTGGGAGTCAGGCGGCATCCCACCCCCACCCCCTTGCTGCCACTGGTTGCTGTCTGCTGGGTGATTGGTGTGGCAATTGGGCCCTTGGCTCACATCAGCCATGGCTTAGCACTGCCCGCTCTCCTGCTCCACCATCCCACCATGGTCTGGCTCTCATCAGGGGCTCATTCAGGCTGGCAGTGCCTCCACTACCGCCTGCTGCCAGTGCCTCATCACTGATGCCTGTCATGTTCTGCGCTGCCCCTTGGTGGTCAGCACACATCATAGCAAGCTGTCAAACTCCTGGTCTCCTGGTCAAACAACCGCCCTAGGGGACAATTTGCATATTAGGCTTTTATATATAGGATAGGCCAATCAGGGCTTTTTTGGCCACACCTGGTCTTCCAGCCCCAGCCCCTATCCTGGCATAGCTTTCTTCCTGGACACACAGAACCAATGATTTCATGGATTTCTGCCTTTTCTAGAGCTCTTGTCCACCTTGTCTGTCCACTCGTACTCCATGGAGAAGCTCTCTCAAGAAGGCTACCCTCACTCCTCTCCCCTCTCTTGTAAAGCGCTTAAATGGGCAAACCACCCACTGCAGGGCCCCAGTTGTCTCCCTGCCCTGGACTCAGCTTCTGAAGGACAGATACCTATCTCTTCTCCTGATGGTCCAGTGCCCAGCACCAGGCTGGTTCAGGATGAGTTGAATGAAGTTTCCCAAGGGCAGAAATAACATCTGTCACCCTTTACCTTGCTGGGCACAGACCATCTGCTCACTATACACAAGGGCTAAAAAATAAGGCATCTGAATGGCCACTGCACACCTAATCCCATGCCAGGAAGCACAGGGCCAAGAGCGCCAATGTGAACATCAGACAAACAATGTGTTATCCTGGCTCTTCCTAGTTACTAGCTGTGAGATCTGGGGAAATTATCTGAGCTTGCTAAGATTCACTGTCCTCATCTGTAAAATGGTAATATTAACAGCACCGAAATTATTACTATTAAGATAATTTGAGTTGAGATACCTAAAGCTCTAGGCACCATGTTTGTCACATAGCAAGGCTCCATACATTCGAGATTTTATTATTATTCTATCATGATGGTTCAAATACTACAATCAAACAGGTGTCCCAGCTTGGTCAATTCTGGTTTCAGTGGCCTTGTTTCTAGGACAGAATCCAGCACAGGATGGCAAAGGTCTCATATAACTTGAGGCTGCTTGATGCAGCCAAATTCACCAAGCAATCACAGGATGCCCAAACTTGCTCCTAGGCCAGTGGTCGCCAACCTTTCGGACCTCATGGACCATCAGTGGTCTGTGGACCACTGGTTGGCGACCGCTGCTCCAAAGGTTTTCTTAAACCCTTGGTCGCCAACCTTTCAGACCTCATGGACCACCAATGGTCCACAGAACATCGGTTGGCTACCACTTCTCTAGGCAATCTCTGAGTGTTGAGGAAGAGAGTGTAACAGTTCATCAGAAATGAAGACACAGTCCTACAAAAACCAAATTCTTCTTCGTCTCCTCAAATATAATCTCAGCATTCTTTGTCCAGAAGCCATTCTTGGTCGCTAACCTTTCGGACCTCATGGACCACCAATGGTCCACAGAACATCGGTTGGCTACCACTTCTCTAGGCAATCTCTGAGTGTTGAGGAAGAGAGTGTAACAGTTCATCAGAAATGAAGACACAGTCCTACAAAAACCAAATTCTTCTTCGTCTCCTCAAATATAATCTCAGCATTCTTTGTCCAGAAGCCATTCTTGCATCTTGAGTTGTCACTCAGCTTCCATGTCACCCCTGAATCCTGTTCTCACATCTGATTTAGCCTCATTTCCATTGTGTGATGCTCAGTTGTTGGCACATCTGTCTTCAGCAGTGAACTGGGAGCTCCTTGAGCCTAGCCTGGAGCCTGGCACAACTGGGGGTTGCAAACTCGGTGGTCTTCCTCTCTGGGGAGCTGTTAGCCTCTTTGAGGAAGTCTCTATTGACCCACAAAATGACCACAGTGAGCTTTAAGTGGTGTGGTGCTTTACGATTCAGCCTGGGCTCAAGGGCCCATCAATCCTGTCACCACACTCTGTGGATGAGAGAGGAGGCCTGGCTGTTGGAGGAGTCAGACAGCCATAAGATGAATGGATTTATGGAGGGGGAGGAGAAGGAGGACAGCCAGGAAGTTAGGACATCCAGAGAGGAGGAGGGAAGGGACCTACAAGACAGGGACATCCTCAGCCCTTTGCATCGGCTGAGGCTTCCCCGGGCTCTATCCCAGCCCCAGGGTCATTGAGGCAGCTGAACCTGCAGCCCCCAATACAGATGAAACCTGAGTCCTAGTTAAAATATTTACATGGACATTTGTTTATTGGATTTGAGCACTTGGTGCTCTGCCTTCCACTCACTGGGTAGCCTAGGGTAGGTTTTGCGTCTCTGATTGCCATTTTCCTTGTGATGTCTGTCCCATATCATTGGTAGCAGTGTGGTGAGGATCAAAGCTGGTGGTGTTTGAGAGTGTTGAAAACAGGAGCACACTACATGCATTCAAGGCATTCCTGAGGCTGGCACCTGGGCATATCACTTCAGCTTGCAAGTACAGAGAAAGAGGGAGGGACCTAGAGAGAAGAAATGCCAGGCAGGAGTGTCCTGTCATAGCCAATCATGGTACTATACACCCCTGAGCCTTTTACTAATCCTTCATGTCGCATATATTCCTTTATGTAAAACTCTAATACTCATGGGTTATCCAAAATGCCAGAAGTCAGTGCCACCATGAAAGCCAAGAGAAGGAAACAGAAAACTGGCCATTCTGTCTTTCTTGTTAACTCAACAACCTCATGACCCACTGGATGTGCTTTTAGGAAAAGGATCACAGAGGCCAGTTCACGCATCAGGGGTCCTGGTGTTCCCATCAGATGAATCATTTGAAATGGGATCTCAGTTTATTTGAGCAGAACCGTGTCAGTGCTGCTCACAATGAAATGTGTCCATACAATGCATATCCATGTGAAAAAGTTCTCACCACAGCAAAGGTAGGAAGCCTGTATGTCAGCCTGGTGCTTCCTGAGCCCTGCGCTCTCTTGGTGGGAATCGACTTTCCTCAAAGAGAGGAGGGAACTACGTATGACCGAACTTAATAAGGAATGAATGGACCCAGTCCAGTTTCCATGGCGGTGAAGTGATACCCACCCACAAGCCGCAAAACCCCAGCCAGAGGGAAAACAGGAGGCTGACTTGTTGCCCCCTGTGCCCGCGATTCCTCTCTCCCCACCCTCCTTTCTCTCCCACACACCAGGGTGTTCAAGGCACCGTGCGTTTGCCCAGATCACGCTCTCTTCTTGTAAATTTTCTTTTGTAGCTGACACCTATTAATAATGTAAAATGCCTGCTCTTCTGAACAATGATCAAAATTAAGCTATTACCCACAGGGGGATATTTACATACAGTTAGTCGGCAGCTGTTCAACAGCCTTTTCCACTCAAGATTTCTCATGACCCTCACATATCATTTGTAATCAGAAGAATATTTGGTTATTGTATGATTTTTTTTCATGTATTTGATAAACAGCCACTGGGAATCACTTAGGAAGTAAATAAGGTAATTCCTTGTGATTTCTGCAGGCTGCTGAAGTTAAGGGAGGAGAGCAATTACTTTTATATCCCTCTACATGCAATTTACTAATAAGCCACAGAATGCAGAAACATGTAATTAGTAATTACTATAGCATGTAGTGATGCGGTGCGTACCCAGCCAGTCTATGGGCCTATAATCTAGTGGCAGAAAGTGAATTTGGCTTGGGGCACCCAGGCAAGCCCCGGTACATGTGAAGGGAGGTGTGAGGATAAACGCAATTGCTGTTTAGGGAGACTGTGGAGGGCACGTCAAACATTGTGATATCTGGGTCTCACCTGACCCCCACTCTAGGCTCATGAAATTGCCTCTTTGTCCCCAAATTAAATGAGAGTCCAGACTCAAAAAATGTTGAAAGGCTGCCTGAGATCACAGGCTAATGAGTGGTGGGCCCAGCCCAAATCCTGAGCTGCAAGCTCCAGAGCATCCCTGCCGGTCCCACGAGGGCCTTGCTTAGTCTTGCTGCTGGAGAAGTGACAGCACATCTTAGGGCTCAGGACCCAAAGGTGCATCTTCATGGCAGAGTGGGGACATGAAGAAAAGAAAGAAGAAAAGTGGAACTGAAACAAGTGCCGGGTTTTGAGGAGTGAACAATGGACACCTGATGTATATTATCTTAGTTACAACAGCCAGGTGCTGTTGCACCCATTTTGCAGGAGAGAAAACCAAGGTTCAATTGAGGTTACGTCATTTGGTCAGGATCACTCAGTGGTAAGTGGCAGAGCTGGAATGTGACCCGCATAAATGTAACTTCAATAACAATGCTCTCTCCCTCCTGACAAGATGTGATTCTGATGAATGTGATCCTTATTTCAGGAAACTAAGTGTATCTACATCAAATATCTTAAAAAGGGGTTTTTTTTTGGGGGGGGGGCAAATTCAAGGAACTACAGAGAGCAGGAGCTTAAAGCTGATTACTTTCACCCACTAATCTCAATTTTAGAAAATTATCCTAAAAAGAGACAATCTAAAAATTGAAAAGAGTTCATGCACAGAGATGTTTAACAAAGATGTTATTTATAATAGCAGAACCTGGAGAAAAATACAAATGCCCAGTAACACAATAATAGAGAACTAGGTAGCGTTGTAGCCATATCATTGAATATTAGGCAACCACAAAAAAATGATATTAATGAAGAGTTCTTAAAAACACAGGAAAAGCCTTAAAACCTCACAAAGAGGAGGCAAAATACAAAATTATGTACACATTAAGAACTCATTAAAGTAACATATTTATGAAAAGAGAGATATAGACCAAACCTGTGTCTAGTAGGTTCAGGGGTGACATTATTTTTATATTAAGTAACACTGTAATTGAGATATAATTCACATACCATAAAACACACCCTTTCAATGTGTAATACTTATGGGTCTTAGCATATTCACAGAGTTGTACAACTATCAACCATCTTTGAATTTCAGAAGAATTTCACAATCCTATACCCATTAACTGTCACTCTCGCCCCCCTTCTCCCCCAGCACCTGGATAACACGAATCCATTTTCTGTCTCTACACATTTACCTATTCTGAACATTTTATATACATGAAATCATATCATGTGTGGCCTTGTGTGTCTGGCTTCTCTCAATTGGCATAATGTTGAGTCATGGTGTAGCATATCTTGGTTCTTCATTCCTTTATATGGCTATATGACATTTTTTATTATAGATATTTGAATTGTTTTCATTTGGGGCTATTTTGAATATTACGGATATGAACATTGATGCACAATATATTTTCAGTTCTCTTGGGTATATACTGAGAAGTGGAATCACAGGTAACTCCATGTTTAACTTTTGGGGGAAGTGCCAATCTGTTTTTGGAACTGGCTGCACCACTCTGTATTCCCACCAGCAATGACTGAGGGTTCCTACATGCTACATCATTGTTTTTATCTGTCTTTCTTATTTTAACCATACCAGTGAGTGTGAAGTGCTATCTCATTATGGTTTTATCTTTCCTAGTGACTAACCAGGCTCATCATTTTTTAAAATGTGTTTTATATCTTCTTTGGATAAATGTCTGTGGAAATTCTTTGCCCATTTTGTAATCAAATTATTTGTCTTTTTTAAATTATTGACTTATTAGGGTTCTTTATATATTCTGGATACTAGTCCCTTATCAAACATAGGATTTGCAAATATTTTCTCAGTCTATCTGTTGTCTTCTCACTTTCTTGATGATGAAACATGAAAGTTTTGAATATTGAGGATGTCCAAATTAACTACTTTTTTCTTACCTGCTTATGCCTAATGGAAGGTCATGAAGACTAACTTGAATGTTTTCTTCTGAGAGTTTGGCAGTTAAGACTGACACCTCCAGCCCATTTGTGTCTGGTTGAGATAAGAGTCCAACACCATTCCCTGCCTGCGGATATCAGTTATCCTAGAGCCATTTGTTGAAACAAAGACGTCTTTGCCGTTAAATGGTCTTGGCACCTTTGTCAGAAACCAGTGGCCACAAGTGTAAGGATTTTATTTATGGGTTTCAGTTCTATTCCATTGACCGGCATGCTTATCCTCATGCCAGTACCACACTGTCTCAATCACGGCAGCTTTGTCGAGAGTTCTCCAACTTTGTTCTTTTTAAAGATCATTTTGGCTGCTTTGAGTCCCTTGCCAATTCCATATAAATTTTAGGATTAGCTTATCAATTTTGGCAGGAAAGGCAGGTGGGGTTTTGCTAGGGCTTGTGTTGAAGTCCTAGGTCTGCTCGCTGGGGTTCGCTGTCCTGTTGACAAAATGATGGCTGAGCCCACGTGGAGCCGCGTGGCTTTTCTGAGCTGTAAGTGAGCACCATCTTTGCCTGCCGGAGCAGCGCAGCTCCATGGAACATTAAGGCAGGCTTGGAAATTGCATCTATATGGAGATGACCTATTAGGGCGAGGCGGCTGCTCCCCCGAGGCCAGTTCTCAGTCACTCCACACACCATGCGGCTTCTATTACTTACGCGGCGTGGCTTTAAATGCCTCTGGGCACCCCCTCCGCCGTTTCCTGTGGAATACTATTTCACAGTCTAATAGATCTTTCTACAGGGAATTTCCCCTGCTACTTAGCCTACATTTCCTCGTATGCTTTCCCCCGGTGCTTCCTCGGGACCAGTCATTCCAGACTGATTCACCTACTTGGGATTCCCATGTTTTACAGCCTCAGAGGCCATATTCTATCCCAAGTGTTGAGTAAACTCCGGTTTTTACAGACAAAGGCTCTCAAAGGACAGCCCCAGTGAGGGCTGACACCAAGCCCAGGGCCCTGGCTCAGGAAGCCAAGAGCAGATGTGGCCAATCTGAGAACACCAAGGAGCCAAGGTTGTCCTCACCGAGAACTCAGGGAGCGCTTTCTGAAGTTTGGGAAAGGAGGTCTTGCTTCTCTGGGCTCCTCTTTTGTTGTCCAGAGCTGGGTCTCTCCTCCTCCCAGGCTCATGCTTGAGCAAGAAGGGCAGGCGCCAGGCGTCAGCTGAGTGCCTGCTTGGTAAGCTCAGAGGAGAGCTTTCATTATTACATCAGCACTATAGATGCCATCCTGAATTGGCACGCTCTCCTCCTCCCAGGCTCATGCTCGAGCAAGAAGGGCAGGCGCCAGGTGTCAGCTGAGTGCCTGCTTGGTAAGCTCACAGGAGAGCTTTCATTACATCAGCACTATAGATGCCATCCTGAATTGGCACAAGGCTCCTTCGTCACTCTGGAGGGAGACTGGGGGGGACTATATAGAACCTCAGAAGAGAGAGAAGGGCCAGAATGGACAAGGGTATGGAATGAACATTCCAGAGCGCTTTTTGCACACACAATCTGTGTCATGGCTTTGCCCAGCATCCATTGAATCAGCCCACACAGGCTGGGAGCCCTAAGGGAAGACTGCTGTGCAAAGGGGTGAAGTCACCAGCCTGAGCCCAAACCCACACTCTCCCTGGTGCAGAGCTGGGCCTCAGATTCCCCACCTATGGGATGGAATAAATGCAATAGCACAGAGCAGTTGAGAGAGCTGAGGAGGAGAATCTAGGTGAAAAAAATCAGGCTCAATAAATGTTATATTGCTTCCTGCCTCTTTTCCCCCCGGATGGCTGATCAGGGCCATTTCTGCAAGTAATTTAGCAAGGCGAGTGTCTGCGTTCCCTCTCCTCCCAGCCTCCTGCCCTGCACTGATAAGTTTTATTAGCAAAGAGGGAAGGGATTTTTCTATGACCAAATTTCTTTTGGGCTTTCCAGAAGAAATTGATGGAGCTGCCTGGCTCCTTGGCCAGCACCTCATCCTGCCGGGATTGGCTGGCCTCAGGGACTGAATGCTACAGTAACCCGCCTAGCCTAGAGGGAGGGTTGGGCAATGTTATTCTTCTGAAGGGGAAAATCATCATTTGGCTTCTTGGGTTTATGGACCCTGGGCACAAGGGAAACAGCTGGAATTTGCCTGGAAGCCGCAATGCTGTCTGCTTGGTTCTCAATAGGTGACTGGGGACAAGATGCATTTGACAGTCCGTCACCTGCCATTCTGTTCTGCATAATAAAGATCAGTTCTCCAGGCATTGCATTGGCTCTGCTGGGCTCAGGCTGCTATTTGGTTTCCTGAAAAGGTGTGTGTATGGATGTATGTGTCTCTCTGTGTGAATGTGTATATATGCATGCATGTGTAGGGGGCATATGCATGTGCTGTGGATGTGTATGCATGTTTGTATGTAGGCATGAGTGTGTACAAATATGTATATATGTGGAGTATATGTTTGTGTCTGTGTGTATGTATGCATTGGGTATGTATATGGGTGTATGGGTATATGTGTGTAAATGTGTATGTGTGTGTCTATATGTGTGGAACATATGCATGGATCTGTGTGTGTGAGTGTATGGGTGTATATGTGTGTGAATATGTGTGTGTTTGGGGGACAAGTGTGCATAAGAATGTATATGAAGATTTATCTGAATGTGTTTGTGTGTTGCTGCTTCCATTGGGTGCTAGGAGGGGGGCTCAGAGACACCTGAGGAGGTAAAGCTTTGGGAGATGGAGAGACACATATGTGGATGCCCCACCCAACCAGTGACCTCAACCGACCTTGAGAAGCAGTAGTGTGCAAGGGAAGTTCCACCCACACTGGGTCCAGGGTTGGCCTGGTGAACAAAGTGGACATCTCAGGCAAGACCTCCTATTCCTGCCCCCTGATCGCTACAAGGGTAACTATTCTCCTTGTCCCTCTACTTCCTGGAAACCCTTCGATTCTGACTCCCATTCCACACCTGGGTGAATGTCTCTCTCTGAGCTTTCATTACATCAGCACTACAGATGCCATCCTGAATTGGCACAAGGCTCTGTTTACATATCTGCTCCCACCCTGGACTGTGGCACCCTGAGAGCAGGATTGTATCCCAGGGTCTAGTACTATAAGCACCTCTTAGACACTCAACAAGTGTATGTGGAATGAGTAAATGAATGAACAAATGATCCTGGTGCTTCAGTGTTCCCATCTGTGAATTGCAGGTAACAATACTAATACATGGTTCCTGGGAGGATGACCCGAGATGAACTCGATGAAAGTGTGCTTTAAAGTGTTAATAGTTAATATAGCATGCAGCCCTTTGGGGTCTGGAGCACCCCAACAGTTGAACAGGACAGCAGGCAGCAGGCAGGGTAGAAGGGGAGCAGGCTTTGGAGTCAGAAGTTTCTGGTTCAAATTCTGGTTCCTCTACTCACAGTTTTTGATGGACTCTGGGCTCTCAGCCTCCCATCTCCTCAACTGTAGAAGAGAGCCATAACATTTTTTTCTACTAAGTACAGTACACACAGAGCACCCTGTAAAAGCTGGTTAAACAGAATAATACATACGTATAGGAACATGGGGTATATGAGGAAGAACCAGGAACCTTGAGCAGGGTAATGAATATGCCCTAGAGGAGAAGGGCCTGGAGTGGGGCTCAGAACAGGGGGCTTGGAAAAGCAGGAGGGAAGTATCTGGGTGGGTGGACCAGAGTAAGAACATGGGCTGGAGGTGAAAGTGCTGATGGGAGTTCAGGGTGTGTGATAAATTACCAGACACTTAGTGGCTTAGAACAACAATCATGTGTGATCGCAGACTTTCTACAGGTCAGAGTATATACAAACCTTAACAGGGGTCTCTGCTCATTGTATCCCAAGGCTGAAATCAAGGTGTCAGCTGGGCTGTGTTCTCATCTGGAGGCCTGACTGGGGAAGGATGTACTCCCTTGATTTTTTTGAAAAATTTTTCCTTGTAAATCTAGAAATGATGTTCCCATTTTCTTACTAGCCATTGGCCAGGAGTCCCTTTCAGCTCCTAGAAGCTGCCATTAAATTCTAGTCGCATGTCACTTTCATAACATTGCTTACTCCTTCCTTACTTCTTGCTCCCTTTCTAGGAGGGCAAAGACCTTACAGTAAGTGCTTTCACCTAATTAGGTCAAACCCACCCAAGACAATCTCCCTTTTGATTAACCCAAATTCAATGGGCTTGGGACTTCAATTACATCTGCAAAAGCCTTTCACCCTTGCCAAATGCAGCCTTATTATGAGTTCTATCCCATCATGTTCATAGGTCCTATTCCCACTCAAAATAAAAAGATTATACAGGGTTTGTGCCCTGAGTCTGGGGGAGTGGCCATCTTATCATTCTGCCCACCAGAGGGCTATCAGACAATCTCCTCTGCTGGGCCATGAGGCTAGAATTCTATAAAGAGCAGCTTTGCTCTCTGTTTTACACCAATCCCCACAGCTGACAAAACCAGTAGTGGAAGGGTGACCATGTCCCCGTTGGCTTAGATGGCCCTGGTTTGGCCTGTTTTGGGGGTGTAATTCTTAACAGTTCCCCCTTTTATCTCAAAAGTCATCCCGCTTGGAGGAAACTGTGTATTGTCACTTGGGCTAAAGGAAGCAGCTTCTCCCAGAGTCTTACAGGCTCTTCGGGAAGAACAAGTTTGAAGGCCTGTGCGCTGTTGTCACAGGCTACATGAATGAAACTACTCAGCCAGGGCCATACTTTAGAAGGAGAAGGTAAAGGACATGAGCATGTGCAGAGGCCTTGCAAACACCCAGCAATGTGGATAAGGTCCTACTGAATTCCCACGACAATCCTATGAGAAAAAACAGCATCACCCAAAACTTATGGCTGAGAAAACTGCGGCGCAGAAGGTGACACTGACTAGTCCAAGGTCACACCACCAGGAAAAAGATGATTTGATTTTCCTCGACCTCTCTTCAAGTTTGCTGCCTCTGCCCCGTCCTGCTGCCTGTCCCCTCATAGGCTACTCCAGAAGCTCACTTGGGCCCCTTCCCTGACGATCACCTATTTCCTTCACAGTGACTTTGTTTTCCCACCGAGACACCAGTTACAAGGCTGAATTGTGAGATATAATGAGCTCAAACCATGGGTGCTGGGACCTGCTCTTCTCTGGGGGAGATCAGCCAGCTCTCAAGCACTGGATTTTATCCCGAGGGTGAAATAGACAGACTCTGCCCAGAACAGACTCAAATGTCAGGTCC
>NW_005357076.1:232966-339341 GCF_000412655.1 Myotis brandtii
GGGGCCACTTGTTGGCTGGGGGCCTGGGGGAGTTGTAAAGGCTCTGAGCTTTGATTTTCTCATTCCTTAAAGGGGGAAAAATAACAACCACCCCACTCCTAGTTTTTTTTTTTTGTTATTTTTTATTTCTTTATTTTTTTAGAATGGCATACTGCATGAGGATGCCTCTCTCTCACAGCGGGACTTTTAATGAATGTTGGGGTCCTTCCCCATCACACAAACCAAGCAACAGTAACCAAGGCATATGTATCTGACAGGCTATTTTTTAAAATTTAATAAACACATTTGTAGGAAAAGTTTTACCGTGGTATACACATTAACTCACATTGAACATATTGTTTTTACCAAAAATAATAGAATTACACACAAAAAATTCAGAAACCCGGGCAGTAGGGCTGCTCAACACTCCGCTGGCTGTGGCCATGGGCTCTGCGGCCTGTGTGAATGTAAGCGAGCCAGCCCTCACATGAGCAGAGCCAAACTGGTGTGCAGCCCACCTCGGGCTTTTGCTCCAGGCAACCACACCTGACTCCAGGTAGGAGGCCACCAGCAGAGTAGGTGAGCTCCCAGCCTGCAGCATGAAGTCTTTTCCCTACTGCTTCCTGACCCCACTCTGACCAGTTGCTTCTCTCTCCATCTGTGACCTTCTCACCTTGAATGCACCCTTCCTTCCCTCTCCTTGATCTTAGACCTACCCCTAGAGTCCTGCTCTCTCCAGTTCGGGAACTCTTCCCACTCCGCTCAAGGAAAGGCATCAAATAATCAAGGGTGTGTCCCCCTGAAAACAAGATGCTGATTTTTGCATTGATCACAGGTCAGCACCTTCTTTTTCTTCAAAAGATGGATGAAGCATAGAGCCAAAACCAAGGGAACCCAGGAGGCAGCAGGGTCTGTGAAAGGCAAGATCACTCCTGGCCCTGGAAGAATATTTGTTAAGCTACCCAAAGCCTGCCAAGCAACTGAGTATTTTTTAATCATTATTACTCTCTTCTCGGGGAGAAAAAGAGTCATTTTTTGCCTGGCAACAGAGATCTGCATGTTCTTCCTTCATGCCAAACCGTAAACACAGCCTTCTTTCTGCTAAAGCTAATGATGCTAAAAGGCCAGTGACCAGGAGAAATTAAGGCAGCAGCATTGATGGCTGCAGGCACTGGTGGTGTGAACAGGCCAGCAGGGAGTGTCACAGGAATTGGCACAGTGACTGGCGGGCATTCAGGAGGAACCCAAAGCTCGTTGGAAGAGTCTGGCATTCATGGGCAAGGAGTTCCTACCCGATCCAGAGCTCCATATCCTGCTCTGGTCACTGAGGAGGAGTGGGTGGGGCAACAGCACCATAGAGAAGGGCTATGGCTTGAGCGTGGACAAGGGGCCATGCTCACCACGCTGCCTCTGCCCTGGAGGCCTGCCAGCCTCCTCCAGAGCATGGCCACTGGTTGCTGTTGCCACTGCCCACCTGATCTCCATGCATTGCTCCTCTGCTTGTCACTCTGGCCCCGGCCCAAAGCCTTCGCCTCAGCATGCCACAGCAGGCTTGGATGGGTTCAAGGGAAGTGTTCTTACAGGAAGGAAGAAACAGGCCGGGAACCCTCATTCAGGTCTTAGAAAGGCGGTGCAGAGGGAGGAATGGCTAAGAACGTGCCTTGGGGTCAGACTCCCTGGAAGCAAATCCCAATTACTAGTGGCAGGGCAGACTTCCCTCAGAGACTCTGTTTTTTTCTCTATGAAGTGGAGATAAATGTAATTCCTATAAAATAAGGATCTAAGTGAAGCACTTAGAACAGGGCTGGCAATAGGAAGTACCTGCTATAAAGATATTAGGGATTACTGATATTATTCCTATTTCTATTCCTATTCCTATTCCTATTCCTATTCCTATTCCTATTCCTATTCCTATTCCTATTCCTATTCCTATTCCTATTCCTATTCCTATTCCTATTCCTATTCCTATTCCTATTCCTATTCCTATTCCTATTCCTATTCCTATTCCTATTCCTATTCCTATTCCTATTCCTATTCCTATTCCTATTCCTATTCCTATTCCTATTCCTATTCCTATTCCTATTCCTATTCCTATTCCTATTCCTATTCCTATTCCTATTCCTATTCCTATTCCTATTCCTATTCCTATTCCTATTCCTATTCCTATTCCTACTATTCCTATTATTATTACCATTAATATGGTGTTAACAAGTAATGCAGGCACTTGGTTTTCTTCTTTCAGGGTTATTATGAGGTTGAAATGAGATTATGCATTGAACTCAGTTAACACAGGTACAAAGTTAGTTCTTCAATCAATGTTACCTATTGGCTCCCTGTGCCTGCTTCGTAAACCATGATACTCTGTTCCCCCGACAGAGCCAGGCACAGAGCAGGAGGACACAGAGGCAAGTATCTTCCCCCAAATTACCTTCTTGTCCACAAAGGCAAAAATATTCATTTCACAGTGAGGAGACCTGGAAGACACTACCTTCACCAAAGGATGAAAGCAAACATGACCGTAGCAGGACAGACCCACACACGTGCCCCGTGTTGTGATGCACCGAGAGGAACACAGGGCACTTTGGTGGGATTTTCACCAGGACCCTGAAACCTGAGTCCTACCTTGAGAAAATACCAGGCAGACCCAACTAAGAGATAGTCTATTGAGCAACTGGCCTGTATGCAGAAATATTAAGGTCAAGAAACAAAAAGGAACCCTGAGAAACTGTTCCCAATCAGAGACTAAGAAGACATGAAAGCTGAATGCAACACATGAATCTCGGTTGGACCCAAGATTGGGTCAAACGAGTATAATGGCAATATTGGCACAACTGATGAAATTAGAATATGGGCTGGGGACTAGATGATGCTATTATATTAATGTTGTGTTTCCTGCTTTTGATCACTGTACTGTGACTACATAAGAGACCATCCTTAGCCTTCAAAAATATACACTGAACTATTTAGGGACAAAGGGGCAGGAGATCTCAACTTTTCAATGGTTCTGAAAAATTGTTTTTTAATATCTATCTATCTATCTATCTATCTATCTATCTATCTATCTATCTGGAGAGAGAGTTATATCTCCATATCACTATCTATATTGATTTATCCATCTACTATCTGCTATCCATCTAGACCATTTTAGTTATTACTCCCCTCCAAGGATATCCATTCTCCTGAACTCTTCTCGGGTTGCCTTCTTTGGGACTTTATATCAATGAGATCACATCGCATGTACTCTTTCAGGTCCTGCTTCTTGGCTTACATTATGATTAGGAGATTCCTCTTTATTATGCATAGGAGTGGTTTGCTAATTTTTATTGCTGTATAGAATTCCATATATATATATTTAATATACCCATTCGGCCATTGGTGTCCATTTGGTTTGTTTTGTCTTTTTAGCTATTAGAAATGATGTGTCTGAAAACTCCTGCACATGTCTTTTGGTGAACTGTATGCATTTGTTACATTTATTCACAGAAATAGAGTTGCTGATTCATATGTGTATACTCCATTTTAGTAGCTACAGACAGTAGTCACGTTGGTTGGACCATCTTAAACTTCCAGGAGCAGTGTAAGAGTTCTATTTGTTCCACATCCTCATCAACACTTGATATTGTCAGCTCTTTGGATTTTAGCCATAAAGGGTGTACAATGGTATCTTATTGTGGGTTTAATGTGCATTTCTCTAGTGACTATTAAAGTTGAACCCCTTATATTTGCTGAACATTTGGATATATAGTTATAATGACATTTTAGTCAGTGATACTGCATATACCACAGTGGTCCCATCTATAATAATAAAAGTGATATATGCTAATTATACTGGACATCCTTCCAAAATCCTTCCGGATGATCTTCCAGATGAAGCCAGGGCTGCAAGCGAAGCCTGGGTCCCGGGTGCCAGAGGGAAGCTGGTGTCAGCAGCCGGGGAAAGGAAGGCCTATTCTTGCATGAATTTCATGCATCAGGCCTCTAGTAAGATTATAATGGAGTTGAAAATTCCTATCGCCTAGTGACATTGTAGCCATCATAATGCTATAGCTCAAGCATTACTCACCTAGTCATATTGCACTACCAGTCATATAAAAGTATAATGCATACAATTATGTACAGTAAATAATACTTGCTAATTTACACTAATAAAAGAGAAACATGCAAATTGGTGTCACTCCACTACGCCCACCAGCCAATCAGAGCGACTACGCAAATTAACCCAACAAAGATGGTGGTTAATTTGCATATGCAGGCGCGGAGCAAAGACTGAAGACGACTGAAGATGGCGGCGGCCATGGAGCTGGAGTGAGCAGGAGGCTTGGGTTGCTCCCAAAGATGGAGGAAGCCAAGCTTCCCTCCAGGCCTGGAGTGGCTGGGGGCCTGGGTCGCCGGGGGCAACCCAGCCTTCCAGCCAGCCCTGGCCTCCACTCGAGGAGCTGGAAAAAAAAAAAAAAGGAGGGGCTGAGAGCAGCCGGAGCGGCGAAACCAAGCCTCGCTGCTGCTGCCGGACCAAAGGCCTGGGCGGGTGGTACCGGAGGAAAACCGGTGCCGACAGCCAGGGAAAGAAAGGCCTATTGCGCGAATCTTCATGCAACGGGCCACTAGTACTAAATAATACATGACTGTTACTGGTTTGTGTATTTACTATATGTTTACTATTATTTTAGAGCAAATCCTTTCTACTTATAAAAAAGTTTGCTGTAAAACAATATTCTGTGTTATGATGTAGTCTCAGAGCAATAGGCTATACCACATCGCCTAGTGGTGTAGTAGGTTTGTGTAAGCGCAGTCTGTGATATTCACCCGACAATGAAATCACCTAACCACATGTCTCAGAACATATCCCTGTTGTTAAGTGACACATGACTGTACTCTTTTGTGAAGTGTTTATTCAAGTCTTTTGCCCATTTTTTGTAAGCATTCCTTTTTGTTGATTTGAAAGATTTCTTTATATATTCTGGATAGAAGTCAGACACACTGCTTGTAGCCTCGGAGCAATAGGCTATACCCATCGCCTAGCAGTGTAGTAGGTTTGTGTAAGTGCAGTCTGTGGTATTCACACGACAATGAAATCACCTAATCACATGTCTCAGAACGTATCCCTGTTGTTAAGTGACACATGACTGTACTGTTTTGTGAAGTGTTTATTCAAGACTTTTGCCCATTTTTTGTAAGCATTCATTTTTTGTTGATTTGAAGGATTTCTTTATATATTCTGGATAGAAGTCAGACACACTTATTATAAATATCTTCTGCTTGTGGCTTGCCTTTTTTACTCTTTTCGTGGTATCTTTTGATGAGTATGTTTTAATTAATCCCATATTACCATGTAATGAACATGGAGATGATTTAAATACAGGCCCCACCTTTGAAGAGGAGAAAGGGAAGAACAGAGCTAAGAGCTCTGAAAGTTGAGGAGGTCAAATCTTGGCAGGCTACATAGAGGAGGTGGCATGGGAGCTAGGCCCTGAAGACCCTGCCATTCCCTCAGCTGTGGAGGAAGCATTAGGGGATCCTGCTGAAGGTCATCAGGAAATTCTGAGCTGGTCCCCGGTGTGGCTGAGGGCTGGGACCCTAGCAGAGACTTAGAGGGAGAGGAGTGGACATGGCATGGTGGGGGAGCTGACCTCTGCCCCTCAGAGAGGCTACGCAGGCTGCTTACCTGCTCCTGTGGACTGGTAGCTGCATTAATCCCTTTTTTACAAAAAGGTTACATAAAGTTCTAGCTGCTCCTGGGAGAGCCTGCTGAGCAGAGCTGTTCTGATGTGCCTCTCGGTCCTGAGCGGGGAGCCTACATGCAGGTCAGCAAGCACAGACCCTGTCTATAGATGTCAAATACCGAGTTTTCCTACCGAACACACCCCCCCACACACATGCACACACATGTACCACAGACACAGGCACAACATGCACACATGCCTCTCCACTGTCTTTGTTTCCATCTTCTTAAGTAACTAAAGCTTGAAATTGGAGCCAGAATCAAAGACTAGAACACTTTATCACTCTCTTTCCACTGTCTCATTATGATGTTTGCTCGTTTAAAAAAAAATGTTTTTGTTACCCTTTTAACAAATCCTTTTCAGATGCACAGCTGATATCAGTGTATTTTTCTGTCTCTGTCTCAGTCCCTGTCTCTGGTTTCCCCCCAGGTGGTGGAGAAGGAGAGGCCTGCAGGTGGGTGTTGCAGTGGCATTTCGGAGTGGCGCACACAGGCTTATGAGAGCACATCTCTTCTCAGCTCCATACTCAATGGTGCTGAGCAGGGAGCTTGACAGTGGCCATGAATAAGGTTAACACCACAGAAATGGGCAAATGCTACAAATCCAACTTTTCTTTTTTTTCCAAGAGAGCTGGTTGTTCAACATTTACCAGGAAGCCACTGGGATGGGTGGCTGGCTTGTCACCTGGCTCACCAGCAGCCGACGCTGGGCCAGGTTGGAGGTTCACTGCTCAGTCAGCTCCCTTGCCTGTTGTCCTTATAGATGTTCGTGTTGAGCACAGCCCTGCATGATGTTTACTGTGACCATACGTCTCTTCTATGAAGGAGTTAACATGCAGAGGGGGAAAGGCTGGGGTGCCTGATCCAGCTGAAGCCTGCTTCCCTGAACACCCTGAGCCAAATGGAAACTCCGGCTGGACGTAATGTGATTTCACACCAATGTTTTTCAAGTATCCATTTAATGGGAATTTAGAGGCAAGGCAGAGCTCTGTGGGCAGCACGATGCAGAGTGGGGAAGGGTGGAGCCTGCCTTCGTTTCTCCTCTCCTGCTCCAGTTGTTCAGCTCTGGCCCAGACTTGCACATTCCGCGTAGCCGTCAGAGGTTCTGTAGCCAGTGCCGTGCTCGCCCTCCTTGGAAGGCCTGCCCTGGGGTTCTCCCCACCCCACCCTTCACTGCCTTATACCTCCATATCACTATCTCTATTGATTTATACATCTACCCTCTGCTATCCATCTAGACAATTTTAGTTATTATGCCCCTCCAAGGATATCCATTCTCCTGACCTCTTCTCAGGTTGCCTTCGTTGGGACTTTATATCAATGAGATCACATCGCATGTACTCCACAGGTGCTCACAGTGGTCTTCCCATCCACAGTTGCTGGCACCAGGCGAGTTCTATGAACATGATCTCCTGTCCTGTTGCATTCCCAGGGATGGTTAGGGCTCCTCATAGACGGGCACCTATGCTGGTGTCCAGCTGACCTGTCCCCTAAACTCAGGTCACCCCGTAGACTCAGGACAGCTGTAGTGACTATGCCCGCTCTCAATCTGTATGCATTTGTTACATTTATTCACAGAAATAGAGTTGCCGATTCATATGTGTATACTCCACTTTAGTAGCTACAGACAATTTTCATGTTGGTTGGACCATCTTAAACTTTCAGGAGCAGTGTAAGAGTTGTAGTTGTTCTACATCCTCATCAACACTTGATATTGTCAGCTTTTTGCACTTTAGCCATTCTAAAAGGTGTACAATGGTATTTTATTGTGGGCTTAATGTGCATTTCTCTAGTGACTATTGTTGAACCCCTTATATTTGCTGAACATTTGGATGTATAGTTATAATGACATTTTAGTCAATGATACTGCATATACCGCAGTGGTCTCAACTATAATAATAAAAGTGTAATATGCTAATTATACTGGACATCCTTCCGACATCCTTTCGGATGAAGCTGGGGCTGCAAGGGAAGCCCAGCTCCTGGGTGCCAGTGGGAAGCCGGTGCCAGCAGCTGGGGGAAGGAAGGCCTACTCTTGCATGAATTTCATGCATCAGGCCTCTAGTAAGATTATAATGGAGTTGAAAATTCCTATCGCCTAGTGACATTGTAGCCATCATAATGCTGTAGCCCGAGCATTACTCACCGAGTCACATTGCACTACCAGTCATATAAAAGTATAATGCATACAATTATGTACAGTAAATAATACTTGCTAATACTAAATAATACATGACTGTTACTGGTTTGCATATTTACTATCTGTTTACTATTATTTTAGAGCAAATTCTTTCTACTTACAAAAAAGTTTGCTGTAAAACAATATTCTGTGTTATGATGGCAGCAGCCTCATGCATGCTGTGTTTACCGAGTCTCTTGATTATATCATTTTCCCTCATGCTTGATTTAATCTCGTGTTATTTTGTACAGTAACATGCTGTAGAGCAGTGGTTCTCAACCTTCTGGCCCTTTAAATACAGTTCCTCATGTTGTGACCCAACCATAAAATTATTTTCGTTGCTACTTCATAACTGTAATGTTGCTACTGTTATGAATCGTAATGTAAATATCTGATATGCAGGATGGTCTTAGGCGACCCCTGTGAAAGGGTCGTTCAACCGCCAAAGGGGTCGCGACCCACAGGTTGAGAACCACTGCTCTAGTGGCTGTGGCGCCACTTTCTCCAGGAAGGACAAAGAGAGGCCCTGACATCCACCAGCTCCTCCGTCAGAGGGGGAGGGTTTTATCTGGTTGCCTGATCACCCCTGGATCAATTGAGGGGATCAGCAGAATCAGGGGTGAAGCAGGGCTGCCCAACAAATGCCACAGCTACACGCCGGCCTCGATGTCCCCAATGGGTATATGGCCCCAAACCCTCCTGTGTAACGCTGACAGCTGCAAACACATCCTTACATCCCTCCATGCACACAGATGAAGAGATGCGCTTTTGGAAAAAGTTTTCCTGTCACTTCATCGCATTATACGTTTTCTCTCTGAGCTGGTTATTTAAAGGAGCCCTCTGTGGAATCCTTTTGTGAAGCAAATAATCAGCCCTGACTCGAACTTCGTGGAAAAGCTGGCTTTTCCCATCAGGTTTGCTTGCGGGGAAAGCTACCTAGCATTGTACTGTGTGGGAGACTCTCCCTCCCGCCAGGGTCCGGGTTCTGCCCTGCGGACAAGCCCCAGTCAGCCACCAGGGCCGTGGCTGGGCTTTTTGTAGACAAGACCCACTCCACATGACACGCTGACATCACACAACACGGAATGTCTCAGTTGCCTCCTGTGGGACTGACTCATTTGGGGAAATTTTTTATTAGGGATTTGCCACAGCTGGAGTAAATCTCAGAAATTTCGTGTTGTCAGGTTCGTGGGAGGAAGCTCGCAGAAGCTGAGGACGTCTGTGGCCTTGGAATATATATGATTCAGCGTCCAGCATCTAGGATCCAGTGTTTGTTTGGTGAAGGAATCTGGGTACAAGCGTGGGGTTTAACCCCCAACCCCAAACAGTCCAGTAGGGGCATGGGAATCTTGACAGTGGAATTAATTTTTTTTGTTAATCTTCACCCAAAGATATTTTTCCATTGATTTTTAGAGAGAGTGGAAAGGAGGGAGAGAGACAGAGAGAGAGAAACATTGATGTGAGAGAGGACATGGCATGGTGGGGGAGCTGACCTCTGCCCCTCAGAGAGGCTACGCAGGCTGCTTACCTGCTCCTGTGGACTGGTAGCTGCATTAATCCCTTTTTTACAAAAAGGTTACATAAAGTTCTAGCTGCTCCTGGGAGAGCCTGCTGAGCAGAGCTGTTCTGATGTGCCTCTCGGTCCTGAGCGGGGAGCCTACATGCAGGTCAGCAAGCACAGACCCTGTCTATAGATGTCAAATACCGAGTTTTCCTATAGAGCACATCCCCCCACACACATGCACACACATGTACCACAGACACAGGCACAACATGCACACATGCCTCTCCACTGTCTTTGTTTCCATCTTCTTAAGTAACTAAAGCTTGAAATTGGAGCCAGAATCAAAGACTAGAACACTTTATCACTCTCTTTCCACTGTCTCATTATGATGTTTGCTCGTTTAAAAAAAAATGTTTTTGTTACCCTTTTAACAAATCCTTTTCAGATGCACAGCCGATATCAGTGTATTTTTCTGTCTCTGTCTCAGTCCCTGTCTCTGGTTTCCCCCCAGGTGGTGGAGAAGGAGGGGCCTGCAGGTGGGTGTTGCAGTGGCATTTCGGAGTGGCGCACACAGGCTTATGAGAGCACATCTCTTCTCAGCTCCGTACTCAATGGTGCTGAGCAGGGAGCTTGACAGTGGCCAGGGGTAGGGTTTACACCTCAGAAATTGTCAAATGCTACAAATCCAACTTTTCTTTTTTTCCAAGAGAGCCGGTTGTTTAACATTTACCAGGAAGCCACTGGGATGGGTGGCTGGCTTGTCACCTGGCTCACCAGCAGCCGACGCTGGGCCAGGTTGGAGGTTCACTGCTCAGTCAGCTCCCTTGCCTGTTGTCCTTATAGATGTTCGTGTTGAGCACAGCCCTGCATGATGTTTACTGTGACCATACGTCTCTTCTATGAAGGAGTTAACATGCAGAGGGGGAAAGGCTGGGGTGCCTGATCCAGCTGAAGCCTGCTTCCCTGAACACCCTGAGCCAAATGGAAACTCCGGCTGGATGTAATGTGATTTCACACCAATGTTTTTCAAGTATCCATTTAATGGGAATTTAGAGGCAAGGCAGAGCTCTGTGGGCAGCACGATGCAGAGTGGGGAAGGGTGGAGCCTGCCTTCGTTTCTCCTCTCCTGCTCCAGTTGTTCAGCTCTGGCCCAGACTTGCACATTCCGCGTAGCCGTCAGAGGTTCTGTAGCCAGTGCCGTGCTCGCCCTCCTTGGAAGGCCTGCCCTGGGGTTCTCCCCACCCCACCCTTCACTGCCCACAGGTGCTCACAGTGGTCTTCCCATCCACAGTTGCTGGCACACCAGGCGAGCTATGAACACGATCTCCTGTCCTGTTGCATTCCCAGGGATGGTTAGGGCTCCTCATAGACGGGCACCCATGCTGGTGTCCAGCTGACCTGTCCCCTAAACTCAGGTCACCCCGTAGACTCAGGACAGCTGTAGTGACTATGCCCGCTCTCACTGGCAGCCTTAGAATTGGACCAACTGACCTCGGCCTGCACCTTTCCTCCTTGCTTCTCTCTTCCTGCTTCATTCTTCCTCCACCAACTACTGCCCTGCACACCCTCCTTGAACTTGGATTGTATCAAACAAGCTCGTTAAAGCTCTGGCAACTGCAGTCCCATTCAGACCCTCAGGCTGGGCCATTTGGTTGATGCCACAAGCTGCATCCTCTGGCCTTCTGTGTCACCTTGGTGCCAAAATATGGCCCAGCGATGAGAGAACACCCATGGGAGTGGTTGGAACCCCAGAGTCACCGTGGCTCGGATTCAAGCCCTATCAGCTGACTACACAAGTGTGGGTAAGACATTCCATTTCCCAGAGCCTCAGTTTCCTCACCTGCAAAGTCAGGTTAATATTCCACCTCTTGAGTGTACCAAGTGTCTTTGATGAGTATGTAGCCTAAAGACATTTATTACTTCATTCAAATATTTTGGGGCAACTCTAAGTGGCAGGCCCAGAGCCAGGAGCATAGTAGGTACCTAATTGATAACCAGTTCCCCTGCACCCCTTCCTTTCTTGCAGATGAATTGCAGAAAACACGAGGAGGAACGGAGAAGATGGCCATACCTTCTTCTCTTCTGGGCTCTGGAGGGGACTGTGTCCGGCAGAGGTTGGGGCCACTATCCTAAGAACAAGAGCTCAGGGCACAGTCCCTGTCTGGGCAAAGCAAGTGTTCCTTGGGTGACCCAGGCCTCTGCTCTCAGCCTTGCAAAGGCATAGCCCTGCTGAGCGGGCCTGTGAGCCAGCCACTGGGCCCCAGGAAAGGCAGGGAAAACAGCTGCTAATTCCTAGAAAGTCTGACCTCTGGCCAGCACTGTACCAGCAGGTTCAAGTCTGGCCCAGGTCAGAATAGAAAGTCCAGGCAGTTTCCAGGACTTGAGGGTGGAGCCTGGCGGGGCAGAAGGTGGGTGAGCAGAATGCAGGGCAGAGAACACTCAGCCCAGCTCAGAAGATGCTCACCAGCACCAGGCCCAGGCTTTGCGGAGCAAGAACATTCACAGTGACCAGCATGTTCTACACATTATTTTGCCTAATCCTCAATTAGCCCATTTTACAGATAGGAACACTGAGGTTCAGTTGGAGTCAAAACCTTGTCTGCCATCCCCTTACGTGGCAGAGATGTGATGAGAACTCAAGTCTGTTGCTTCATAAAACTGACCTGGATCACTGGGAAAATTTAATCAGCACCTGAACTAAACCAGACCCTGAGCCAAAACCTACAACAATCCATCTGTAGTGAATGTTAATGTGAATAAAACCACCCCAAGCACCTACTTCATCTGTGCAGACAAGAGCCACACCCACATGTTTTATTATTGAACTGGAGCTTAAGTGTTAGTGAAGGTCACACGCTGGGCTCCCAGTAGAAGGCCAAGGCTTGCTCCCTACAGAGTCCCTATGTCCAAGAGGATGATCCTAGGGGCTGGGCTGGTGGAGAGAAGCCAGAGAGAGGAAGGCAGTGCAGGGCAAGGGCCTGCTAAGCCGGGAAAGAACCAGCTCTAGTTCCAACCTGGAACATGGTCACCAGCGTGTTGAAGGCACCAGGGCCAGGGTTTGTGTGCCAAGCCGGGCCCAGCATTTTTGTTGAAAGGAAATCACCAGCACAGGCTGCTCACCAAGCCTATGCCGGCGCATGATCTCAGGGAGGGCCGCCTCCACCAGGCCCCTCTCCCTGGAGGCTGCACAGCTTTCCTGCTCCCATCTCCTCGCCAGGGCTGGCACCACTGGCTGGCAGCGGCTCTAGAACTGGAAATCCCAGGTGGGTGCAGGACCTGCAGCCTGAAGACACACGGTTCTGGGGCTCTGGGGCTCTGGGGCTCTGGGGCGTTCCCTAGCAACCCAAGCTGCTCTGCTTGCATGCAGTTCCACCTTTGCCGCCCTGCCATCCACTTGCACCGCGTTGGTTTTAGGGGCTCCAGGACGCTTCCTAATGTCCTTTCAAAGGGTCCACCCACAAAGCCATTTGCTTCTAAAACCTCCCTCCGCCTCCTCCCGCCCCCACCCCTGCCCTTACACCAGCATTTAGTGTAATGAACCCTCTGCCGCAGACTCAGCTCACAGAGCCTGGGTGGCTTGTGGAACAAAGCGCTCCGTCCACAGTGACGGCAGCGTGGGGGACCCCTTTCTGTGCTGCTGTCCTGTGGGCTGTGCTAGGGGGTGGGAGGGAATGGATGGGATCCAGAGACAGAAGCAAACAAGCCCAGCCAGCGCCAGGCAGAGGGGGAGGGGGATGAAGGGGCTGAGGGGGGAGAGGAAGAGGAATAGGGGTGCAGGAGGGAAAGGGGAGGAGAGGAAGGAGGCAGAGGAGGGAGGGGAGGGGAGAGGAGGGGGAGGCAGGAGAGGAGAGGCCACTTCATTTATTTATTATGATGCCAGTTGTAGTGTTGGTCTCATGTGTGGGGAACAGACTGTATTTTATGTTTTAATCCTCCAAGCTGTGTGTGTGGGCTGGGGATAATTACGTTGAAAAATGTGGATAATATGCGGAAGGTTCTTTTTGTGGGGAATGGGATTGCTCCAGTGGAATATCTTCCTCATGGCAACCAATGCCTTTTCCATGAGCCGCTCAGGAGGTGCCAGTAATTGGGAGCGTGGTGGAAGCCGAGGGCTGCCCCCAGCCCGCCAGCCCTCCTCCGTGGGCTGGCATCCCTCACCCCACCTGCCCACCAGCCCCTGGATGACAGGCAGGATACAAATGGGAGGCCTGATTGCTTTCTCCTCGCAGCCTTGGGGCCGGTGCTGAGGAATCCAGGAGGGAGATGGCAGGCAGGCTGCTAGGAGACCGAGCAGGGGGGTGCGTGCTGTCTGCTCAACACACACACACACACACACACACACACACACACACACACCACATGCATACGCACATCCATTCACCTCCCGTACCTGTCCACAATGCTACATATGTGCATGTGCACAAACTCACACACTGCACGTACAATACATGCACACATGCACATCCACACTCATACCTATTCATACACACATAGCCATATATTTACACATGCAAACACAGGCATATGCACACTCTCACAGCCCTATCTTCACACACACATATTCATATGCAAAACATACACACATACACACACACTCGTATGCTTGCATGCACAATAATACACACACATATGCACTCAAATGCCCATTAAATCGCTTTCACATGCACACATATTTACAAATATCCATACATGTCCCCATAGCTATACATTTGTCCACGTACCTTCCCATTCTCTCACAGGCTCACACACATCCTCATGTCCAGGGTGGGGCATAAAGAGGTTTACAGTACGCGAAGCACAGAGTTTATTCTTATTATTTATTAGTCATTGTATTATTTTCCCTACAAACAACTGTAAGCCTACTTTGTCCCCACACTCTACTCTCACACACACATACACAACTGCCTTCCTGGGGCTGACCATTGAGAAGTAGAATCAGGAATATCGCCAGTGACATTTTTATTTGGAATTAAAAAGAAAAAAAATGACATCTGTCTTCCCTAAAGAGCCACAAAAGAATATCCACAACCTGACATTCTAAATGTTTACTTTTTAGTACACATGCGTTAGTGACTGCACAGCTCCCTTAATTTGAGCCACATGGCGAATTTGCAAACTTTCCTTTGGCTCATGCAGACCGCTGATCTGCTGCCTGCTTACCCAGAAAGTGCAGATCCAGTGGAAAAATACCCCAACCTACTGCGGTGCCAATTAGCTGCTCTCCCACGGCGGACCAGCATCCCACAGAACGAAATTCACGGGCAGAGCAGCATGGGCCCCGGAACGCCTGGCTGTGATGAATGGTGCTTCTGGCTCCCCTGGGACTCGACTGGTTATTTTGTAGGAAATTGAATTTCTTGGTACATTAGAGGACGTGCTAATGAGCACTAATGTGGGGCCGGGCGGGCTGGGGAGGCTCCGACCTGGGCATCATCAGCTGGGTCAGCTTCCACGCTGCCTCTGGGATCCCTGTGTCCTCCTCTCTCCCTGCACCCGCTCCTGGCTCCCTCCACCAGGCCAGCACAGAGCCACCCCCACCCCAGTGCGCATCCCCCGGCACTGCTTCTCCTTAGTCCAGGCCCTCTTGTCTCCCTTAAGGGTCTATGCTGAGCTCAAGATGTTCCTCTCAGCATCTGGCCACACCCAGCCATCTGTGGGCAGGAGCCCCTTAGACAACTTAGGGCCTACAGAATTTAGCCAGAACTTCTGAGCTTCTCGAAGCCCCTTAAGGACCTTCTCAATGACCAGCACCCACTCTAGCCTTATCTTCTCTACTTGTGATCTCTTGGAGGGCCAGGAAACATTGGTCGTTATTCCCTGAACTTGCCCTGGTCTTACCACTTGGCCAATTCCCACTCCCAATCAATTGGAGAAGGCTCCACGCACACCCTCCGCTAACTCCCATCACAGCGGGAGCAGATAGCGGGCAAAGTCCCCATTGTGGGGAGGATCTGGCTCCCTGCAGCTGCTCTGAGTTGCCTCCTGTTATGCCGCCCCAGCCCCCCCCAAAAAAGCCCCAGGCCTGTGGCCGCCCTCACATGCTCAGGGACACCCCCAGTGCAGGCCTCAGTGCTGGCTCTTTTTGCTGTCTGGAAGGTTCTCCACCCACACATGCACATGGCTTCCTCTCCACCTAGCAAGCTCATTCCTGGAATGTCACCTCCCTGAGGCCCTGCCTAGACACCTGGTTTACAGAGCCACCCTCCCCCAGCTCTACTCCTCATGTCCCTTTCCCTGCTCTCCCACCCCCACCCTACCCGCAGCCCTCAACACCAGCCATAGTGTGTGTTCTAGACAGTGAGCTTTCCAAAGCACACACTGTGACTGTCTCAGTCTCTGGTGTGTCTTCTGCACCCAACATAGAACAGTTACTTAGCTGATCCGCGCTGTCTATCTATAATAATAAAAGCGTAATATGCTAATTAGACTGGACTTCCTTCCAGACAAAGCCAGGGCTGTGGGTGCCAGAGGGAAGCCGGTGCTGGCAGCTGGGGGAAGGAAGGCCTAACTCTTGCACGAATTCCGTGCATCAGGCTTCTAGTTGAAAAATAAGCGATGAAGACCTGTCCAGCCACCTGTGCTCAGAGCCTTCCCAGCCCTTCTCCAGCTTGGCCTGCTCTGGGTCCGTCTTAGGCTGGCAGAAAGCTGAACTTTTCTTTCTCCGTGCTACAAACTCTGTTGAGGGTTCTTGCTGCATATTGACCCATTATTTTTTTAATTGAATATATATTAAGAATTAATTGTGTTTTTAGGTATTTCACATGCATTATCTGATTTGCTATTCACAAAAATGCAGTGAAGTTGGTACTATTATACCCATTTGACAGATGAACAAACTGAGGCTCAGAGAGGTAAAGTATCTCATCCAGGGCACACAGATTCCACCATCCTGTGCTTTTCCTGATGGGCCCCCCACCCCAGCACTATTTATAACCGCTCTCTCAGGGCCCATGATCTCTGTTTCTCAGCTAGCACACGGCTCTCCACAGTTGAGCTCGGCCATGTCTGAAATGTGAGCCACTAGAGAGAAGGCTCTGCTCATCAGCCCAGACAGCACTGCCACATCTGAGCCCAGCAAGAGAATTTGTTCCCACTGCAGAGTGAGTTTCCCTTTGAGAGTCTCTAACCCAGAACTTCCTGGCCATGTAACCTTGGGCATCATTCTTTACTCTTTGGGTCTCTGTGTTCATATCTATAAAATGGGTTAATGTCTGCCTCCAGGGTAGTCATGGAATGGCATACACCTAAGTAAAGTTCAGGCTTGTTCTAGCCTTCAAATAATCTATAAATAATTTATGAATTCCTGACTCAGGGAAGGCCATCTCACCAACTGATGCCATTGCCCAAGACTGCTTTCTCTGTGTTGGGCAGCCAGCCATCCTGTGCTGCGGACCCACGGTGTGAGCATGCAAGTAAATGCGCCCGCCGTTCATCCTCGAAGCTGCCCTTTAACACAACTCCCACCTTTGAAGTGGCTGTGGAGTCGGGATGCCGAGGAGGGTTCCACAGGGATACCCAGAGCGGTCTAGCAGGGGATGGGATGACATCCAGACCAAGGAGGGGTGTCCAGGCCCAAATCCAGACCCGGGCAGGAGGTCAGAGACACAGGAGCAGGAAGGAGACCCTCCCCCACCTCCACCCCCCAGGAGCAAGGATAAGACGTAGGGCCCAAGGCTGAAAGCTGGTGGAGATGGATGTGTTTGTAGCCCTGATCCCAGGGACATGTCCACGCCACAGCCTCTCAGCCGCTGTGGAGCAAACAAAGCCAGAGGTGCTGCGGCAGACATTGCACGCGGCTGGGAAACAGGGGCCGTCTGTAGCTTTCAATGCTCTCATCTCATTAATCTTGTACCTCTGCAGTCCTGAAGCGCGCACTCACAGCGGCTCATTCATTACCGCTCTAATAACGGCGGCAGGCATTAAAGCGCCGGGCTGCCGAGGAGCTGGCCTCTGCAGCTGCAGAAAGCCAATACCTTTTTAAATACATTTACACAGCAATAAATAAAAGCGGTCTCAGTTTACCTCTTTATTAAACTCTATTTGCTCGTCAGAGTTAAGGGCCGCATTTGTGTCTTGCTATTCAAATTTATTCGTGCGCGTCTCCTAGGCTGGCCACATTTATTCCATAACGCAATAATGGTGGCGGAGGCTTAACAGGGCCTTTCATCACCAGGCAGCCCTCATTAAGGGCCCTGCTCCAGGCTCCTGGGCTCAATTTGACCACCAGGAAGACCACCCCCATTATCCAGAGGGGAAAGCGAAGGCAGAGAACCAGCACGCCTTCATTAGTCTCGCCCAGCAGCCGGCCGGCTCATGACTCGCAGCTGATGGATCAGTGTCCCCTAAAGCCCGTTCCACAGAGATGGTCCCGTAAAGGGGGCGAGCACCTTACGGCGCCCCCTTTCACCGTGTGGAAGATCCTCAGGCGGGTCAGCACAGCTAAGGCCCTAAGGAAGCCTGCAACCTGTGCAAAGTGATCTCGACGTTGATCCTCTTCATCTTCCTCTCTCTCACACCTGGTCTCACCCTAAGGAACCGCCATGCTGTGTGTGTTTGTGGGGCGTGTGGGATTGGCCAATCTGGAAGGTTTCCCCCATTTGACTGCTCCCATCATGGATTATTTCTTGCCTCCACGGGCAGTTAAATGGGAGTCCTACTGCCTCCCTCTATGGCCTTGTCTTCTTTGAGACCCTGGGCTCTGAAAAAGATCCCCGTGGATGGGGAGGCACACGCACTGCCATAAACCCCTGTCCCGAAGCTCGTGGGGTGCAGTCATTCTTTGGATGTAGTGCCCCAAGGCCTCAGGGCACAGGCCACTTGTCCCCAGACTCAGACCAAAGCTAGTGGGAACCAGGAGGCCGGCTGATTGTGACGTGACTGGAAGACCTCGATGGGATGGGACTCCCTGGGGAAGGTGCTGAACACAGGTTTCTGCAGCAGCAAGATGCGGAGAATCTGGGAGGCTCACCTGAGGGCACCTGGATGCCTGAACCTGGCCTCCTGCAGAGATGAGTGGTGCTTTATCCCCCAGCGAGGTCCAGTAATGACTGGACTGCTCCTCAACTCACCTGTGGAGTTCTGACTCTCTGAGTGCGCTGTAATGGCTCACCTGTAATGACAGTGAGTGACACACCAGGAACACATCACTCCCTCCAAAGAGATAGCAGACCTGGGAGAGAGACCCTGTCCCAATTTCATGAGCAGAGAAAGTGGGCACAGAGCGGTCTAATGTCTTGCTCAAGGCCACACAGCTAGTCAGGATTTCAATTCAGGAAATCCACTCCCCTTTCTAACTTCTGCGTGGCCACTTCTGCAGCAGTGTCAGGAATCATGTCAGCACTAAGGGGCCATTGAGAGGCACCAAGTAGAGAGTGAGGAGGTGCTATGGGGTCAGCTCCCTGAGTTAGAGAGTGAGGGAGACCCTGTGGGGTCAGCTCCCTGAGTTAGAGAGTGAGAGAGGCGCTTGGGGTCAGTGCTGAAGGGCCCCCAGGTCCTGCAGTCAGTTCCTTGCTCCAAGTTATGCTGAATATTGGAGTCCTCCTTCCCCAGGATTTCCCACTACTTCTCTTTCATTCCCCCCCCGCCCCCATCAGTCCCCCAAGAGCAACCTGGCCTAGGCCCAGTGGAACTAATAATGATCAGGAAACCAGCAGAGGAGGATTCTGGTCCAAGATTCACAGATCTCTAGCTGCAAGACCCTGGGCGGCTCCCCTCGCCTCTCTGACCCGCGGGAGTCAGAGCATGAACCCACACCTGAGACAGTGTTCCACGCCTGGTGCAGAGACTTCTCTTGCAAGAGAGAGGCTAGGCAATGGTCTCAGGCTGGCCTCCAGTCCTGGCTTGTTGACTCACAGCTGTGCTCTTCCAGGCAAGCTGCTCTACCCCTCTGGGTCTGTTTCCACGTTGGAAAAAGGTGAAAGAATACCACACCATATACATATGTACACGTGCCATATACACAAGTTCCTCGGAAGGATGGGGTACATGGGGGGCACCCAGCACCTAGCAGACAGGGGGTACACCATAAATATTGATTTAGTTTCCTTCCTTCATCTCAGCCTCAAGGGAGCTAAGGCAGGGGAGGAAGTTTTTGTTCTTCTAAGTGTAAGTTCCTAGCAGAGCAGCCTGCCCGTTGGCTGATGGCACCCAAACACTGGTGTAACCAGGTCATGCCAACCAAGTGGAGAGGGTGCTGATCACCAGCTGCATCATGACCAGGCGGGCTGTCCCGCTCACTCTTCCTTCCCCAGGTCCAAGCAGTAGGTGGGGCAGCCCAGCACTCACGCTCCATTCTCTTGTTGTTCTGTCCCCTGGAAATCAAAGTGGCGACTTTCCCAGCCCCCCTGCCGTTAGGAGTGGTCACGGGATTGGGTTCTGGCTAGTGAAACAACAACAAAAGGCACAACCTTCAGGCTGGGCCTGGCTTCTGGAGACAATGCCGTGGGAGAAAATGAGACATTCGTGGTCTTGACTGTGGTGATGGTTTCATGTATGTACATATGTTGGAAGTGATCACAGTTGACAACACTGTGTTGCATATTTGAAAGTTGCTAAGAAAGTAGATCCTAAATGTTCTCATCACCAGAAAAAACATTCTAACTGTGTATGGTGATGGATGTTAGATTGTGGTAATCATTTTGCAATAGATACACATATCAAACCTTGTTGTACACCTAATGTTATTTGTTCATTATATCTCAATTTTAAAAAAATGGTCAAATTGTCCACTTTACATGTGCAGTTTATTATCTGTCAGTCAGACATCAATAAAGCTGTTTTGTAAAGTCTGCCAGGGGTTCAGGGAAAGACAGGTGATGAGCAGATCCCACCACTTCCCTACACTAGACCCTCCACAGGTGTCTGTCCCCGCAGTGTGGCCACGGGGCCACTGGCCTCACCTGGTGCGGGAGGCGTCCCTGGCCCACCCTGGGTCTTTCCTCATCAGCCCGCAGCAGTTCCTCTGGTGTCATCAGGATGGCAACACACTCACGGGACCTAAAAATGTAAGGGGGCACCTTGGTGTACGGCCCTTCTCCACACTAATGTTTCTCAGCCTTCTCTGCACGTCGGAGTTGCTTGGAGAGACTTTAAAAATCCTAACACTCAGGCTAAACCTCAGACTAATTCAGTTGGAATCTTTTGTATGTCCCCAGCTAACTCCCAGGACCATCCAAAGTGAGCCTGGAGGATCCAAATCGAGTTCTCGAATGTGAGCGGGCATCAGAACCACACGGAGAACTTGCTGAAATCCAGATCCTTGCGTCCACCCCAGAGTTCTCACCTGCTCCCCGGGGGTGTTGATGCTGCCGTGTGAGCCCCATTCTGAGAGCCACAGCTTCAGTGATCGGGACCCCTCAGACTCACTTGTTCTGGGTTCTAATAGAAAGCAAAGCATTTGCACCAAGAGCCCATGAATTCCAGAGAATGCAGCTGAGAACCCCAGTTTGAGAAATATCCATGCAGTGGACCTAGCATTAAATTTTTAGTTTAAAAACAGGGGCTCAAGTCCTACCTGTACTCCCGTATCACCTACTCACCTCTCTGAGTCGCAGTCTAGGACTTGGTGAGAAGGGAATAATGTCTGTCTCAGAGAGTGGCTTGGATGTCCAACAGCACTAATCATCAGGGAAATGCAAATCTAAGCTACAATGAGATTCCACCTCACATCCATAGGATGGTAGAAATGTAAGATGGCGCAGCTGCTATGGAAAACAGTATGTGGTTCCTCAAATAATTAAAAACAGAATTATCATATGATCTAGCAACTCCACATCTGGGCATATACCCCAAAGAATTAAAAGCAACCCTTGACGATATATTTGTACACCCATGTTCATAGCAGCATTATTCACAGTAGCCAAAAGGTGGAAGCAACTCAAGTGTCCATGATGGATGAACGGATAAACAAAACGTGGTCTATACACACAACTGAATATTAAGCCTTAAAAATATTCTGACACATGCTACAACATGGATGAACTTGAGGACACTATACTAAATGAAATAAGCAAGACACAAAAAGACAAATCCTATATGATTTCATTTACATGAGGCACCTAGAGTAGTCACATTCATAGAAATGGAAAGTAAATGGGTGGTTGCCAGGGGCTGGAGGGAGGGAGACATGCTGGGAAGAAATTATTAGAGAGAGAGGGGAGTTAGAGAGTGAGGGAGACCCTGTGGGGTCAGCTCCCTGAGTTAGAGAGTGAGGGAGACCCTGTGGGGTCAGCTCCCTGAGTTAGAGAGTGAGGGAGACCCTGTGGGGTCAGCTCCCTGAGTTAGAGAGTGAGGGAGACCCTGTGGGGTCAGCTCCCTGAGTTAGAGAGTGAGGGAGACCCTGTGGGGTCAGCTCCCTGAGTTAGAGAGTGAGGGAGACCCTGTGGGGTCAGCTCCCTGAGTTAGAGAGTGAGGGAGACCCTGTGGGGTCAGCTCCCTGAGTTAGAGAGTGAGGGAGACCCTGTGGGGTCAGCTCCCTGAGTTAGAGAGTGAGGGAGACCCTGTGGGGTCAGCTCCCTGAGTTAGAGAGTGAGGGAGACCCTGTGGGGTCAGCTCCCTGAGTTAGAGAGTGAGGGAGACCCTGTGGGGTCAGCTCCCTGAGTTAGAGAGTGAGGGAGACCCTGTGGGGTCAGCTCCCTGAGTTAGAGAGTGAGGGAGACCCTGTGGGGTCAGCTCCCTGAGTTAGAGAGTGAGGGAGACCCTGTGGGGTCAGCTCCCTGAGTTAGAGAGTGAGGGAGACCCTGTGGGGTCAGCTCCCTGAGTTAGAGAGTGAGGGAGACCCTGTGGGGTCAGCTCCCTGAGTTAGAGAGTGAGGGAGACCCTGTGGGGTCAGCTCCCTGAGTTAGAGAGTGAGGGAGACCCTGTGGGGTCAGCTCCCTGAGTTAGAGAGTGAGGGAGACCCTGTGGGGTCAGCTCCCTGAGTTAGAGAGTGAGGGAGACCCTGTGGGGTCAGCTCCCTGAGTTAGAGAGTGAGGGAGACCCTGTGGGGTCAGCTCCCTGAGTTAGAGAGTGAGGGAGACCCTGTGGGGTCAGCTCCCTGAGTTAGAGAGTGAGGGAGACCCTGTGGGGTCAGCTCCCTGAGTTAGAGAGTGAGGGAGACCCTGTGGGGTCAGCTCCCTGAGTTAGAGAGTGAGGGAGACCCTGTGGGGTCAGCTCCCTGAGTTAGAGAGTGAGGGAGACCCTGTGGGGTCAGCTCCCTGAGTTAGAGAGTGAGGGAGACCCTGTGGGGTCAGCTCCCTGAGTTAGAGAGTGAGGGAGACCCTGTGGGGTCAGCTCCCTGAGTTAGAGAGTGAGGGAGACCCTGTGGGGTCAGCTCCCTGAGTTAGAGAGTGAGGGAGACCCTGTGGGGTCAGCTCCCTGAGTTAGAGAGTGAGGGAGACCCTGTGGGGTCAGCTCCCTGAGTTAGAGAGTGAGGGAGACCCTGTGGGGTCAGCTCCCTGAGTTAGAGAGTGAGGGAGACCCTGTGGGGTCAGCTCCCTGAGTTAGAGAGTGAGGGAGACCCTGTGGGGTCAGCTCCCTGAGTTAGAGAGTGAGGGAGACCCTGTGGGGTCAGCTCCCTGAGTTAGAGAGTGAGGGAGACCCTGTGGGGTCAGCTCCCTGAGTTAGAGAGTGAGGGAGACCCTGTGGGGTCAGCTCCCTGAGTTAGAGAGTGAGGGAGACCCTGTGGGGTCAGCTCCCTGAGTTAGAGAGTGAGGGAGACCCTGTGGGGTCAGCTCCCTGAGTTAGAGAGTGAGGGAGACCCTGTGGGGTCAGCTCCCTGAGTTAGAGAGTGAGGGAGACCCTGTGGGGTCAGCTCCCTGAGTTAGAGAGTGAGGGAGACCCTGTGGGGTCAGCTCCCTGAGTTAGAGAGTGAGGGAGACCCTGTGGGGTCAGCTCCCTGAGTTAGAGAGTGAGGGAGACCCTGTGGGGTCAGCTCCCTGAGTTAGAGAGTGAGGGAGACCCTGTGGGGTCAGCTCCCTGAGTTAGAGAGTGAGGGAGACCCTGTGGGGTCAGCTCCCTGAGTTAGAGAGTGAGGGAGACCCTGTGGGGTCAGCTCCCTGAGTTAGAGAGTGAGGGAGACCCTGTGGGGTCAGCTCCCTGAGTTAGAGAGTGAGGGAGACCCTGTGGGGTCAGCTCCCTGAGTTAGAGAGTGAGGGAGACCCTGTGGGGTCAGCTCCCTGAGTTAGAGAGTGAGGGAGACCCTGTGGGGTCAGCTCCCTGAGTTAGAGAGTGAGGGAGACCCTGTGGGGTCAGCTCCCTGAGTTAGAGAGTGAGGGAGACCCTGTGGGGTCAGCTCCCTGAGTTAGAGAGTGAGGGAGACCCTGTGGGGTCAGCTCCCTGAGTTAGAGAGTGAGGGAGACCCTGTGGGGTCAGCTCCCTGAGTTAGAGAGTGAGGGAGACCCTGTGGGGTCAGCTCCCTGAGTTAGAGAGTGAGGGAGACCCTGTGGGGTCAGCTCCCTGAGTTAGAGAGTGAGGGAGACCCTGTGGGGTCAGCTCCCTGAGTTAGAGAGTGAGGGAGACCCTGTGGGGTCAGCTCCCTGAGTTAGAGAGTGAGGGAGACCCTGTGGGGTCAGCTCCCTGAGTTAGAGAGTGAGGGAGACCCTGTGGGGTCAGCTCCCTGAGTTAGAGAGTGAGGGAGACCCTGTGGGGTCAGCTCCCTGAGTTAGAGAGTGAGGGAGACCCTGTGGGGTCAGCTCCCTGAGTTAGAGAGTGAGGGAGACCCTGTGGGGTCAGCTCCCTGAGTTAGAGAGTGAGGGAGACCCTGTGGGGTCAGCTCCCTGAGTTAGAGAGTGAGGGAGACCCTGTGGGGTCAGCTCCCTGAGTTAGAGAGTGAGGGAGACCCTGTGGGGTCAGCTCCCTGAGTTAGAGAGTGAGGGAGACCCTGTGGGGTCAGCTCCCTGAGTTAGAGAGTGAGGGAGACCCTGTGGGGTCAGCTCCCTGAGTTAGAGAGTGAGGGAGACCCTGTGGGGTCAGCTCCCTGAGTTAGAGAGTGAGGGAGACCCTGTGGGGTCAGCTCCCTGAGTTAGAGAGTGAGGGAGACCCTGTGGGGTCAGCTCCCTGAGTTAGAGAGTGAGGGAGACCCTGTGGGGTCAGCTCCCTGAGTTAGAGAGTGAGGGAGACCCTGTGGGGTCAGCTCCCTGAGTTAGAGAGTGAGGGAGACCCTGTGGGGTCAGCTCCCTGAGTTAGAGAGTGAGGGAGACCCTGTGGGGTCAGCTCCCTGAGTTAGAGAGTGAGGGAGACCCTGTGGGGTCAGCTCCCTGAGTTAGAGAGTGAGGGAGACCCTGTGGGGTCAGCTCCCTGAGTTAGAGAGTGAGGGAGACCCTGTGGGGTCAGCTCCCTGAGTTAGAGAGTGAGGGAGACCCTGTGGGGTCAGCTCCCTGAGTTAGAGAGTGAGGGAGACCCTGTGGGGTCAGCTCCCTGAGTTAGAGAGTGAGGGAGACCCTGTGGGGTCAGCTCCCTGAGTTAGAGAGTGAGGGAGACCCTGTGGGGTCAGCTCCCTGAGTTAGAGAGTGAGGGAGACCCTGTGGGGTCAGCTCCCTGAGTTAGAGAGTGAGGGAGACCCTGTGGGGTCAGCTCCCTGAGTTAGAGAGTGAGGGAGACCCTGTGGGGTCAGCTCCCTGAGTTAGAGAGTGAGGGAGACCCTGTGGGGTCAGCTCCCTGAGTTAGAGAGTGAGGGAGACCCTGTGGGGTCAGCTCCCTGAGTTAGAGAGTGAGGGAGACCCTGTGGGGTCAGCTCCCTGAGTTAGAGAGTGAGGGAGACCCTGTGGGGTCAGCTCCCTGAGTTAGAGAGTGAGGGAGACCCTGTGGGGTCAGCTCCCTGAGTTAGAGAGTGAGGGAGACCCTGTGGGGTCAGCTCCCTGAGTTAGAGAGTGAGGGAGACCCTGTGGGGTCAGCTCCCTGAGTTAGAGAGTGAGGGAGACCCTGTGGGGTCAGCTCCCTGAGTTAGAGAGTGAGGGAGACCCTGTGGGGTCAGCTCCCTGAGTTAGAGAGTGAGGGAGACCCTGTGGGGTCAGCTCCCTGAGTTAGAGAGTGAGGGAGACCCTGTGGGGTCAGCTCCCTGAGTTAGAGAGTGAGGGAGACCCTGTGGGGTCAGCTCCCTGAGTTAGAGAGTGAGGGAGACCCTGTGGGGTCAGCTCCCTGAGTTAGAGAGTGAGGGAGACCCTGTGGGGTCAGCTCCCTGAGTTAGAGAGTGAGGGAGACCCTGTGGGGTCAGCTCCCTGAGTTAGAGAGTGAGGGAGACCCTGTGGGGTCAGCTCCCTGAGTTAGAGAGTGAGGGAGACCCTGTGGGGTCAGCTCCCTGAGTTAGAGAGTGAGGGAGACCCTGTGGGGTCAGCTCCCTGAGTTAGAGAGTGAGGGAGACCCTGTGGGGTCAGCTCCCTGAGTTAGAGAGTGAGGGAGACCCTGTGGGGTCAGCTCCCTGAGTTAGAGAGTGAGGGAGACCCTGTGGGGTCAGCTCCCTGAGTTAGAGAGTGAGGGAGACCCTGTGGGGTCAGCTCCCTGAGTTAGAGAGTGAGGGAGACCCTGTGGGGTCAGCTCCCTGAGTTAGAGAGTGAGGGAGACCCTGTGGGGTCAGCTCCCTGAGTTAGAGAGTGAGGGAGACCCTGTGGGGTCAGCTCCCTGAGTTAGAGAGTGAGGGAGACCCTGTGGGGTCAGCTCCCTGAGTTAGAGAGTGAGGGAGACCCTGTGGGGTCAGCTCCCTGAGTTAGAGAGTGAGGGAGACCCTGTGGGGTCAGCTCCCTGAGTTAGAGAGTGAGGGAGACCCTGTGGGGTCAGCTCCCTGAGTTAGAGAGTGAGGGAGACCCTGTGGGGTCAGCTCCCTGAGTTAGAGAGTGAGGGAGACCCTGTGGGGTCAGCTCCCTGAGTTAGAGAGTGAGGGAGACCCTGTGGGGTCAGCTCCCTGAGTTAGAGAGTGAGGGAGACCCTGTGGGGTCAGCTCCCTGAGTTAGAGAGTGAGGGAGACCCTGTGGGGTCAGCTCCCTGAGTTAGAGAGTGAGGGAGACCCTGTGGGGTCAGCTCCCTGAGTTAGAGAGTGAGGGAGACCCTGTGGGGTCAGCTCCCTGAGTTAGAGAGTGAGGGAGACCCTGTGGGGTCAGCTCCCTGAGTTAGAGAGTGAGGGAGACCCTGTGGGGTCAGCTCCCTGAGTTAGAGAGTGAGGGAGACCCTGTGGGGTCAGCTCCCTGAGTTAGAGAGTGAGGGAGACCCTGTGGGGTCAGCTCCCTGAGTTAGAGAGTGAGGGAGACCCTGTGGGGTCAGCTCCCTGAGTTAGAGAGTGAGGGAGACCCTGTGGGGTCAGCTCCCTGAGTTAGAGAGTGAGGGAGACCCTGTGGGGTCAGCTCCCTGAGTTAGAGAGTGAGGGAGACCCTGTGGGGTCAGCTCCCTGAGTTAGAGAGTGAGGGAGACCCTGTGGGGTCAGCTCCCTGAGTTAGAGAGTGAGGGAGACCCTGTGGGGTCAGCTCCCTGAGTTAGAGAGTGAGGGAGACCCTGTGGGGTCAGCTCCCTGAGTTAGAGAGTGAGGGAGACCCTGTGGGGTCAGCTCCCTGAGTTAGAGAGTGAGGGAGACCCTGTGGGGTCAGCTCCCTGAGTTAGAGAGTGAGGGAGACCCTGTGGGGTCAGCTCCCTGAGTTAGAGAGTGAGGGAGACCCTGTGGGGTCAGCTCCCTGAGTTAGAGAGTGAGGGAGACCCTGTGGGGTCAGCTCCCTGAGTTAGAGAGTGAGGGAGACCCTGTGGGGTCAGCTCCCTGAGTTAGAGAGTGAGGGAGACCCTGTGGGGTCAGCTCCCTGAGTTAGAGAGTGAGGGAGACCCTGTGGGGTCAGCTCCCTGAGTTAGAGAGTGAGGGAGACCCTGTGGGGTCAGCTCCCTGAGTTAGAGAGTGAGGGAGACCCTGTGGGGTCAGCTCCCTGAGTTAGAGAGTGAGGGAGACCCTGTGGGGTCAGCTCCCTGAGTTAGAGAGTGAGGGAGACCCTGTGGGGTCAGCTCCCTGAGTTAGAGAGTGAGGGAGACCCTGTGGGGTCAGCTCCCTGAGTTAGAGAGTGAGGGAGACCCTGTGGGGTCAGCTCCCTGAGTTAGAGAGTGAGGGAGACCCTGTGGGGTCAGCTCCCTGAGTTAGAGAGTGAGGGAGACCCTGTGGGGTCAGCTCCCTGAGTTAGAGAGTGAGGGAGACCCTGTGGGGTCAGCTCCCTGAGTTAGAGAGTGAGGGAGACCCTGTGGGGTCAGCTCCCTGAGTTAGAGAGTGAGGGAGACCCTGTGGGGTCAGCTCCCTGAGTTAGAGAGTGAGGGAGACCCTGTGGGGTCAGCTCCCTGAGTTAGAGAGTGAGGGAGACCCTGTGGGGTCAGCTCCCTGAGTTAGAGAGTGAGGGAGACCCTGTGGGGTCAGCTCCCTGAGTTAGAGAGTGAGGGAGACCCTGTGGGGTCAGCTCCCTGAGTTAGAGAGTGAGGGAGACCCTGTGGGGTCAGCTCCCTGAGTTAGAGAGTGAGGGAGACCCTGTGGGGTCAGCTCCCTGAGTTAGAGAGTGAGGGAGACCCTGTGGGGTCAGCTCCCTGAGTTAGAGAGTGAGGGAGACCCTGTGGGGTCAGCTCCCTGAGTTAGAGAGTGAGGGAGACCCTGTGGGGTCAGCTCCCTGAGTTAGAGAGTGAGGGAGACCCTGTGGGGTCAGCTCCCTGAGTTAGAGAGTGAGGGAGACCCTGTGGGGTCAGCTCCCTGAGTTAGAGAGTGAGGGAGACCCTGTGGGGTCAGCTCCCTGAGTTAGAGAGTGAGGGAGACCCTGTGGGGTCAGCTCCCTGAGTTAGAGAGTGAGGGAGACCCTGTGGGGTCAGCTCCCTGAGTTAGAGAGTGAGGGAGACCCTGTGGGGTCAGCTCCCTGAGTTAGAGAGTGAGGGAGACCCTGTGGGGTCAGCTCCCTGAGTTAGAGAGTGAGGGAGACCCTGTGGGGTCAGCTCCCTGAGTTAGAGAGTGAGGGAGACCCTGTGGGGTCAGCTCCCTGAGTTAGAGAGTGAGGGAGACCCTGTGGGGTCAGCTCCCTGAGTTAGAGAGTGAGGGAGACCCTGTGGGGTCAGCTCCCTGAGTTAGAGAGTGAGGGAGACCCTGTGGGGTCAGCTCCCTGAGTTAGAGAGTGAGGGAGACCCTGTGGGGTCAGCTCCCTGAGTTAGAGAGTGAGGGAGACCCTGTGGGGTCAGCTCCCTGAGTTAGAGAGTGAGGGAGACCCTGTGGGGTCAGCTCCCTGAGTTAGAGAGTGAGGGAGACCCTGTGGGGTCAGCTCCCTGAGTTAGAGAGTGAGGGAGACCCTGTGGGGTCAGCTCCCTGAGTTAGAGAGTGAGGGAGACCCTGTGGGGTCAGCTCCCTGAGTTAGAGAGTGAGGGAGACCCTGTGGGGTCAGCTCCCTGAGTTAGAGAGTGAGGGAGACCCTGTGGGGTCAGCTCCCTGAGTTAGAGAGTGAGGGAGACCCTGTGGGGTCAGCTCCCTGAGTTAGAGAGTGAGGGAGACCCTGTGGGGTCAGCTCCCTGAGTTAGAGAGTGAGGGAGACCCTGTGGGGTCAGCTCCCTGAGTTAGAGAGTGAGGGAGACCCTGTGGGGTCAGCTCCCTGAGTTAGAGAGTGAGGGAGACCCTGTGGGGTCAGCTCCCTGAGTTAGAGAGTGAGGGAGACCCTGTGGGGTCAGCTCCCTGAGTTAGAGAGTGAGGGAGACCCTGGTGGGGTCAGTCCCTGAGTTAGAGAGTGAGGGAGACCCTGTGGGGTCAGCTCCCTGAGTTAGAGAGTGAGAGAGGCGCTTGGGGTCAGTGCTGAAGGGCCCCCAGGTCCTGCAGTCAGTTCCTTGCTCCAAGTTATGCTGAATATTGGAGTCCTCCTTCCCCAGGATTTCCCACTACTTCTCTTTCATTCCCCCCCCGCCCCCATCAGTCCCCCAAGAGCAACCTGGCCTAGGCCCAGTGGAACTAATAATGATCAGGAAACCAGCAGAGGAGGATTCTGGTCCAAGATTCACAGATCTCTAGCTGCAAGACCCTGGGTGGCTCCCCTCGCCTCTCTGACCTGCAGGAGTCAGAGCATGAACCCACACCTGAGACAGTGTTCCACGCCTGGTACAGAGATTTCTCTTGCAAGAGAGAGGCCAGGCAATGGTCTCAGGCTGGCCTCCAGTCCTGGCTTGCTGACTCACAGCTGTGCTCTTCCAGGCAAGCCACTCTACCCCTCTGGGTCTGTTTCCACATCGGAAAAAGGTGAAAGAATGCCACACCATATACATATGTACACATGCCATATACACAAGTTCCTCGGAAGGATGGGGTACATGGGGGGCACCCAGCACCTAGCAGACAGGGGATACACCATAAATATTGATTTAGTTTCCTTCCTTCATCTCAGCCTCAAGGCAGCTAAGGCAGGGGAGGAAGTTTTTGTTCTTCTAAGTGTAAGTTCCTAGCAGAGCAGCCTGCCCGTTGGCTGATGGCACCCAAACACTGGTGTAACCAGGTCATGCCAACCAAGTGGAGAGGGTGCTGATCACCAGCTGCATGACCAGGGGGCGGGCTGTCCCGCTCACTCTTCCTTCCCCAGGTCCGAGCAGTAGGTGGGGCAGCCCAGCACTCACGCTCCATTCTCTTGTTCCCTTGTCCCCTGGAAATCAAAGTGGCGACTTTCCCAGCCACCCTGCCGTTAGGAGTGGTCACGGGATTGGGTTCTGGCTAGTGAAACAACAACAAAAGGCACAACCTTCAGGCTGGGCCTGGCTTCTGGAGACAATGCCGTGGGAGAAAATGAGACATTCGTGGTCTTGACTGTGGTGATGGTTTCATGTATGTACATATGTTGGAAGTGATCACAGTTGACAACACTGTGTTGCATATGTGAAAGTTGCTAAGAAAGTAGATCCTAAACATTCTCATCACCAGAAAAAAACATTGTAACTGTGTATGGTGATGGATGTTAGATTGTGGTAATCCTAAATGTTCTCATCACCAGAAAAAACATTCTAACTGTGTATGGTGATGGATGTTAGATTGTGGTAATCATTTTGCAATAGATACACATATCAAACCTTGTTGTACACCTAATGTTATTTGTTCATTATATCTCAATTTTAAAAAAATGGTCAAATTGTCCACTTTACATGTGCAGTTTATTATCTGTCAGTCAGACATCAATAAAGCTGTTTTGTAAAGTCTGCCAGGGGTTCAGGGAAAGACAGGTGATGAGCAGATCCCACCACTTCCCTACACTAGACCCTCCACAGGTGTCTGTCCCCGCAGTGTGGCCACGGGGCCACTGGCCTCACCTGGTGCGGGAGGCGTCCCTGGCCCACCCTGGGTCTTTCCTCATCAGCCCGCAGCAGTTCCTCTGGTGTCATCAGGATGGCAACACACTCACGGGACCTAAAAATGTAAGGGGGCACCTTGGTGTACGGCCCTTCTCCACACTAATGTTTCTCAGCCTTCTCTGCACGTCGGAGTTGCTTGGAGAGACTTTAAAAATCCTAACACTCAGGCTGAACCTCAGACTAATTCAGTTGGAATCTTTTGTATGTCCCCAGCTAACTCCCAGGACCATCCAAAGTGAGCCTGGAGGATCCAAATCGAGTTCTCGAATGTGAGCGGGCATCAGAACCACACGGAGAACTTGCTGAAATCCAGATCCTTGGGTCCACCCCAGAATTCTCACCTGCTCCCCGGGGGTGTTGATGCTGTCGCGTGAACCCCATTCTGAGAGCCACAGCTTCAGTGATTGGGACCCCTCAGACTCACTTGTTCTGGGTTCTAATAGAAAGCAAAGCATTTGCACCAAGAGCCCATGAATCCCAGAGAATGCAGCTGAGAACCCCAGTTTGAGAAATATCCAGGCAGTGGACCTAGCATTAAATTTTGAGTTTAAAAACAGGGGCTCAAGTCCTACCTGTACTCCCGTATCACCTACTCACCTCTCTGAGTCGCAGTCTAGGACTTGGTGAGAAGGGAATAATGTCCTCTGCACGTCGGAATTGCTTGGAGAGACTTTAAAAATCCTAACACTCAGGCTAAACCTCAGACTAATTCAGTCGGAATCTTTTGTATGTCCCCAGCTAACTCCCAGGACCATCCAAGGTGAGCCTGGAGGATCCCGATCGAGTTCTCGAACGTGAGTGGGCATCAGAACCACATGGAGAACTTGCTGAAATCCAGATCCTTGCGTCCACCCCAGAGTTCTCACCTGCTCCCCGGGGGTGTTGATGCTGCCGTGTGAGCCCCATTCTGAGAGCCACAGCTTCAGTGATCGGGACCCCTCAGACTCACTTGTTCTGGGTTCTAATAGAAAGCAAAGCATTTGCACCAAGAGCCCATGAATCCCAGAGAATGCAGCTGAGAACCCCAGTTTGAGAAATATCCATGCAGTGGACCTAGCATTAAATTTTTAGTTTAAAAACAGGGGCTCAAGTCCTACCTGTACTCCCGTATCACCTACTCACCTCTCTGAGTCGCAGTCTAGGACTTGGTGAGAAGGGAATAATGTCTGTCTCAGAGAGTGGCTTGGATGTCCAACAGCACTAATCATCAGGGAAATGCAAATCTAAGCTACAATGAGATTCCACCTCACATCCATAGGATGGTAGAAATGTAAGATGGCGCAGCTGCTATGGAAAACAGTATGTGGTTCCTCAAATAATTAAAAACAGAATTATCATATGATCTAGCAACTCCACATCTGGGCATATACCCCAAAAAATTAAAAGCAGCCCTTGATGATATATTTGTACACCCATGTTCATAGCAGCATTATTCACAGTAGCCAAAAGGTGGAAGCAACTCAAGTGTCCATGATGGATGAATGGATAAACAAAACGTGGTCTATACACACAACCGAATATTAAGCCTTAAAAATATTCTGACACATGCTACAACATGGATGAACTTGAGGACACTATACTAAATGAAATAAGCAAGACACAAAAAGACAAATCCTATATGATTTCATTTACATGAGGCACCTAGAGTAGTCACATTCATAGAAATGGAAAGTAAATGGGTGGTTGCCAGGGGCTGGAGGGAGGGAGACATGCTGGGAAGAAGTTATTAGAGAGAGAGGGGTGGAGAGAGAGAGAGAGAGAGAGAGAGAGAAATAGAGAGAGAGAACAGCTTGGAGAATGCAGGGGGATACTATACTGCATGGGTTAGGTGGAGAGAAGACTCGGGTTTTGGTCCCAGCTCCATGGCTTGCCAGCTGTCTGACCTTGGTCAAGGTGCTTATAAGCACTGTAAGATGAGAAAAGGGCTAATGATGGCTGACAGGCTTGTTATGAGGCTTGGGTAGATGTAGAAGTACCTTTTAAAGTGCAAAGTACTACATGGCTTATTTTGTAAATGAAAACATATTTCTACGGTTTTGGGGACACTTGCGAAATAATTTGCAAAGACCACACTAACCCATCTCCTCTGCCCATGTGCAGGTGCTTTTCCCTAAAGGGGCCCTATGAGCAGTTGGTTGGGAAGTCCCCTGTGCTTGCAAAACTGAAAAATACTATCTGAATCCCATGGATGGTTGTTGATGGGGGGCCCATACAAGGGGACCTACCAGTTCCTCAGCATCTGCGGTCAAGGAACCCGTTAGAATGAGCCTCTCTTCATGACCTGCCCCCTATGTAACTGAAGCTCAGTGCAAGTTAAGTGAATGCTTCCATGAATGGAACGAATACAGGGTTTAAAGACATCCTCCATGGCACAGTTAGCCCAGAACCCAGGAGCTTGCTGGCGCTTCAACATTTGTAAGACAGCAAAGACCAGGGCACCGCATTTTATGAGGAAGCCAAGAGGGATCTTGGAAAACCAAGTAACTGAGTAACATGACAGCAGATGAATTTCACTACAGAGAACAATGTAAAGCGTTCACACGAGCTGATGGATTTTGAATTACGTGTAACCTTTGAGGAAAGAGAAGAGGAAAAGATCTTGGTGTCGCTTTGGACAACTCGGTGAAGAAGCCAGAACACAGTGGCCGGCTTCACAATTAAGATGTTCAATCTGCCTGGGGGAGGGAGGAGAGAGATGGAATTGATCTTAATGTCTTCAGGAGAAGTTCATCAGCAGGGGCCTGGACCACCTCCTTCTCCAGATGCCTGGCCCCCAAACCAGAGGGACGAGCATCAAGGTCCAATCTGCGGAAAGCAGCAGGTCCAAAGAGCGTCCTCTTTTTTGGAAAACTGAGAAATAGAAGCTGGGAACAGAAGGAGGGGAGTGCGCATTTATCTTAGTCCATTTGGCAGAAGTCAACAGTTACTCAGAATGAAAAGCCCAAAAGGTAAGGCAGAAAGAAAGAAATGGCTTTTTCTGGGCCATGTCTAATTAACCCTTGGAGCAGCACCGCCATTTTGTTTTACGGAGACATCTTGCTCAGGAAGACTCCAAAATAAAGGTTGGACGTGGGTGTTGCTGAGTGGTTGTTCTCCCCAGGACGTGACTCCCAGAGGCCATCCATCCCTGTATCCAGAGGAGCCGGCAGGGCAAGCGGAACACCTCTGCCCCTGTGCATCCTACATGGAGAATGTGATACCTTAAGCAGCGGTTCTCAACCTTCCTAATGCTGCGACCCTTTAATACAGTTCCTCATGATCTGGTGACCCCCAATTTCATTGTTACAAATTGAACATAATTAAAGCATAGTGATTAATCACAAAAACAATATGTAATTATACATGTGTTTTACAGTGGTCTTAAGCGACCCCTGTGAAAGGGTCATTCGACCCCTAAAGGGGTCGCGACCCACAGGTTGAGAACCGCTGCCTTAAGGGAACGAGTGTGTCTTCTGGAGCCTTCGCCTATGGTTCTAGTGTAAACAAGGATATGAAAAATCAACTGTGTACCGACTGCTGCCTGTTCTTCAAGGCGAGTATGAATTGCCTTTGTCTGGTGTATTCCGACCGTGATCCTGACTCTCCCAAAACAAATCTTTGTAAGTAGACCCACACATCTCATTCTCCTGAGGTTTGGGGAAGGATTTCCTAAACCTTGGAAAAGCTAGTTGAAGGGCAAAAAAGAAAGAAACCCTTCGCCCACAGGTCATCGATTACTTTGGGCAGAAGCCATTTGAAAGGCTCTGCAGTGAGGGCCAGAGCTGGTGTGAATGCTGACAGACCTGACAGCTCACCTTGCAGGTGAAAGATCCGGTTCGGTATAAACAGCCACATTAGCTCCACAGGCAGCGAATAACACAGCGCCCCCTTGAATATGCTAGACGTCCTCGTGATTCAAGAGGCACACGGGGTGGCCAGGTGCTCGGTGTAAATGAAGAGACAGCGTGCAAGCAGCTGCGTGAGAGCCCGCGATGGCTCTCTTCAAGTGAAGATTACTTTATAGAATGTCTAATCTCCAAAGATGATAAAGCAGAGGACTAGGCATGATGCCTTTTTGGACAAAATGATCACTGCGACCTCTTCTCCTTTTGGTATTCTATGAGTTTCGAATCTTTAGGTTGTGTGTGTACCGTGAGTCAGAAAGCAGCCTCTACTGGTGAATTGCAATACTGCAGCCCAGCCCAAGGAGCCATGGGAATTACTAGTAGAGCCAGCTTGCTTAGGAAGTGCTTCCTATGATATTAACTGTTTATGTGAAAATCCTTGGTTGAGGATGAAGAGAAAAGTAGAGACTCAAAGGTCAATTGTTGCCCATGCCATATGAATTATGACCCTGGCCTGTGTGCTCAGTGGTTAGAGCATCAGCCCGCACACCAAAGGCTCTCTGGTTTGATTCCTGGTTAAGAGCATGTACCTGGATTGCAGGTTTGATCCCTGGTCCTGGTCAGGGCACGTGTGGGAGGTAACTGCCTGGGTTAGAGCATCAGCCCGCACATCAAAGGCTCTCTGGTTTGCCCTGGTCAAGAGCATGTACCTGGATTGCAGGTTCGATCCCTGGTCCTGGTCAGGGCACGTGTGGGAGGTAACCGATTGATGTGTCTCTCTCACACTGATGCTCTCTCTCACTCTCTCTGTTTCTCTTCTCCTTCTTCTCCCTCCCTCCCTTCTAATCTCTCTAAAAGTCAGTGGGGAACAAATATCCTCGGGTGTGGATTAAAAAAATAAGAAAGAGAAAAGGTTAAGTATGGAGCAATTCTGAAACAAGAGAAGGTCGGCGGGGCGCTGAAAAGATAAAAAAGCATACACAGCACGTTGTGATTCAACCACCACACCCTCCTGCACACCGAGGGAAGAAAAGGTTAAATATGGAACAATTCTGAAACAAGAGAAGGTCGGTGGGGCGCTGAAAAGATAAAAAAAGCATACACGGCACATTGTGATTCAACCACCACACCCTCCTGCACACCGAGGGGCAGATGCTGGCACAAGCGTTTCCTCTACAAAATAGCTTCGATTTAGCATTTTGAGATATACACCTCACTTCGTAATAGAAGCCATCAGAAAAGTGATTTATTTAGTTATCTCCTCACAGCCAATTAAAAAAAAGTTTATATCTCATGTGACAGTCACACAATGGGCATTCTCTTAGTTTTAAGGCATATAAAGTTGGTCCCTGAGAACAAAGGCTGATCTTTCAAGGTAGTTTAAAATCTCAAGTCGGAAGGGCAGGGTGTGATGCATGGAAACATAGCGCATCAGAATTGGGAGGGTCTCAGAAGTCCATCTTCCCCAACTTCCCCATTGTACAGATGGAGAAACTGAGGCCCAACGAGCAGTGGTGATGTTCCAAAGGCCTTTCGGCAAGAGGATAATGTAATCATAGGCCGAGTCAAGGTTTATTGCTACCAGCCCAGAGCTCTTTATAATTTGATAGCCCAGCTCCTGGATTTTCCAGTAAATTAGGCCATCCTGTAATCCCACCAAAGTATGATTACATATTGGAAATTCCAATCATTCTTCACCAAAGTATATTTCCCAGATGGTCTCTCCCTGCAGGAGGTGGGCCTGGTTTTAACTCAGAAATTATGGTTATGGAAACAGTACGCCCCTCTAATCATATTAACCCGAGGACTGTGTCAACATGGCAAGGTGCCCCTGGAAGGTTAACCACACAAGAGCATGAGAAAAAGAAGCTGACCCTAACCCACCCTGAGCCCTCTTCCTGCAGGGGGAGCAGCTCCTGCCCCCACCCCCAGGACCCTTTGCAGGAGGAATGCTGTGCCCTTCCACAGACATTAGCGTCATCTTAAAGAAAGCTGAGTTAGGGAGAACGAGCCTCCACAGATGCAAGGGCTTCTTCCCTCCCAACATCCCTTATGTTCCTCATAATGGATCCTTTCTTTAACCATTACACCCCTCAATTAGCTCATAATTGCTGTCCGTGCCGTATGAATTATGCATTGTGCAGTGCAAATCCAGGTTCCCTGGCCCCGGACAAATCACAAGCTGTTGAAGAAGCTGGAGTAATTACCAAAACAATCCCAGGAGACCTGGAGGAAATGAGCATTATCTGGTCCACAGACCATTCTTGCAGCCTGCCTTTCCCACTTGCAGCCTGGGCTCAGCCACCCCTCCCCCCCCCCACCCCAGGCTTTAATAGGAAGTTGCTGGAGTTTAAGCCTATACTGAGTGCCCAGCAATGTGCTAACATGTTCCATGCTTTACCATCTTTGTTCCTCGAAACCTTGAGCGGCAGGGTGCTGTGCTATAGGTCGTACAACTTCGCTTGCAGTGCCTTCTCCGTCTGCAGTTGCTGGGCTCCACACGCTGGGGCTTGGGTGAGGTTCACCTTGGGACACGGATGGAAAAGAGGCTGGTTTGAGCAAGTGACAAATGTCATGACAAAGGATGGCTTAAAGCTGTATTTTTAAAAAGGACAAAGAGGGCACTTTGGAAGCACTCAATGCATTAATTACTAGTCATATCACATTTATTAAAACTACTTCTTGAGAACCTCTAAGGGATGGTTAATATAAATCCAAAAGCCTGAAAATCATACTTCCTATTCATTCAAATTCGCGTACACAGATCCTTGACCATCTGTCCTTTCATACCACCATCTCAAATCATTTAGCCAATTCTACACATATGTATACACACACACGTGTATGTGTTGGTTGTATTGAGTTTAATGGTAAGAAGAGAACATGGGCCCCTCAGTGGTTGCTACCTTCCTTCCACCACCGTCTCTAGATTCCAATTTGGAGAGTAATGTATCGCTGCAATTATACCCAAATCCAGGTTGTTTCAATAAGATATATCCAGAGTTTTATATCCAAACCATTTGCAATAAAACAAATTATTCTCTGCAAGTTCATTCAACTTAAGGAGGTAAATGTTTATCTTCAACGTCTATGAATTTTTTAAATAAATGTACAGCTTTCTCTTCTATACCCTACCCATCTTTCATGGGAAGCATGCTGAGCTAACTGCTGCTTCAGTTAATTATTTATCATTTCTCAGTCATTTATTCATCCCTTAAAGGTTTATTTAGGGCCTATCGTATGCTAATATATTGAGTGAGGAACTGGTGTCGCCAAAGAGAAACAGCACGTGATCTCTCTTTTTGAGCAGCCCGTGGTCTGCCAGAGGACCCGCAGCTGCCACAGTGTGAGATGACTCCCTGTGCTGAGGGCTCACAGAGTGAGGACAACGGACTTGGAGGCAAGCAGGCCCCCAGCACCACTTTCTCATTTCATGGTCATTATAATGCTGTTTCCTCATCTAAAAAATGGGAGTAAGTAACAGTACACATTTGCAGTGTTATGATACTCTTAGAATCCATTTAGAAACTTTTGAAATGTCAAGCATGTATCAGATTTTAACTTTAAAAGCAACAATAAGCAGGCGCCGTTTTGAAATGAATGCTGACACAGGATGGCTTCCTGAAGGGACAGCCAGAGACTTCTTTTCATCCTACTCTCTGCACAAGGACACGTCACCTGTCTTGTCGGATTGCTACTTCCTTCACTGGACAAAAGATGAAGTCGAACAAATGGCCTTTAAGGTAGCTTTGATGTTGAAAAGTCAATGATTTTATTTATAGGTAACAAATCAGAAACCCCTTTGGTGGTCTTTCCATCTGCCAGATAGATGATTGGGATCAGGCCTGATGGGGTGATGGAGAATGGGTCGTGGTGGCTGTGATGGGGGGGTTACCTAGTGGTCTGTGAGTGATGTTGCCAAGGGTGCCAGCAGGGAGCTGAGGTCAGGAGATGAGAGACACCAGAACATGCATCAGACTTGAAGGGGAGATGAAGTTTAAATAGAAGAGCGACATCGAAGTTGATAGCAAAGGATCTCACAGGATTGATGTAGGGCCCAAGCAGAGGAGGCCTACTTCTTAGCATGGAAATTCATTCATTCATTCATTCATTCATTCATTCACTCAGCCAACAAATATATACATGTATTTTTTAAATATACTTTATTGATTTGTTACAGAGAGGAAGGGAGAAGGATAGAGAGTTAGAAACATCAATGAGAGAGAAACATCGATCAGCTGCCTCCTGCACACCCCCCACTGGGGATGTGCCCGCAACCAAGGTAGATGCCCTTGACTGGAATCGAACCCAGGACCCTTGAGTCCACAGGCCAATGCTCTATCCACTGAGCCAAACCGGTTAGGGCTATACATGTATTTTTTTAGCTCCCGCTACTTGCCAGTTGTGCTGGGTGTTGTATGTACGGGATGAGTGAGACAGGCATGGCCCCGTCCTCATGAGGTTTACAGTCTCATGGGAGAAGCAGACATAAAGAAAAGAACCACTTAAACATGTAATTATCAGCTCTGACAACTGCTCTCATAAAGTACTCCAGGTTGTCATGGAAGCAGAATCAGCAGACCAGCTCAGTCAGGGAAGCCCATCCTGGAGGCAGTGACATTTCAGCGGTGACATAAAGGATACATAAGAACTAACTAGGTGAAGCCCAGGGAATAATTCTATAAGTGACAGGCACTGTGAACATGCTATTTTATATGGACTTTTCTAAAGGATGAGGGAGGGACATTCCTTCAAAGAAAGGAATCAAAACAGAAGGGAAGCCCTGGCCAGTGTTGTTAAGTGTTTAGAGTACCAGCCCACCCACCGAAGGATCACAGGTTCGATTCCTGGTCAAGGGAATGTACCTGGGATGCAAAAAACAGCCAGAAGGACCATCACATGTTGTCTTCATGTATAAATGGGCTTATATATAAATAGAGAGAGAGTGTCAAAATATTTCTTGTTTATCAAAGTTTCAGAAACTGCTGTAGCAATATCTGTTCTGTTTGTTCTTCAGGACATGAGCCCTGGTTAGCCTCCCCCTCCCCCTCCCTGTCCAATGCTTTTCTACTCTCCGAGGGAAGGGTGGGAGGCAAGAACTGTTTCCCAAGTGTGTTAAATAGCAAAATAGTTCCACCAAATGTTAATAAACATTAAGTAGGAATAAAAGAGAGTCCAAAATCCAATATGCCCAGGAAATAGATTAAATGGCTATGCATACTTTTATTTCAGAGCTTTTGCTATCATACAATTTGCATTGTAAGTCTTTAATTGGGAATATGTTTAATAACAATTTACAAACGTATTTGACCATGGAATGTGCTTTTACAGGAATATCTCTTGGGTGTGTTGTGCTTCAGAATAAATGCTGTTTAAATAAGTAACTCAAATTTTGGATTTAAAAGTGAAATGGATCTTAGAGGACACCTCATCCAAAACTCGCACTTTACAGAGGACTACGAGTAACAACTTTGGGTTTAACTCCACTTTTCCAACATTACTACATTCTGTGGTTGCCCATCCTCTGAAGTTGCAGGAGGGAAAGATGTTATAAAGAGATAAGGAAACTGACAGAACCATGTAACTTTGGGCGAGTCACTGCTCCGGAGCCCAGTGTCTTAGGCTGGAAGGAACACGAGATGGGTCCTTGGGTTGTTGAAAAGCCGGTGCCGTATGTAAAGCACCTGGGACGGAGGAAGCACTCAGTACGTTATTAGCTCTTCCCTTCCCACCTGGGAAATAAGCATCATGCTTTATGTAAATCCTATATGCAAATATTCTATATTCTATATGCAAATATTCAAGACATTTTTTATCATGTTGGGTTTTATCCTCACCCCCATGGGAACACATTAATGCAAAGTAAAATACTCTGTTCAGTTCTGCTGGTTTAGTATGATGCCTCATTTTCCCAGGAAACCCTTCTCTTTTATAACCTAGTGTTAAACTACATTAAAGACAAATATTTTGCAGTTTATCAACCTTTACAGGAATCCATGCTTCAGAATTAGAGCATTTCAACTGCAGGTTCCCTTACTCTTTAGAAGAGTAAAAACAGACTTCCCGAGGGAGGTGACTGGTCCCGAGTCGCTGTGAGACCTCGAAGCAGCCCCAGCCCCAGCCCCGTCAGCCATGACACTTTGCTCCTGGATTCTCTTACCTCCGTGAACCCAGGAAACTCTGAGAGATTTCTGTGTCCTCATTGAGTTGGGAAGATGCAGTTGTGAAAAGAGGAAAACCTTCCATTGTCAGTTTGGCGTTTTGTGCCACATGGAGGATTGGCAGGTTGGAGAGGGGTCTGAGCTGGAGTCCAAGCTGGGCACAGATCGCTCCCTCTCTGAAATCAGTTAGGAGGGAAGAGAAGATGCTGGACCCAGAGAAAGCCTGCTTTCCGAGTACACACAGCGGAGTGGGTGTCAGGCTGCGGCCAGCACTTAACGCAAATCAGTTGTGCAGACTTTAGAAACAAGAACAAAGGTAAACTGAATCTGGCTGAATGTAACTTTCTATGCAATTGAGCATCTCAGCTCTCTGATATGCAGTCAGCTGTGGGCTTGGGCAGTACTGCAGACAGGATAACAGCAGACCTGGAGCTGTGGGTCTGGGTTCTAGTGCTGCCCCTTCACTCCGGTCTGATCCCTCAGCAATCCTATGGGAATCATCGCTGCTTGCATTTTTATAAAAATTAACTGAAAGCCCTGCCAGTGTGGCTCAGTTGGTTTGGCAGTCGTCCTGTGCACCAAAAGGTTGCTGGTTTGATTCCAGGCCAGGGCACATGCCCTGGTTTGAGGGTTCAGCCCTCGGTTGGGGGGGGTGGGGGGTGCAGGAGGCAACTGATCCATGTTTCTCTCCCTTTCTCTCTAAAAATCAATAGAAAATATTTTTAAAAAATAAAAATAAAATAAAATAAATAAAAATATATTCAACCCATTGTATGCCATAAGCATCTGTAGACGCAAGCGGCAGACCTTCCCCACACACCACGTGCGTCTATAAAAAAATATCTTTTCCCTAAGTAGTAGCCGTGACCAACTTTAAAATCATTTTTTGTGAGAATTTTCTGCTGAAAATATTCAAGAACACCTGAATTGTGAGTAATATATTTTTATAATATTCATTGCAAATTGATTTTTCTTAATTAAATTCAAAATATCATGGTGTGTGGGGAGGGTTTCTGTTTTGAACACGTGGTAGCTAACTGGTTAAAAAACTCTCTATATATAAAGAGCCAGAAGCCTTCACATCCGAAACAACCAAACGGATGACCAGACAGGCTGAGTGGGGCAAGAAGGCTGGCAGGGGGGTTAGTGAGGGACGACTAAACTACTGAGCAGCAGACTGCGTGGGGCAACCAGGCCGGTGGTGGGGGCAGTGAGGGGTGACCAGGCTGGCAGAGGGGGGCAGTGAGGGGTGACCGGGGGTGACCAAGCCAGCGGGGGTGGGGGCAGTTGGGGGCGACCAGGTTGGCAGGGGGGATAGCTGGGGGTGACCAGGCCTGCAGGGGGGCCAGTTAGGGGTGATCAGGCAGGCAGGCAGATGAGCAGTTAGGAGCCAGCGGTCCTGGATTGTGAGAGGGATGTCCAGCTGCCAGTTTAGGCTCGATCCCTGGGATCAGGCCTAAACCAGCAGTCGGACATCCCCCGAGGGGTCCTGGATTGGAGAAGGTGCAGGCTGGGCTGAGGGGACCCACCTCTGTGCACGAATTTCTTGCACCGGGCCTCTAGTAAAAAAAAATAATTAGATGAAATCAGACATCTACTCCAATAGCGCATTGCTCCTCCAGGGCAGGCACCACACTCAGGGCTGTAGGAATAAGAACATCCTTTGCCATCTTGGCCCTCTCTGCTGGGACACTTCTGTTTTCTTTTTTCTAGGAAATGATATTTACTTAGATTGAGAAAATAAGAAAGCACAAAGTTTTAAAAGTTGACATACACCTCAAACATCACACAATTCAGAAATCATAGATTTTTATTAATTGCCTGAAATGCAGTGGGACTTTCATCCCTGATTCTGTGATAGGTGCGCTCACCAAGAATCCCTACAAAGTGCTCACCAAACAGCAAGCGAGATTCACCAAGCTGATGCATTCGCTTATGCCTGGCCCACACCAGAGACCTGGGCTTTGCAGCCACTGTGCTCTTAAACCCAAGAGCCAATGATGGGATTCTGTGAATGACAGTTGAGTCTCCTTGAGCAAAATCTGAGAATCTGCCAGGCAAGTAGGAAGAACAGCAGACGGGTCCCTGGCACCCAATGTAAAAGCAAGTCACCCTGGCAGTTGATGCTAAGCGGCTATGTCTTCCTGTTCCTAGGTCATAGGTCCAAGCCCCACACGTGACATGGGGTTTCAGGGTGCGAGCCCTATAGCAAGCCATGTGTTGTAGGGGGGTGCCAGCACCAGGGAGGGAGCGGGACCTATGAGATTGGAAGACAGACTGGCCCTGACAAGCTTGTTCCATCTAGCCCAGTGATGGCGAACCTTTTGAGCTCGGCGTGTCAGCATTTTGAAAAACCTAACTTAACTCTGGTGCCGTGTCACATATAGAAATTTTTTGATATTTGCAACCATAGTAAAACAAAGATATATATTTTTGATATTTATTTTATATATTTAAATGCCACTTAACAAAGAAAAGTCAACCAAAAAAATGAGTTCGCGTGTCACCTCTGACACGCGTGTCATAGGTTCGCCATCACTGAATTCTAGTCAGACCCAGCCGGTAGCAGATCTTGGGAAGGCTCCTCATTGGAAGGAGGGCAGAAGGCACCATAGAAGGTGACAAGGTGTAGTCTTCTCAGATCAAATGGTCCTGGAGTCACCCAAAGAACCTCCCTAAAAGGTTTTCTTCCCACCTGGAAAGTTAAGTCCTAAATGCAGGGAAGTCTTGCCACGGAGCAGAGCAGGCTTGGGGTGGGCTGTGGACATCAGCGAGCCCACCTCCAATGCTACAGGTGAGGAACCTGAGACAGTGGGACATGCAAGAGGTCACACAGTGAGCAAGTGGCAGGGCTGGTTCTGAAACCCAAGCTCCTGAGTCCGGGGGAACCTGGGGAAGCCCCCAGGGCCAGCTCTCTGAACACCTGCTGGGTGGTGTCCAGAGCACACCTGGCAGGAGACGCCCATCCCCCTGGTTAGGAAGTGGGTTGAAAGCTCACCTGTAAAGCTAAAGCTTGCTGTGTAGACCTGCTCTCCTGTTCCTCCTCTCCAGCAGCCTCTGCCACCCACTCCCAACGAGATCCTCCTGGCTCCCTGGCAGCCATAAAATGACCCATCCAAGATGAAAACACACGCGTTCTCCCTAAAACTCGTACATGACTTTGCTCATTTGGACTGGAACCCAGACAGGAGACATGGCCTAGCTAAACACTAGGCGACTGGAGATACTGGGGGTGGGGCAGAGAGACACTTTGTAAAGTATATGATCATCTAACCACTGTGCTGTACACCTGGAACCAATACAAAATAATACTGAATGTAAACGATAACTGAAAATAAAATTTAAAATAATTAAAATGATGTGTACTAAAATAAAATCACCCAAGGCACCTTAAGTTTAACATAAATACGTAAATAACTGCAAAGTGGCCCCCCCGGGGGCAGGGGAATGGAATTGGTAATAAACCAGAGAAATGTGCCCATTCATCTTCTCAGACATTTATTGAGCACCTACTATGTGCAGGGCACGGGATGTCACTGTCCCAGACACTGAATCAGCACTACAGGCAGTGTCCAGCCTTCTTTCTGAATGTAAGCCTCCCAATCCTGGGCTGGCTTGCTTTCTTTCTTTCTTTCTTTCTTTCTTTCTTTCTTTTGCCACCAACAAAACTCTGACCTCTCCCCAAGCACACAATGCAGGCAGTCACTCATGCATTAACAACCACCGGGCCCCAAAGGTCGTTTCTATGACAACCCGGGGGTCCTTAATGACCCTGGCAGGCCAATGATTTTGTTTTGTTTGAGAGTGAAGGAATAATAAGTCAGGCTGGCTTGCTCAGGAGCTCTCCCCCTCCCCCTCGGACGCCCCCATGCCCCTCCGCCCGCTCTTTCTTTCTTTCTTTCTTTCTTTCTTTCTTTCTTTCTTTCTTTCTTTCTTTTGCCACCAACAAAACTCTGACCTCTCCCCAAGCACACAATGCAGGCAGTCACTCATGCATTAACAACCACCGGGCCCCAAAGGTCGTTTCTATGACAACCCGGGGGTCCTTAATGACCCTGGCAGGCCAATGATTTTGTTTTGTTTGAGAGTGAAGGAATAATAAGTCAGGCTGGCTTGCTCAGGAGCTCTCCCCCTCCCCCTCGGACGCCCCCATGCCCCTCCGCCCGCCTGCGCTGATATACTGTTATCTGGCTGCGCATCAGCCCCAGAGACGGGGAGGCAGCCAGCAATGAAAGACAAGAGCCCTGCTGCAGACAAAGAGCTGTAAAGGACCAGAGTGTGCCCTGCATACAGGGCTGCCAGGCTTCATTAATTCCATCGCTGGCCAGCGAGTGGGAACCCGGGCCCTGGGATCCAGGCTGCTGGAGTCAAAATGTCTGTGTGAACCCCAAACCACCTCTGGGCTCCTTAGAAAGATCCAGCATGTGCAGGCCCTACCCAGGAGCTGCACCAAATCACAGCCGGGCGGCAGGGCTGCCAGTGGTGGGGAGAACAGGCAGTTCCTGTGCAGCCCACCAGCTTCCATACAGTCACCGGTAACTTTGGGGGCTGGTTAAGCACCCAAAGCGGGCAGCATGGCCTCCTGGCTGACTGCTGTCCATCATCCATCCTTGGGGCCTTGCCCCTCTAGCTTCTTCAGTCTGGTTCTGGTTTCACCCTGAGAAACTTCCTGCGGAGGGAGCGTGCATTGTCTTCCGATCTTGGGGCAAACGGGCCTCCAGCTTGTCACATTAATTTTCCAATGTGATGTTTGGCAGCATGGGATTTTGATAGCAGACACTTGAAATTATTTTGGTTGTGTGTGCACGGCTGAAATCCCCTAGAATAAGTCATTATCCTCTACAAAAAAAAAAGAAAAATAGCTTCTACTGGCTGCCTGGTGACCCAATCGGCTGATTCATTTTCCATGCTTTCCCTCAAGTAATTAGCGTTTTCATTTTTCCCAACCTGCCTATTAGAGAAACTCCAGGATCTCGTTCGGTAGAAGCATATTTTTGTTGTTTTGAGTTGACTTGCCTCCGCCTACAAAGGAGAGACCGGGAGAAAGGCACAAAGAGATGTGGGATTGAGGCCTGTGCTCTCCTGCTGGGCTGCTGATCAGTCGAGGACTTGCGTGGATGGAAAGGGCAGGGTGCTGTGGTCGAGGACCCAAGGCAAGGGGCCCTGCGGGGATTCCGGCCTCGCTGTTGGTCTCAGGCCTGTGTCCACATGACATTGGGCCAGGAAGTCTGGTCACTGCACAGCAGTCACCGAGTCCCTCTCAGCCGTTGAAAATCCAAATGGGGCAGAAGCAGGATGCTGCTGGTTACAGGGAGAGCACCCATCATCCCTCCCTCCTCTGGCCTCAGTTTCCCCTCTGTCGAACAAATGGTTTGATGGAGATCAGGAACGGAAAACTCTGAGGTCCCACAGGCCAGCAGACAGTATTGATGAGGTGGGTGCCTGGATGATGTTGGCAGCACCAGCACAAGCTGCCAGATGAGGATGTAGGCCCAGGGTTGCCAGAGTTCCTCAGGGTCTCAAAGGAAGACAGAACTCGGATTTTTAATGTGAAATGGTCAGAGTTTTAAATCTTGTCAAGTAATTCTAACGTTTCAGAACATGATGCTGATCAAACAAACAAACAAACAAACAAAAAAATCGCCCTGCGTATAACCTGTGGTCCCAGGGCCACCAGCTTGCACCTTCTGCTCTAGACCTTGGCAGCTCCAGCCGTAAGGAGATGACGTATTTCGGAAGCAATGCCGTGCATCTCCAAGGTCTTTGAAATCTGTGTCTACCTTTCCTTCACTGGGACATGCTCCAGAACTTACCCTGAGTTCAGGCCTGTCGCTGTGCCCCCTGTACCCACCTTTTGTTACCTCCCAGGGTAGAAGAATGAACTCATCCCAGGCCCCTGCACTCACCTCCAAACCTCTTCCTCAGGCCAGGGAAGAGGTGAGCCATCCGACCTGGGTTCAAGCAGATGCTGCTTATGCTCCTCTCCAGGGAATGGGGCCACTCAAGCTCACAATAAATGCTGCTTCTTCAGTCCTCACTTTCTAGAACTTACAGTCATAGACACAATCGGCCATGATTCTGTCTCACGAGCCACATGCGGCTCTTTGGCCCCTTGAGTGTGGCTCTTCCACAAAATACTAGCTCTTCCACAAAATACTGACTTCTGTGCATGGGCCATGAAGTTTCAATCGCACTGTACGTGGTATTTTGTGGAAGAGCCACACTCAAGGGGCCAAAGAGCCGCATGTGGCTCACGAGCTGCGGTTTGCCAACCACAGCTCTAAACCTTCTCAGTCTCCTGCATGTCTCCTTTCTTCTCCCACATCCTAACGTGGACTGTCCCCACGGCTCGGTCTTCTCCTGTCTCCACTAGTGTTCTTAGCACTTATGCCTCCGGTTCTACTTTCTCAGCTCGAACTCTGAACGATAGTGGCAGTTTCCCACTGCTTGGGGCCACCCAGGCTCAAATGATCCAGAAGGAAAGCATTATCTTTGCCCCAGAATCCATCCCCGCCTTGGTCACATGGTCACCTTTAGTGGCCTCATCGCTTGAAACTGGGTGGCAGCTTGGCATAACAGAAAGAGCCCAAGTCCTGGGGCCTGATGGTCGCCATTCATCTTAAGTTTCCTCATTTCAAGATGAGACTGTTCTAGGAGTAAGCAATCTAGAGATTGACAAGTCAGCAAAATGATTTTATAAACATATTTTGCTTTCCACTCTCGGTTATAATATTCATTTCCCACTCTCCTCTCATCCCAATCCAACAGCTACAAAATCCGATCAATGGCCCCTCCCTCCTGTGGGTTCTCGCTCACCTTTTCTCCCAGGTGGCGCCTCATGCACTCTCACCAATACCCCTGCCGTCTTCCAGGCTGGAGCCGCTCTGAGACTTCCCAATTGCTTGCTGAAGGCATCGTGCTGAATGAAACTCCATTTGTCTACAGCTGGCAGTGTGTCCTCAGTGCATGCTAAACGAAGCCCACAGTCTTCATCCCGACTTTCCAAGCCCTTCACAGCATGGCCCAGTGTGTCCCACACTCTTCGATATCGCTTGCTAGGCTCTCCAGACAAATGGAAGGTGTGTGTTTGTCTATTGCCTGCTGAGCCCATAACACTTCCGTTAGCTGGACTGGTCTTCACTATCAATTTCACCTGAATCTAAGTGCTTATAAGTGTGTAAGGCTCCGCTCAAGGTCACGTTCTCCAGAAAGTCTGTTCTGCTCTCCCAGTCATTCTCTCCCCTCCTCCTAGTTCAAGGCTACTTTGTTCTTTCTCTTTCTGGTACATTATGGACCTTGTCTTAGTCTGCTCAGGCTGCCATAACAAAATACCATAGACCGGTGGCTTAAACAGTAGAAATATATTTGGAGAAAGTCTAAGGTCAATGTTCCAGCCAATTCAGTTTCTGCTGACGACCTGCTTTCTGACTTGCAGATGGCTACCTTCTCTCTATATCCTCAGATGACCTTTCCTCATTTCATGGAGAGAGAGAGAGGGAGAGAGAAGAAGAAGAAGAAGAAGAAGAAGAAGAAGAAGAAGAAGAAGAAGAAGAAGAAGAAGAAGAAGAAGAAGGAGGAGGAGGAGGAGGAGGAGGAGGAGGAGGAGGGAGAGGAGGAAGAGGAGGAGGATAAAGAGGGACTCTCAGGTGTCTTCCCTTCACTAGTCCTATAGCATCAAAACCGCACTATTATGATTTCATTTAACCTTAATTACTTTCTTAGAAGTCCCATCTCCAAATACAGCCCCTCTAGGGTTAGGGTTTCAACATATGTGTTTTGAGGGGACGCATATTCTGTTCATACAGATCATGCATTGACTGGGCACATATTATTCCCCCTTCTAAGCCCTAAGCTTTTCTAGGACAGACTCTGTGTCTTGTGTATATACAGTGTAAATGGTATTTAATGGTGCCATTCATGTACTAGGTGCTCAGCAAATATTTGTTGGATGAGTTTGCAAACAAGGTCTCCCCCTCCAAGTCAGCGATTTTCAACCTTTTTCATGGCTCACATAAACTACTACAAGTCTGCGGCACATCAAAAAATATATTTTTTGCTGATCTGACAAAATATATATATATATAATTTTGATTCATTCATGCCAGGTGGCTATTGTTGTGTTGGCTGTTGTCACTATTTTTATTTGACAATAGAAGGGAAAAGAGGTCAGTGCCCTTGACTAAATGGCCAGGTAATGCATGTTTTAAAAATTTGTATGGCACACCAGTTGAAAATTGCTGCTCCAAGTCATCAGAAACCAACAGCTGGCAGATGGCTGGGGTTTTTATGTCAGTGCCTCTGCCTACATGCAGCCACTTACCTAGATCCGCCTCCTCTGCCTCTCCCCGGGCCGCAGGAGGTAGCTCACCTATCACTTCTTTTAGAGACTCCACCTGAATCTACCAGGTAAATGGAGGGTTTCTCACCAGCCTGGCGAGTCCCTCCATCTCAGTCTCTGTTGCCTAATGACCCACATTTGTGTATAGGCCCATCTTCCCAAGTGCGGTCCTTACAGGCAGGGGCTGAGCCGCTTCAGTCTTGTAAACCCAGCACCTGGCATGTTGCTTGACAACTAATAACAGCACAATTAAATATTTTTGGAATAAGGAAAGAATAAAAACGGGAACATTAAGAAAAAATTTCCCTATCTTTCCTATAAACTTCCTGAAATTACCTTTTAAAAGCAAATTTATTTTAACACTTCAGACAATTACTTTATGTGACTGTTCACAGGATATTCTCATTTCTGATCTCATGACAATGAAAAAAAATAATTAGTATACAAAGAAGTTTGAAAGAAGAAAAACTGGAGATCTGTATTAAATTTGAAAAGATAATTTCTCAGTAGCAGTAGCTCCTTGCTATTCATGAGCAATGTGTTTAAAACCACAAATCTTCAGGTTCAATTGTTCTAGGATAGTACGTAGTTTCTCTCAAGGCTAACACGGGCGAAACGTATGAGGCTATCAGCTCCATAGCAATTCTAGTAACAGTAACACTAAATTATAATGTTAACACTTACAGAGCCAAGCACTCGGCTAAACAGTATGAACATATTCCCATATAATGTTCACAACAATCATAAAAGGTCAGAATTATTATTATTTCCATTTTTCAGATATAGAAACTGTGACTCAAAGAGATAAAGTAACTTGCCTAAGGACATGTAACCTGTCAATAGCTAGCATGACCAACCATCTGGTTTGCCCGTGATGTGGGACTTTTAGTGCTAAAATTGGGGCCATCACAGCTTCCCTGCACACCGTCCTGGGACCCCTGTACAGGGGAATTACTTACCTGGTGTGCACACTCTGGGTGCCAAAAATGTAAGTGCAACTGGTGATGAGCACAAGATTCAACACATTACAACGTTTTTGTGTTTTCCCTAATTTAGAGCTTTGTAAAGGATTAGTCTATATGGCAGAGATCACTGATTGTCACCCAATATTCATTTTCCTTCTCCTATTGGAATAGAATGTTTACCAGACTGCATGGCTGCCCTGAACCACATCTCCCAACATCCCTTGCATGGCCATGTGATCAAGTCCTAGCCAATGGGATGCTAGCAGAAGTGTCTGGAATACTGTCCAGGACCTTTCCTGAGTAGAGGTGATGTGCACAATTTATTCTTTCTTCTCCATCATTTTCTCTCTTCTGCAACAGAAATGCCGCTTGGACTACAAGGACAAGGGCCACACTGCAAGGATGGCAAAGTGGAGATCTAGAAGGTTGTTGGGCCTCTGAACTAGTTGGGTGCTATACCGGCCTTTGATCTGCCCCCCTTCACCCCCAACTTATATATAAAAAATAAACAAGTTTCTGTCTTCTTTAAGCCACTGTTATATTTTACTTTTTGTTTAGTTGCAATTTTAATCCTAAAGAAAATAGTTGCAGTGATTGAGGTTGTTGCATGAAAAGAAGCATGTGTCACACCTTATGCTCAGTTTACACCAACAAAGCACAGACACCGCTCAGCCTTGATGGTCACACTATGCAGACAGAAAAAAAAGACCTCAGGCCCAGCCAGGGTTGCTCAGTGGTTGAGTGTCAACCTATGAACCAGGAGGTCACGGCTTGATTCCCCATGGAGGGTATGCAGAAGGCAGCCAATCAATGATTCTCTCATCATTGATGTTTCTATTTCTCTCTCCCTCTCCATTCCTCTCTGAAATCAATGAAAACATATCGCTTAAAAATGTAAGACAACATCTAGCACAGAAAATATATTCTAGTAAAATGTCTAGCACATAGTAGGTGGCCAAAAATGTCAATCTTGAAAAGAAAGAAAAACAAGACCTCGGTTGCCATGGGCTCGGCTACTTCTCCCCGTGGTTTGGTGCCATTTTTTCATCCCCTGTACCCTTCGCTGTCCTGTCGTCCCTGCTGAGCTGCTTGGGAATGTTGTGTCTGGGCTATTATTTGAACAGCAGATAATGTCTTCATTTGTGATCACACACAGTTTACACTTTAAGTGGAAATTCCTCACCAGCTCGCTGTCTCTCCCTCCGACTTTCATTCCTCTTGGTTAGCCTGGGCCCCGTAGACACTGGAACCGAGAAGAGCTCCCCTTTTGCACAGATTCTGCTGGGTACCCCAGGGGCGATGCCCCCGCTGAGCAGCCCCCTGCTCTGCCCACTCTCACTCCAGTGCACTTCTGATCTGCATCTCAGCGGCAGACAAGATGTTCGTAGCTCCTGATTTTTGATGCTTTTCATGAAACAACTTCCAGAATGAATACAACATGAAAATGGCTCCCTAAGATGCTGCAGTCAAAACAGCACACGTGCCGTCCCCACATCATAATGGATAGAGGCTTCTGCGTCGAGTGTACAGAGCGACCAAGCTCCAGACAACGGCCCGGCCTAGCATCGCGTAGGGTGCATGGCCAAGTTAGCCGAATGGGAGTCACGGCTCAGGTCTGAAGTGTTATGTCTTCCCTCATTTCATCTCTCACAGGCACATGCTGGCTCCTGCCCTTTATAATATAAAGCTTATATTAGCTTTAACCAGTAGTTTGTTATGTAAAATGTTCCACATGACAGCTCAGCTTTGCCCTAATTCTCCCATTTCCTGCAACCTCTTAAAGATCTTTCTTAATGTCCTTGCTCTGTAATCCATTAATTTCTGCTTTATGAGCGAGACTTCCCTTGATATTTCTTTGCTACTAATCTTTTTTTCCCCGTCTTTTTTCAGTCCTTTTCCCCTCCTCTTGACATCCTCTCTTGCCAAGCTCTTCTCCACATTGGATACAAACCTCTCTTATTTTAAGTTAGGTCTTTCCCCCAATATTTCATCCTCCACCAAAGGAGAAAACAAATGGTCAAGATGGCGTCCTCAGAAACACAAGCAAAACAAGGTTTTCTTCAGGTAGTTCAAGGTGAGACCTAGTGCAATATTCCCACTTCACCTTGCTATCGATTTCTTCCCCTTTCTTCTATGAACTCCATTACGTCTTGGTCTTGATCCTTTCTCGCAACGCTGATAATGAATATCTAATATAATAAGGCACTCCAGACTGTGCAATGAGCATTTTGAAACCAGGAATCATGTCTTTTGCTTTTTTTCCATGGGGCCAAACAGTATTAGGTTCTGCATAGATGTTAGATGATTAGATACTGGAAACTACTCAGCTCTCTTTGTTATAAATTAATAATTTTATGATCATGATCTAAGAAGTTACTGGACTTTCTAAAAATTACCTGATAAACTGGGCTTTGTCAAAATAAAACTCCGCTTTTTGAAAGGCACTGTTAGCAGAATAAAAAAAAAAAAATAAGCCACAGAATGAGAGAATATAAAGGCCTTGTATCTGAATATTTGAATAATTTAAATAATCAATAATAAGGAAACAACACAATCAAAAACTGGGCAAAATATTTGAATGGCTATTTTATGAATGAAGATATATGGGCAGGATATAGGGAGATCATCCTCATTAGCATTAGGAAAATGCAAATTAAAAACCATAAGCAGACATCATTTTCTACTCTGTGGCTAAAACTACAAGATTGCCCATGCGAAGTGCTGATGAGAGGGGAAGGAGCCAGAGCACTCACACACTGTTGATGGCCACGTAAAACTTTGTACGTTTCTTAAAAAGTTAAATATACACCCACCGTATGACCCAGCCATTCACTCCTCAGTCGTAACCCACAGGAAATGACAGCCTATGTTCCTACAAAGACTTGTAAAGGAATCTGCATAGCAACTTAATTTGCAGTAGCCAAAACCAGGGAAAAGCTCAAATGTCCATCCGCAAATGAATGGATAAACTGTGGTACCCTTACACTGGATACTGCTCAGCATTATAAAGGAATGGATGTTTGATACATATTACAACATGGATGAATCTTAACATAATTGTGCAGGGTGAAAGAAACTGGACAAAACAAGTGTACACTCTGTGATTCCATTGGTGTAAAACTCTAGGACATACAATAGAATCCATAGTCAGAGAAGGCCTCTGAGTGATTGCTTAAGACTGGGGCAGGAGAACGGGGAAAGGCTAAGAGGGGGGAGAGGGAATTTTGTGGGGGGGTGACGGATATGCTTACAATCGTGATGGTTTTATGAGTGTGGATAGATAGGTAGTTTATTGTTTTTGATTACTGTCCCTCAGTCTTTCGATTGCTTTGGTTTTCCTCAAAACCTCCTCTAGTCTAGCTACCCCCCCCCAAAAAAAAATAAAGATGCCACTCACAGAGCTACAGTCCAGAGGCCAATTTGGCCTGAAGTAAAACTGGCTGCAGGGTGTACTGACGTTGCTATCAAACACGTGTCTGGGAATTTGGGATATTGTTGTATTGTGTTACTGACACGTACGTCTCATATTTTCCTCAAGCATCTTGTCTTCAGCCCCAATTAGGAACAGTCAAGTGGAAGGCTGCAGCTCAGATCCCTTTGAGAGTCTGGGTGTTAGTAGTCAATGCATGAAAGATCCTGCTAAGCAGAGCTGGATATGACGTCACAGCCTGGACCCCTGTCAAGTGCCCAAACAAGCAGAGTTCCCTCTACGGATCGTGGAGCCTCTTCGGTGCCGGGACACCAAGGTGAATTTGATCACACGGTGCAGTGAGATTTACCTCCCAGAAAGCTGGGAGCCCTCAGAGGTGCTCGAGTCCGAGTTGGTGGAAGATATTCTCAGAGTATGTGTAGGATGGGCTGTTCTCAGGAGGGAAAACTGAGAATTTAGGTTCCAGAACACCTCTCAGAGCCACGAAGCTTTACTGATTATATTTCAAGCATGACCCCCCTTCATCACCTCCCAGCTGCAAATTGGGAGTCTGCTGTAGTCTTTTCACACTAAGGCTAAAGGTGGCACCGAATGGCAAAGGCAGACATGGAGGAGCTCTGGGAGGGCATTTTCCTTTCTTCCCCCCCAACCCCTCTGTGCTGAACCAACATCCCAAGCAGCAGGCCGGGCTCTCAGGGAACAGTGTGAAGGGAGGTGCTGGAGTGTCTGGCTAACTCTGAGGGGATCCGACCTAGCTGAGGCCTGGGCCCAGCATTCCAGGCCTCACACATCCCTCATCACCTGTTGTCCAGTTTGGTTTTCATTTAGCTTTTCCAATGCTCTGCAAACACAAAGACTCTCTTTCCCACCATCTCGGGGTTTCCTCCTTCCAGCAACCTCTCAGCACGGGCTTCCATGCTGCCTGTCTCAGAATGTGCTCCTAGGAGGGGGTGGCCTGCTTGCAGCAGTGTGGGCCTGGGCGGAGAGCACCGGATTCCAGACACACATCAATCAGATCCAATTGGAGGGCGCGGGGCCCCAGGTGGGCCACGGCCTTTCTCTGTCCCTCCAGCTGCTTCTCTGACCAGCCTTCTTCCCCTGTGATTTATGTATGTGGACAGTTAGTGAAACACAGCAGTGGCTTCCACCCAGGGACCATCTTGCCCCCAGGGAATATTCGGCAACGTCTTGAGACATTTTTGGTTGTCACAACTTGGGGTTTGCTACTAGAATCTGGTGGGTAGAGGCCAGTAATGACACTAAACCTCCTACAGTGCCCAGAACAGTGCCACAACAAAGAATTACCCTGCCCCAAATGTGCCGAGTTTGAGAAACCTGATAGACAGCAAGGCCCTGCAAACCATAAGGTGAGAAACGCTATTCCACAGTCCATGCGATGACCCCAGAGAAGAGACGCTCCTCCTCCAGGGAGCCTCAGACACGTAATTATTGTGAAAAGATAGGAACCCTGAGGATTTAGTAGAAGTGACAGCTGAGAGCAGAGAAAGTAATGGTTATTTGTAAACAACACGGAGAAGGAATTAATTGTGGCCGATGTCTAAGATGGGGATATTTTCTAGAAAGAACTGATGTGTGCATAAGACTTAACAGTTTTTATGAAGTGCTTTTTAAAAACCTTATCAAAAATATTTAAAGCACTTTTTAACCAAAATAAGAACATCAACAGCAAAACCCACAGGCTTTGGCATGTAGAAGTTTAGTTAGATTTAGCCAAAACATAACTCAGACAAATGAGGTGCTGCCATGTATACTTTGGAGATTTCTGGATTTTTAGATGACAGAAATGGCTACATAAAAATTATCTTGTTGACTTGAGAAACTTTATTTATTGCTTATTTTAGCAGGAGGAACAAGATCGTAATGGGAATGGTATATAATACATGCAAGTTAAAAGAAGAAAAACCCATGATTCTAATATGGAGAGATGAATGCTGTTAACATCTTAGGGAGTAAATTCATATCTTTATTATAAATGATTATCACTTTCTGCATGCTATATTGTGGATTTAAAAAACACATATTATACACATCTCCCCACCTAAATATTCATATAGACAACATCAGTCCTGGAGCAGGCTGGCTGTGCTATGTCACTGCAGCCCATGCTGTGTGAACACCAGGCAATGTTGTTAGATAATGTGAGTGTGAGGAACATCCTGAGGTTTGAGGAGGGGTTTGTTTGTTAGTTTGCTGTTGTTGTTGTTGTTGTTGCTGTAGTTCTTTATTCTGCATGCTATATTGTGGATTTAAAAAGCGCATATTATACTATACACATCTCCCCACCTAAATATTCATATAGACAACATCAGTCCTGGAGCAGGCTGGCTGTGCTATGTCACTGCAGCCCATGCTGTGTGAACACCAGGCAATGTTGTTAGATAATGTGAGTGTGAGGAACATCCTGAGGTTTGAGGAGGGGTTTGTTTGTTAGTTTGCTGTTGTTGTTGTTGTTGTTGCTGTAGTTCTTTGGAAAATGGCTGGCTGTGCTATGTCATGACAGCCCGTGCTGTGTGAACACCAGGCAATATCGTTAGATAATGTGAGTGTGAGGAACTCCTTGAGGTTTGAGGAGGGGGTTGTTTGTTTGTTTGTTGTTGTTGTTGTGTTGTTGTTGTTGTTGTTGTTGTTGCTGTAGTTCTTTGGAAAAAAATCTCAACTAAACATGACTGGATCCCCAGTCTCTCCCGCCTTCTGTGTGCCCTGTCCTTGGATGGGAGGTAAGCTGGATATGATAATTTTATGTGTCTACATAGCTGGGCCAAGGTGCCCAGGTATGTGGTCACACATTATTCTGACATTTCTGTGAGGATATGTTTAGATGAAATGGATATTTAAATGGATAACCTTTCAGTAAAGCAGAATGCTCTCCACAATGTAGGTGGGCCCCATCTCATCAGTTGAAGGCTTGAATGAAACAAAAGTCTGACCTCTTCCGTGCCAGAAGGAACTTGGCCAGCAGACTGTAACATCAGCTCTTCCTGGCTCTCCAATAGACTGCTTTTGGATTCAAACTGAAACTCTTTCTTGAGTCTCTAGGCTTCCCCATCAGATTTTGGAATTGCCAGTCCTCTACAATCATACAAGCCTCTCTTCTGGGTGTTGTCCCCCTCAACTGCATCTACAGGATGAATCACAGCTGACTCTTAGAAGGAGCAGATACACAAGACTGACCACATCCCCACGGCCCTGGCAATGGTACCAAAAAGGATGCCTCTTCTTTGTCAATAGCTGTAATAGAATACTGGGGCCAACACACAGTCCTAGAGTGGGCCCACACTCACCTGCACGCCAGTGACTGCACTGGAGTTACACACTGATACCTTGTACAGCACCTGGATCATCCCCTTTTCCAGCTGAATAAACAGGCTCAAGGGGATGTTATAGAGAGACCCACCCTGGCCACCATCCAGTGTGTCCAACTCCTGTCTAACGGTCTCTCCCCACCCCCCACACCACACTTGACAATGCATTGCAGGAGCCTATTTCCTCCTGGAACAGAAGGGAGTCCAGAGGGTGATGGACCAGAAACTCAACTGCACAAGAAGTGGGCTGACAGTTGAAGGGACAGGGACATTTGGCTGAAAGAAGAGAGCAAAGGAGGATTGAGGTTGGTGGCTTTACTGACGAGCTTATTATGGAAGAGAAATGTGGTTTACATATTTCAGGAGGCAGAGCTGGGATCAGTGGGTGGAAGCCAAGAGAGGCATTTCAAAGCATCGCAAGCCGTTCGGGACAGGTAAAGAGCTTCCTTTGACGGGAGGAATGGAACAGAGACAGGCTCCTGAACAAAACTCAGCCTTTGTTGGGAGGGCGATCTTTCACATCCTGTCCAGCCATGGACTCTGTGACATCTAACCACGCACAGCCTGGGTGCAGGAGAAGCCACCCCCTCCCTGCCCAAGCTGGGTGGGTGAGGGATAGGAAAACAGCCGCTGCAGAAGAGGCATGAAGTCATCTATGACGTGTTTCTAAGTGGGCGGCCTACGTGAGCCCAGGCTGTCACCCAGGTTCCTGGTTCTGCCAGCCCGCGGGGACACGGGCCTCTGACTCTCCCAGGGCGCCGCTGATGGTTTCTGTAAACAAGGCTTCGCTCGGCTTGCAACCCAAATGGTCTGTGCCTTGCGAGGCACGAACCTCCCGGCGCCCGGGGTTTGCGCGTGTTTACCGCGCTGCCGAGCTCTGGCCAAGTGGCCGCGTAATTGATGACGAGGCCCAGGATGTCAGGCACTGAACTGAGAAAACTGCTCCCTGAAACCGATTCCGGCTCATTCCAGCCTGACTCCCTCTCCCCACCAGGGCCTAGGAGGGCCTCCTCCACCAGGCCAGGGCCCGAGCAGCTCTGAGATGAATGGTGTACAGCTGACCGAGACTACCGGGCCTGGCTCCCACTGCTCAAGCCCTGGGGCCCCAGAGACACAGCTCCGTCCGTCACTGCTGCCTGCTGATGCTGGTCTGCAAATGCCTTCCTCTGCCCGCTCCTTCCCGGGAACACTGGCTGCAGGAACGGTCAGGAGGACCCCTTTCTCCCAGGTGCCTGGGGAACGGAAATCGGAGGGTCCAGGTGGGCAGAGGCCTCGCGTGGAAAGGCCATGTGAGAAGGGCTCGAGCTGTCTGGGGCGGGCTCTGCTGTTCTATGGCTGCAAGAGCACCCCCTTCTCCAGAGCATCGCAGTGTGGGGAGTGTGACAGTGACGGGCTACGCTCTGTGCTCTGATCCGCACACACCAGCTGTTGTGTTTCCCTCTGGTCTCAGAAAGGCTTTTACCAGGAACTGCGGTGGGGGTGGAGGTGGGGTGGTTGGGGAGGATGGTTGGTAGGTTGCCTGTGGAGCACACAGCGCTCCCTGCCCTCCTTCAGACGGGCTCAGCTGGTGTGCTGGCCAGAAACAACATGGTTCTAGAGAAAGGGGGGCGGGTTCTGCCCAAGTGGAAGGACTTCGTGGCTGAGTCTGGCGAGGCGGCCAGGCAGACGCAGGGACAACCCCCTCTGCAGTACCACTCACATTGCTGCCTCCCTGGCCAGGGCCAAGTCCCCAAGGGCCCCGTCCAGAGAAGTGGCTTCCGTGAAACCATTAGCCTCATGTTTTCTGGGCCTTCCCAGCATTTCCCCAGAACATCTCGTGTCCTTGGTGCATGCAAATTGCCATGGGGATGGGCATGTAGATGATGCTCTCGAGACCAACACAGTCTGATGGAGCGGAGAAAACTGCCAGCAGCGAGGTCACACAGTGACCACTGGGCTGTGAGGACACAGGAGTGGTCCGTGACTCCATTTCACTAATGCATGTATGTCGGGGACTGTGTCTTTCCCTCACACCTCGAAGGGTACCCGGCACACAGAAGATGGTGAATAAGTGCCGACTGAATAGATGATGGTCAGGTCATTCTGAGAGCTTATGTACATCTTAGTGGAGAGGAGGGAACACGAACCAGTCTGCCCTACAGATCTTGCAGTTTTCTAGCCAACCCCCACAATTCCATAAGCCAGTGCCCTGCAATAATTCACTTGCTATGTATCTCCCACTGGTTTTGTTTCTCTGGTTGAACCTTGGCTGGTACAGAATATCTGGAGGTCAACCCAGTGGGAGGGCTGGGGAGAAGGTCAGGGCACGTTAGGGGCGTGCCATAGAGAATGACAATACGAGGAAAGGAAGGGCACTCAGTCCAGTCAGGCCGGGACACAGTAAGTAATGGTTGAATTAAGTAGTGTAATGCTTTAGGGTTGAAATGCCAGGCTAAGGAGTAGAGCTGAGTGCTGTGAGTGATGGGAGTCATCAAAGGCTTCCATGCTGGGTACAGACTGATAAAAACCTAGACCTCAAAAAGGTTCCCGTGGCTCTCGGGCCAGAATGGGCTGGAGTGAAGAGAAACTGAAAGCAGGGAGGTGCCTCTGATTGTTCTGTTCTAGAAGGAGAGCTAAGTGCCCCACGCAGGAGTTTAACTAAATATCATTAGTTTAACAGGAAGTAACTGTGCATCTCTGATGAAGGTGGGTGGAGGCAAAGATGTAGACATGATGGCAGTATATTGACTCAGGGATGGGGATGGGCGAGATGGGGGAAATGGAGACATCACGTGGTAGATTGGGTCATTATTGTCAATTCTCAGTAGTCAGTCTCCCTGTACTAGCATTCTACAGCCATGCCTTTGCCAGGAGACTGCTCACAGTTCTTCCTACCAGAGATGCAGCTCCCTCTGCCGTATTCCCCTGGCCCGCTGGTGCGGGGTGGCTTTCTTTGGCCAGGGTAACGTAGCTGGGAATGATACGCTAGTTCTGAGCCAAGGCATCATGTTTCTACTCACTCTCTTGTGTGTCCCTCATCCACCGTGAGAGGCTTTCCAAGGTCGCTGCCACGCCCTCGGCCTCAGCCTCAGATTGAATGCAGGTGGAGCTTCTCAGAACCCAACATGCAGCAAGGAGCCAAGTTCAGTCAGCCCACAGCCGGAAGTGGGCCTGTCTAGCCTCGTTCAGCCTGGATGAGCCAGTTCTCAGTTCACCTGCAGACCCATGAGCATGAGCGTAAACCCTTGTTCTTGTAAACCCTTGAGTTCTGGGGTGGTGTGTACCACAGTATTATTGTGGCCATTGCTGACTGATACATTCCACCTTCTGGACAGAGGGAGTGCAGCGGCCTCTAACTAGCGTGGTGTATTCTCCTGTAGCTCTGATCATGTCTATGGCTAAATACGTGCCAACTCCAGAACTCTGGAACTGGGAGGAGGAATCTGAGCTGTGGGCCAAGTGAGGGGTAAAGTCTGAGAAGCTGCCAGAAGGATAAAGTACAGGAGACCCAAGTGCCATGGTTGCCCCGCTTGGAAGTTAGAAAGTGGGGATGTCATATGTCACTCCTGGGGTTAACTGCCCCCCATGAGAAAGCTGTATGCAGGGGTGTGACTGTGATGCTCCAGGGGTACCTGCTGAACCGGAGGCCTGTGGAGCTGAAGCAGGTGCTGTTGGGGGCTCCTGGACCTGAGAGATTTCTAGCCAGGACCAGCACGCCTGGTACCCAGCAACACATCCTCTGATATTTTGCAGCGATCAAAGAAGCAATAAGGACGTGGCTCCCTTGGGTGTCTGGGAAGGCGTATGGGAAGGCATATGCCCCGCCAACCTCAGCTCCCCCATGGCTGCCCCTGGAAGCCCTTATAACACTACTAACCACTGTGCTTCCCGAGCCCTGCAGCGGCGAGGTGCACAGGCGAGCACACACCGCCCTCCAAAGGGCTTGGGAGAATAGCACAGAACTGTCCGGGAGACGCTGGGCCCCAGCTCCGTCCACAGCTCCCTGTGGGATCTTAGGAATGTGGTTGGGCTTCTCTCAGCCTCAGGGTCCTTGTCTCTAAATTGTGACCATGCAGCAGAGGTGAGAACCGGGAGATGGGCTTGGGCCTCACCTGACAGCTTCTAGACGCTCAGTTTTTATGGAAATGGAGTTCAGATTCCTCGGGCCGTAGTTTGCCCACGGCTGTTCTAGACGCTCAGTTTTTATGGAAATGGAGTTCAGATAGGAGAAGCTTTAGAACAGGAGACTGAAGGGTGTGAGTCTAGAGCAGTGGTTCTCAACCTTCCTAATGCCGCGACCCTTTAATACACAGTTCCTCATGTTGTGGTGACCCAAAACCATAAAAATTTTCTTGTTGCTACTTCATAACTGTAATTTTGATACTGTTATGAATCATAATGTAAATATCTGATATGCAGGATGTATTTTCATTGTTACAAATTGAACATAATTAAAGCATAGTGATTAATACAAAAACAATATGTAATTATATAAGTGTTTTCTGATGGTCTTAGGCGACCCCTGTGAAAGGGTCATTCGACCCCCACAGGTTGAGAACCGCTGGTCTAGAGTCTTTGAGTTATAAACGGCAGAAACACTGGCTTAAGGAGAGAACCGTTTTGGTTCATGTCACTAGCAAGCACAGGGAGAGGGTTGGCTGCAGGCTTGGCTGGGTCCAGGGTAATAGCGCCATCTGACACGGACACATCCAACACCCCCTCACGTCCTCCGTAAGGCTCCACTCAGTCAGGACTCCTCCACACGGCGGCTTTCATCACCCTCTGAAAACACCAGCCAGCAGAGAAAAAGCTCTGTTTCTCCCTTTTCTCTAGCAACAGTCCCGAGATCGTGTCTCATTGGGCAGCTCAGGTTCCATGTCCACCCAAGAGTCAATCACTGTGACCAGGGTGGGGCGTGGCCCCAAGCCAGGGTTGACCCGACTTCTAAATTTGTGGACAGAGAATGGGAAAGGGCATGAAAAGAAGGGGGGATGGATGCTGGAAAGACAAAACAACAGATATGCCTACCATGGAACAGGGGCTCTGTGTGTGTGAGCTGACAGCCGACCCAGCCAGGAGACATTCCTGAGGCTAGGAAAAAAACCAACAAAAAAAGCTCCCAGTCACTCATTAGCTGGAGCAAAAACACCAGCCAGCATGCATGTGGGCGTCCCCCATGCGCTCAGCACCACCAGCTGACTGTTAGAATATTTTTTTAAAAGTGCCATATTATGAGACCCAGTCATTAAAGACAAGCAATGTAGTGGGGAGACAAAGATTAGCACCAAGCGGTGAATGGGGTACACTGATACGACCTGAGTGTTCTCTTCACATCAGTGCCCTGGGAAGTGAGGGAGCGAGGGGGTCACTGTGACCTGAACAGTGAGGACAAGGGCTGCGATAGAGACTGGGTTTGACGAGGAGGAAGGCGGGTGTTCTCGGTGTGGGGTGGATGCTGGTGGTGTCAGGATGGCTTAGGGCTCATGGATGCAGAGTGCAGCGGGCTAAGCAGATAGGTAAAGGCAGGACCCGGACAGTAGTAACCAGGGGTTAAGTTTACTCTGTTGGCAGTTGGGAGCCATGGTAGGCTTTAGAGGAGGGGCAGGACAGGACACTGAGCTCTTATTGCTAGCTCTGCAAGTCAGCCTGGCACATCCCCGAGGACTCAAGAGTGCCAGCATGAAAAGTGCACACGTTCAAGTGTAAAATAAAAGGGGAAAGTACAACACTGCATGCACTGTATGACCCCAATTTGGTAAAGAATCTAGGCACTCTGCCACCAGCTAGCTCAGAGTGAGTCCTTATATTTACTGAGCGCTCCCCGGAACAGCTGCAGAGCATTCTCGGTTAATTAGTCCGCACTCTACGATGCGGGTATTATCTTCCCCTTTGCACAGTTCGAGAACTAAGTGTACATGGAGCCAGTGGCGAGGCGGGGAATGACGTCAGGCGTGTCTAAGCCCACATTAGCCCGTGTGTTGAAACGTTAACCGTGGTTACGACTCTGTGGACGGATTACAAGGGATTTTCATTTTCCTTTTTATACTTTCTGTAGTTTGCAAATTGTCTATGGTGAATGGATGTTACTTTTGTCAGTAGAAAACAAATATCTATTTCAAAAAACATCCTCTAGTCCCTGTGCGGGGGGGCCTCAGGCCTCCAGAGAAATTACCACCCAAACTTGACTTTAATTCCCCGGCCCCTCAGCCATAACACGCCACTCGCACACTCACAGGGAGGTTCGACCCTCGGACTCGCAGTCACAGTGTCCATTTCATTGTTTGCCATTTCCTTTCATTTTAAAATTAATTCTAATTACATAAATGATATCAGCATGCCTGCTCCCTATAGAAAATTAAACGATTAGAGAGAAGACTAAGCTACCATTTGACCACCACCCTCCCCACCCAGTGACGGTTGCTTAGTATAGTTATGGGTTGGGGGGGAGTCTGATGGAGCGGAGAAAACTGCCAGCAGCGAGGTCACACAGTGACCACTGGGCTGTGAGGACACAGGAGTGGTCCGTGACTCCATTTCACTAATGCATGTATGTCGGGGACTGTGTCTTTCCCTCACACCTCGAAGGGTACCCGGCACACAGAAGATGGTGAATAAGTGCCGACTGAATAGATGATGGTCAGGTCATTCTGAGAGCTTATGTACATCTTAGTGGAGAGGAGGGAACACGAACCAGTCTGCCCTACAGATCTTGCAGTTTTCTAGCCAACCCCCACAATTCCATAAGCCAGTGCCCTGCAATAATTCACTTGCTATGTATCTCCCACTGGTTTTGTTTCTCTGGTTGAACCTTGGCTGGTACAGAATATCTGGAGGTCAACCCAGTGGGAGGGCTGGGGAGAAGGTCAGGGCACGTTAGGGGCGTGCCATAGAGAATGACAATACGAGGAAAGGAAGGGCACTCAGTCCAGTCAGGCCGGGACACAGTAAGTAATGGTTGAATTAAGTAGTGTAATGCTTTAGGGTTGAAATGCCAGGCTAAGGAGTTAGAGCTGAGTGCTGTGAGTGATGGGAGTCATCAAAGGCTTCCATGCTGGGTACAGACTGATAAAAACCTAGACCTCAAAAAGGTTCCCGTGACTCTCGGGCCAGAATGGGCTGGAGTGAAGAAAAACTGAAAGCAGGGAGGTGCCTCTGATTGTTCTGTTCTAGAAGGAGAGCTAAGTGCCCCACGCAGGAGTTTAACTAAGTATCATTAATGTAACAGGAAGTAACTGCATCTCTGATGAAGGTGGGTGGAGGCAAAGATGTAGACATGATGGCAGTATATTGACTCAGGGATGGGGATGGGCGAGATGGGGGAAATGGAGACATCACGTGGTAGATTGGGTCATTATTGTCAATTCTCAGTAGTCAGTCTCCCTGTACTAGCATTCTACAGCCATGCCTTTGCCAGGAGACTGCTCACAGTTCTTCCTACCAGAGATGCAGCTCCCTCTGCCGTATTCCCCTGGCCCGCTGGTGCGGGGTGGCTTTCTTTGGCCAGGGTAACGTAGCTGGGAATGATACGCTAGTTCTGAGCCAAGGCATCATGTTTCTACTCACTCTCTTGTGTGTCCCTCATCCACCGTGAGAGGCTTTCCAAGGTCGCTGCCACGCCCTCGGCCTCAGCCTCAGATTGAATGCAGGTGGAGCTTCTCAGAACCCAACATGCAGCAAGGAGCCAAGTTCAGTCAGCCCACAGCCGGAAGTGGGCCTGTCTAGCCTCGTTCAGCCTGGATGAGCCAGTTCTCAGTTCACCTGCAGACCCATGAGCATGAGCGTAAACCCTTGTTCTTGTAAACCCTTGAGTTCTGGGGTGGTGTGTACCACAGTATTATTGTGGCCATTGCTGACTGATACATTCCACCTTCTGGACAGAGGGAGTGCAGCGGCCTCTAACTAGCGTGGTGTATTCTCCTGTAGCTCTGATCATGTCTATGGCTAAATACGTGCCAACTCCAGAACTCTGGAACTGGGAGGAGGAATCTGAGCTGTGGGCCAAGTGAGGGGTAAAGTCTGAGAAGCTGCCAGAAGGAGAAAGTACAGGAGACCCAAGTGCCATGGTTGCCCCGCTTGGAAGTTAGAAAGTGGGGATGTCATATGTCACTCCTGGGGTTAACTGCCCCCCATGAGAAAGCTGTATGCAGGGGTGTGACTGTGATGCTCCAGGGGTACCTGCTGAACCGGAGGCCTGTGGAGCTGAAGCAGGTGCTGTTGGGGGCTCCTGGACCTGAGAGATTTCTAGCCAGGACCAGCACGCCTGGTACCCAGCAACACATCCTCTGATATTTTGCAGCGATCAAAGAAGCAATAAGGACGTGGCTCCCTTGGGTGTCTGGGAAGGCGTATGGGAAGGCATATGCCCCGCCAACCTCAGCTCCCCCATGGCTGCCCCTGGAAGCCCTTATAACACTACTAACCACTGTGCTTCCCGAGCCCTGCAGCAGTGAGGTGCACAGGCGAGCACACACCGCCCTCCAAAGGGCTTGGGAGAATAGCACAGAACTGTCCGGGAGACGCTGGGCCCCAGCTCCGTCCACAGCTCCCTGTGAGATCTTAGGAACATGGTTGGGCTTCTCTCAGCCTCAGGGTCCTTGTCTCTAAATTGTGACCATGCAGCAGAGGTAAGAACCAGGAGATGGGCCTGGGGCTCCCCTGACAGCTTCTAGACCAGGGGTAGGCAAACTTTTTGACTCCAGGGCCACAATGGGTTCTTAAACTGGACCGGAGGGCCGGAACAAAAGCATGGATGGAGTGTTTGTGTGAACTAATATAAATTCAAAGTAAACATCATTACATAAAAGGGTACGGTAGGAACACAGATGCCTGGACCGATTCTGGCTCTTAAGTGCTGATGGCAGGAAAGTCAGCCCCATATCCAGTTCCATGAATGCAGAATTTGGAAGCCAGATTATCTTCCTGAAAAGGTACTTATCTAAGCAACACACATGGGCTTTATACAGACAGGTGAGAAATGGCCACATGTCAGAAACAGGTTGCTAGCCCAGGCTGAGTTGTGACCTTGGGTGATGGGCTTAGCAAGCAAGCAAGCAAGAATGTACTGGCCGCAGCGCACACACTTGGGAGAGTGAAATGAAGAAGGACATAGAACGGTGGTTCTCAACCTTCCTAATGCCGCGACCCTTTAATACAGTTCTTCATGTTGTGGTGACCCCCAATTTCATTGTTACAAATTGAACATAATTAAAGCATAGTGATTAATACAAAAACAATATGTAATTATATAAGTGTTTTCTGATGGTCTTAGGCGACCCCTGTGAAAGGGTCATTCGACCCCCACAGGTTGAGAACCGCTGGTCTAGAGTCTTTGAGTTATAAACGGCAGAAACACTGGCTTAAGGAGAGAACCGTTTTGGTTCATGTCACTAGCAAGCACAGGGAGAGGGTTGGCTGCAGGCTTGGCTGGGTCCAGGGTAATAGCGCCATCTGACACGGACACATCCAACACCCACTCACGTCCTCCGTCAGGCTCCACTCAGTCAGGACTCCTCCACACGGCGGCTTTCATCGCCCTCCGAAAGCACCAGCCAGCAGAGAGAAAGCTCTGTTTCTCCCTTTTCTCTAGCAACAGTTCCGAGATCGTGTCTCATTGGGCAGCTCAGGTTCCGTGTCCACCCATGAGTCAATCACTGTGACCAGGGTGGGGCGCGGCCCCAAGCCAGGGTTGACCCGACTTCTAAATTTGTGGACAGAGAATGGGAAAGGGCATGAAAAGAAGGGGGGATGGATGCTGGAAAGACAAAACAACAGATATGCCTACCATGGAACAGGGGCTCTGTGTGTGTGAGCTGACAGCCGACCCAGCCAGGAGACATTCCTGAGGCTAGGAAAACCAACAAAGAAAAAAGCTCCCAGTCACTCATTAGCTGGAGCAAAAACACCAGCCAGCATGCATGTGGGCGTCCCCCATGCGCTCAGCACCAGCTAGTGACTGTTAGAATATTTTTTTAAAAGTGCCATATTATGAGACCCAGTCATTAAAGACAAGCAATGTAGTGGGGAGACAAAGATTAGCACCAAGCGGTGAATGGGGTGCACTGATACGACCTGAGTGTTCTCTTCACATCAGTGCCCTGGGAAGTGAGGGAGCGAGGGGGTCACTGTGACCTGAACAGTGAGGACAAGGGCTGCGATAGAGACTGGGTTTGACGAGGAGGAAGGCGGGTGTTCTCGGTGTGGGGTGGATGCTGGTGGTGTCAGGATGGCTTAGGGCTCATGGATGCAGAGTGCAGCGGGCTAAGCAGATAGGTAAAGGCAGGACCCGGACAGTAGTAACCAGGGGTTAAGTTTACTCTGTTGGCAGTTGGGAGCCATGGTAGGCTTTAGAGGAGGGGCAGGACAGGACACTGAGCTCTTATTGCTAGCTCTGCAAGTCAGCCTGGCACATCCCCGAGGACTCAAGAGTGCCAGCATGAAAAGTGCACACGTTCAAGTGTAAAATAAAAGGGGAAAGTACAACACTGCATGCACTGTATGACCCCAATTTGGTAAAGAATCTAGGCACTCTGCCACCAGCTAGCTCAGAGTGAGTCCTTATATTTACTGAGCGCTCCCCGGAACAGCTGCAGAGCATTCTCGGTTAATTAGTCCGCACTCTACGATGCGGGTATTATCTTCCCCTTTGCACAGTTCGAGAACTAAGTGTACATGGAGCCAGTGGCGAGGCGGGGAATGACGTCAGGCGTGTCTAAGCCCACATTAGCCCGTGTGTTGAAACGTTAACCGTGGTTACGACTCTGTGGACGGATTACAAGGGATTTTCATTTTCCTTTTTATACTTTCTGTAGTTTGCAAATTGTCTATGGTGAATGGATGTTACTTTTGTCAGTAGAAAACAAATATCTATTTCAAAAAACATCCTCTAGTCCCCATGCGGGGGGGCCTCAGGCCTCCAGAGAAATTACCACCCAAACTTGACTTTAATTCCCCGGCCCCTCAGCCATAACACGCCACTCACACACTCACAGGGAGTTTCGACCCTCGGACTCGCAGTCACAGTGTCCACTTCATTGTTTGCCATTTCCTTTCATTTTAAAATTAATTCTAATTACATAAATGATATCAGCATGCCTGCTCCCTATAGAAAATTAAACGATTAGAGAGAAGACTAAGCTACCATTTGACCACCACCCTCCCCACCCAGTGACGGTTGCTTAGTATAGTTATGGGTTGGGGGGGTCCTTCTAGACTTTTGGCTATGTGTTCACATATGTAAAAATGTACCCAGAAAAAATAGGTTGACATGCTTGCATTCTGTTGTGTGTGCTGTTCTGCAACTTGCTGCTTCCATTCACCAGGACGCCACCCCTGTCCTGTGGACTTGTCAGGAGCCAGAGATGTCATGGCGCAGCGTCAGGCCCGGAGAGGCGGGCCTTCCCCCAGACTCGCTAGCCCTGCCCGTGCTCTGTTCTGCCTCTGGGGGGTAGGGCAGTGTCCCTGAGGCCGGCAGAGGGTCTGCACCTAGTAAGTGACATCATTAGTGCCCCAAGAAGGGAGTCATGCCACCTTCATGAAAACCAGGGCACCATTGTTCGTCCTCACCGACAAGGCGCCCAGTGTCAGGGATGTGGCTTAGACACACGGAAATGGAGTTGGACGGGAAGCTCCTTGGTATCTGCTTCACATGGCAAGTCAGGAGGGGAGGAGTGTGGGGGCACTGCCCGCAGAATTTGGCCTTTCTGAGATGCTCCGTGTGCCTGGGAGAGTTCGCAACAGAGACAATAAGCTGCCAGAGACCAGGAGATGGAGCACGTCCAGGTGTTTTAGCCGCATAAGCACGAGGGTCTTACCTGAGGTGAGGACTGGGGAAGGCGCTCTGCAGGGACAGACGCTGGGTCCTCGTGGGCCCTGGCGAGTGGGGACTCCAGCTGGATTAATCTGATGTAGGAAACAATGCAGACACCTTGCCGTGTGTTCGCAGTGTCCTGTGGAATTTACAATCCCTTTCACGTCCCTGGGAGAGTCCAGAAAACCCCTCACGGTGAAACCTGAGAGAGGGAGGCCTGGCTGCCTCCCAGCTGAGGTAGCACGTCTAGGAGGCCCCCACTCTGAGGTGCAGCCCCTCACTTGCACCACCTGAGAGCTGGCCCCCTCGGGCCTCCCTGCTTCACCCTCTGCCTCCCAGACCAAATCCATTAGCGATCATCAGGGAGTGTGGACAGTGGAGAGAAACCTCATGGAGGGTTCAAACACACCCACGTTCAATTCCCAGCTCATTTCTCCCAGCGGCGGCATTGAGAGCCTCCATCCTCTCTGAGCCCCTGTTTCCTCTTCCGTGCAGCCTGCTTCCCTGCTAAACCCACGAGCACCTGTCCGGGCCTGAGCAGGTAATTTCTGCTGCGGTTGCATTGAGAGGGAGCGCCAGGAGGGACCACTCAGGGTGATGTTGTTTGTTTGTGCGGCTGATGCTGTTACCCAGCAATGGGCCAGCAGGAGCCCAGGCGCACTCCCCAGCTGCTGGCTGGGCCGGTTCCCACTGGAGGTGACATCGTGCCAGTGCACATGCGTGCCCCTGCGGCTCCAGCTGAGTTCCCAGGATAATTACTTATGCCCAGTCCCTTTGCCCAAATGTTTATGCAGCTGGGGAGGATGAGAGTGCTGGAGAATCAGATCAAAAACCGCAGTTATTGCGAGACGCACTTGGGAAAACAGACGCAGGTCCTTTAAGCCAAGTGCTGGCAATGCGGGTGTGTGTAAGCTGCTTACCTCACTGTGTGGTGAGAGACGCCCATCGTCCTGGGTGTCACCTTTTCCGAACCCGTTCCTGACTCCACCACCCAGCGGGGCCCTGTACAAGGTCCCTGCTCGCTCGGTCTTGCCACCGTCTTTCTCTTACTCTGTTTCGTCTTTCAGTTCTGAAATCTCCTCATGGAGCCGGGCTCTTTCAGGCCCACAGCCCATCTGGTCCAGCTCCCTACCCCGGCACCAAGCACTCGGCTGGAACAGAATTCATTGTAATAGTTTGTTAAATTAAAAAAGAAAAGAAAGGAAAGGAGCCCAAACTGGAAGCCCTGAGTGGAAGATATGACTCCAGGCAACCCCCCAGCTGCGTGTGGCCATGGGCCTGGCAACCAGAGGCCAGAGGGGGACCCCAGGGGACCCCAGCTTAGTCTCTAGCTTCTGCTGAGGCAGTCAGTCCCCCTTTGCCCATCCCACTCCACCCCACGGCCACCATCCTTGTTCCATCCACTGTCCACGTAGATTCAAAACACTGAACTGTCCTCAGTCTCTAAATAAACGTCCCTTTCCACAAGCCCTCGGAAGTTGTGGCTGAGCGTCTGCGGGGTGCAGGGTGTGGGATGTGCTGAGGCCCTTGGACACTGGTGCTGCTGAGGCGACACCCCGGGGCTGTCCTTCCCCACAGGCTCCCCACAGCCCCAGGTGCCTGCTGCCCTCTCCTCTCACCCATCTTCCCAAAGAGCACCAGGCTAAACCTTCTTACAGACACTCCCCTCAGACCCAAAGCCTCCTCCAGGGACCGGAAAGTTCCACCATCATGCTCTGAAACATCGAAATTTAAAAAAATAAAATAATCACGTGGCAATAAAGGTTCCCAGGCTTTGAGAAACACCATGCTGTTTTCTCCTGGGTGAGAAGGGAGGCGGGTAAGAGGTGCTTTCGTCTCCCTGGTAAGTCTGGAACCACCACCCACAGAGAGGAGCCACCAAGTGCCTTTCCCTGGAAGCGGCTCTGTGAGGAATTCTCAATGGCCGTCTCACTCCATGGTCGTCGGTGCCAAGCCACGCCGTAGGGGTTGGACCCTGGAGCGTGGTCAGTGGGGAAGGAGCCACCAAGTGCCTTTCCCGGGAAGCGGCTCCACGAGGAATTCAAATGGCCCTCTCACTCCATGGTCGTCGGCGCCAAGCCGCGCCGTAGGGGTTGGACCCTGGAGCGTGGTCAGTGGGGGAAGAGCCAGGTCTTGCCTGATCGGGCCAGGGATTGCAAGGTCAATGTGTCCTGTGACAGGAGTTCCTTCAGGGGCGGCACCCATCGTCAATATCATTAGTAGAACTTTCTAGGCCTATCACGCTAACAATTTGTCTTTGACTTGAATAAGTCTGATTCCTTGGGAAGAAGTGAGAGGGAGTGATGGGTATGTCTGGCACCAACTGTAGAAACTGCTGCTACACTCAGTCTGGTTAGCTCATGAACAGGAGCCGTGGGCACGCAGGGGGTCTGCCCGCCATGCTGCTGCTGCTGGGCCCCTGGCAGACCAGGTGGCCATCCCTGGACTGGAAGCAGCTGCCCTACATTCTAGCTGAGGGCAGGCCTCCCCCTCTGCCACCTATATAGGCGTCAAGGGCTAGTGAGATGGGGCCTGCCCTGGCCCTCCTCCCGGTACCCCCTGTGCCAAGGGCAGGCAGGAGGAAACAGGAAGCAAGCGTGTGTTTGACTTGAACCCTGGGATGTGGATGTGTTTTGTGTCTGGCTCAGCCCAAACAGGACCTCCTTCCCAAAAGAGATCCAGGGAAGGGATGAGGGCATGTTGACACCCATAGGGGGCCTTTTGGGCGTTGCCTTGCTGGCTCAGAGATGCTTTCACATTTTCCAGGAATTCACTCCCCCTTTCCCCAAATGTTTAAATCCTGCTCACCTTTTAATTCCATGTTGTGCCTTTTCCAGGAAGCCCTCCCAGCCTGCAGTAATTCACAGGAGCGGTTTTCACATTTACCAGACTTCTGGTACAAAATCTTGCACTCATTTTTCCTCCCACCATTCACACTTGTTGTATTTTTCTCTGCACCTAGCAGAGATAAAGCCACACCTCACCCTGTTCATGGTCCACCGTAGAAGGGTTGGCTGGAAGTCACCAACAGTCAAGGAGAAGTACCCCTGTTCTCTCCATATTAGCAGAGGGCTCCATGATCGGCCACTTGTGTCCAAAGTCTTCATTGTACAGATGGGGAAACTGAGGTTCAAAGAGGGGATGTGCTCTAGCTGAGGTCACCGATAGAGAGTCAGTGGTGGGACTGGGTCCAGAGCCCACAGCACTGCAACCTGCATCTCACAACCAAGTCGGAGTCTTTCTGAACCCCCCTGACAGATGGTCTTTGCGTGCACGCTCCCAGCCCTGTGCGAGGCAGCGTGTGCAGTGCTGGGCAGCTATCAGAACCTGTTTCTCTGAGCAAGTAAACATTGGCTTCTCTGCAACCTCTTCCCACTGGTCCGTCTTTGTCACCCATCCACTTGTTCGTTCTCTCATTCATGCATTCATTCATTCATGCATTCATTCATGCCCTCACCTCGCCACATGTTGATCACCTGATTAAATAAGTGTGTCGCTCTCAGCAGACAGCTGCAAAGAGGATTAATTGTTTGGGGTGAAGCTCGGAGCTTCTGGAGGGCAGGTGCCTCTTCTGTATCTTCAGGGCCAAGCCGGGGGAGGAGCACTGCAAAGTGCCAGTAAGTAAGTGCTTATGGGATACGCAGAAATACTCGATGGTATTGATGCAAATCAGCAGAAGGTTTTGGGGGGGGCGGGCATGGTGGTAACAGAGAGAGAGCAGCGACTGCACTTGGGTTGGGGGAAGGAGCAGTCAAGGTGGACTTTGAATTAGGTGGAGGGAAAGGTGGGGTTTTAGCAAACAGAGGAGGTGGGAGGGCTCAGCAGCAGCACAGACAACACCGCAGGGAACAGGGTACGTCTGGCTCCACTGAAACCGTCTGTTGGAGCCATTAAAGGGGAGAACGGGGAATAGGAAGAAATGAGGCAAATAGGAGCAGCTGGGCCACCACCAAGGGCCCTGAACGCTGGGCTAAGGTACCTGGAGTTGGCCCCAAAGGGAAAGGGTGGCTGCAGCTGTTTCTCCGAGGTGAGTGACAGGCCGGAGCAATGCTTTGGGAAGATCACTATGGTGACTGCGTATGGAATGCATCCGTCAGCTCACACGGGGACCCGCTGGGAAGCCAGTGCAATTGTCCAGGTGAGAGATGATTACAGGGCAGCCAAAGACCAGTCATTTCCCAGTTGAATGGTAATTGGGCATTCTAAATGCAATCCCAGGGTCGTCAGTGTCCCCAGCCACAATTTCCTCTCTGCGCGCTGCCGGCTCGCCCCTTTCGCCTGGCGTGAGTGGCTTACAGGTTCCCGCTCATCCCCTGCGCCTCTCCTCACCACGCTGCAGGCTCGGCCCCTGGCGGGTGGAGCTGTGCTTCTCCGTGGGGACTATCTCCTCCTTGTCCCCTCTCCAGGCTGCCATCAGTCCCCAGAGCTTTCTCAGCGTCTCTCTAGAAAACCAGAGGTTTGCCAGAACGCTGGCAACACCAAGATGGCCTCCACGGCTCTCAGGCCCAAATTGATTAATCATCACTTTATTCCAGCTATCAGCCCTGCTGCAATTGGCATATTTATTTCTAATCAGCTCTTAAAAATGGCATCATTCAAAGGTGCTTAACCACATTACTTAATTCTCAGCCTGTATTGCTATTGATTTCAAATATTCTCCTCAAGATATGGCTCATCATTCAATGCAGAAGTCTGTTTATATAATAATCTTATCTGGTTACTAAAATCTGTGAAATCTCTTCAATTGCCTCTAATGCAAGATCGGAGGCTGGTTGCTAAATGAGTCAATTTCACTTTAATTTGGTTTATTTACAGTACATGTTTTAGTGCTCCGCGCTCCCGTCTTTCACAGCGACACCGAAGAGAAGGCAAATATCTGCAGAGGGAGAGGCCTGTGCTTTTCTCAGTCTGCAGGAGCGGAGGCAGCCTGGCTGGGGTCCCTGAGCCTGGCTCTGGCTTCTGCCGGCCAGCAGAAGGCCCGAGGTCTTCAAAAGCCAACGGCAACATTGCGGTGCACCCAAAGAGCACCGGAGGGGTCACAGATTTGTCCCTGCTCTGCCATTCAATCAAGATCTTGACATCACGTAGCCTCAGTTTCCTCACCTGTGAAAGGTGGCCTCCAAGGAGGACCACCTGAGACTAAGATGTTAGAGTGCACGTGGTAGGTTTTCATAGGTAAGATTTCCCAGCTCCTTCCGCAGTCTCCTATCCCTATGGGTCGGCTCCCCCCTCTGATTGGCTTGCTCCTGGGCTAACTAGCTACCTCAACCCCTTTACATCAGAACAGTTCTCCCTGCACCTCTCGCTTTATACCCACTGTGTCTTTCTATGTCTCTTTGATGAAATGCAATTGAATTGGTTCATTGTGAGAGTCAGGCCTTTGAGTCACTGTTTGCTGGTGGCCTGGTCCCTGGTCCAGTCACCTTTGTCTGGAGAGCAGAGGCCAAGATCAATGGTGGAAAACCTGGCGGTGCCTCTTCGGAGCCTGGAATACACCAGGGCTGGGCTCTGGCTGGGTGACATTGGGACCCTGGCTTTGAGTCGCCGCCCTCACCTCGCTAGAGACACATGCAAGCAAATGGAGATAACACAGCATGGCAAGTGGATGTTGCTGGGCTGCGGGAGGAATGATAAACCGACCCAGCACTTTTGTATTTTTCCTGCCTGCTAAGGATGTGAGAGGAGAGGGAACCAGAGCTGTCTCGGCCTCTGCTTTGCCAAGGCAGAGCTGAGGAGCCCCCTGCCTGCAGCAGACGGTTCCCGTCCTGCCCCGAGATGCCACGGCTCTCTCTTGGTCGTGTGTGAAAGCTGCCATTTTATGCTCATCTTCTCCAATTAACAACAGCTGGTCCCCTATAAAACCAACGGGTGAGATGGTTTGTTATTGGAAGACAATGCAACATCATTAGGCATTAATGGCTCCAGCCTCGGTTCCTGGCCTGAGTTCGCCGGGTTAATGTGGAGGGATGTTGGGTCTCAACCCACAGAGCTGCTAGGCTCCTCTTTTCTCTCAGGCACCATCTTCAAGCTTGGCTTCTTTCTGAATCAGGTCCTGGGAGGTGGAGGGGAGGTGGAGGAGGGAGTTGATTTCCTGGAAGGGAAATTGTGCAGGAGGCGGTGGATCCACCACTTAGAGCAGTGGTTCTCAACCTTCTGGCCCTTTAAATACAGTTCCTCATGTTGTGACCCAACCATAAAACTATTTTCGTTGCTACTTCATAACTGTAATGTTGCTTCTGTTATGAATCGTAATGTAAATATCTGATATGCAGGATGGTCTTAGGCGACCCTTATGAAAGGGTTGTTCGACCGCCAAAGGGGTCGCAACCCACAGGTTAAGAACCTCTGAATTAGAGGAAAGAAATCGCCACAGTATTTCAACTGAAAGAGAACAATTTTGAATTCAGAAAGCTTTTAAAAAAAATTCTTTCTTGCATCTGGATTAATCAGCTTGTTTCCATTAGCACCTGGGTAAGCACTCCTTTTCCCTCCCTGTTTATTCGTGCATCAGCTCCTCTAGCTCATTTGAGACCCTTCATGCTCCTGATTTGAAAGTTAAGAGGTGAACCAGAGGCTGTGTCCAGACAAGAGCCCTCTAGCTGGCAATTTAAGAGCTTGACTGGGCGTGATGATCTTGGAACCCAGAAGTCACACTAAACAGATTTGGTATTGAAAATAACTTTGCTAGATTTAGCTCACACTGGCTTCCTATGTCAACATTTCACCATGGGCTTATGTGTTTCCTTGTGACTTAAAACCAAAGCTTTAGTCTGTATATCCCCCTTGATCTTAGCAATAGTGACCAATAGGTTTCCACAAGGACATTTCCCTTTCAGTAAGCAAATCCCAAATCTCCATAATACTCATTCATTCATTCATTCATTCATCCATCCATTCATTCATTCACTTAGCAAACATTAAGTGACCACCTATTTCATCTATTTATCTATATGCCCAGCTCTGCTGACAAAAGCATCTGCCACTCTTAACAAATGCAGCCAGACCAGATGCACCTCATGTATTTCATTAAGAGGAACATTTTCTATTTATTCTTTCCTCTTTCCTCCTTGCTTCCACAAAAAATTCCCAGGCATTTATACATGATAAGACTTGATTAAGATTTGGTTTCTGGGCTTAAGAAACAAGGAACTTACCAACTACACAGAGTGGCAAAATGGCACCCCCACCCAGAGGAAGCCCAAAGCCCAGTCAAGGAGCCCTTGGGGCTGCCAGCAGCCAGCCCCCTGGCATGAGGTTTGACCAAAACCTTGGGGGGTGAGCAGAGCCCCTGGGCTGAGTTAATACCTCATTGCCTCTGTGTTTACTACCCTGTTGTCCTCCCGTGATGTTCAGGCAAATGGGTCCTATCTCAGCTCTGCTAAGGGAAACCATCACATAGATGTGGGGCCCGTCGCCGGCCAGAGCTTTCCTGGGAAAAGGGGCATCCCTGTGGCCAGCTGGGTGTGGCAACACCTTTTGCACCCAACACACCCCCAGGAAAAGGTGAAACTCAGGGAACTACACCAGAACCCTTTGACCCAGCCCCTGTGAAGGGCCTGCAGTGAGGTCTCAGCCCATCAGGGTGTTGTGCTAACCCAGGAAAAGGTGAAACTCAGGGAACTACACCAGGACCCTTTGACCCAGCCCCTGCAGTGAGGTCTCAGCCCATCAGGGTGTTGTGCTAATGTAGGAAGACAGTCCCTGCTCAGACACTCCGGGTAGGAGTAGATTAAAGGGACTCACTGTCTATCCCACTCATAAGGCACTTAATCAACACGTGCCTTGAGCGCTCACTTTCATTCCTTCTGGTGTTGTTCTCTAACTTTTCCTGAGAATAAGTTTTAACCTCTATGCACAGGTGCCCAGAGGAAAGAAATAGAGACCTGTCTACATTTCCTTTATTGCTTTAAAATGTAAATTGGGGCATAAGTGCTGGCAAAGGATTGTTGCACCCCTTCTGAGAATGGGAAGCAATCTGGAAAATGTAGCACCATAAACAGCAAAAATGGTGGTATTTAGGAAAGTCATGTTTCTAAATGGAGACTTGGGGTCTCTTCCCGTCCTTACACTCACACACTGTGTGACCACGGGCCAGTATCCCACATCTCTGGGCATCCATTTCCTATTTGAAGGTGGGCTGTTCTGGAAAATAGATGGTGAAGGGTTGCGGGAATCATAATTCACTGCCCTTTTCCACCCCTAGCATTTCCCACGAGCTCCAGCCCAGCAGACAGCCGGGTACCCAGAAGTCCCTGAGCAAGTAAGTAAGCCTCGCGTGGATGAAAAACAACATTTACAAGCAGGAGACTTGCTCCCACCCCTGAGGCTCTTTGCAGCAGGACTTTTGGAAAATCTCTCCAGATGCGGCTTCATTGGGATGCTGATTTCCTGCAAACCAGCTGACCTGTATTTACAGTATCTACATGTGTTTTGGAAAAAATCCAAATGTCCACTTAACTGGGCTGGAGGCCAGCATAATCTTCCTATATTGTTTGTAACCACGAGATTAATGGTGGGCCTTGCCCTGAACCTTCTGGTTACATCATTCACCTGGGGGTGTCTCTTCAGTGCAGATAACAATAATGGATCGGTCTTCGCTGTGGCAGTTTTAGGAGCCTGGCTTCTGTGGGGAGGCAGCGTGGGATGGAGCTGCCTTGCTCTGGAGATAGACTACGGTAGTGCTGAGATAAGCCCCAAGCCCGCTCTGTCTATCCTGTACCAGCTGTGTGATCTTGGGCAAGTCGCCTACTCTCTCTGAACCTCAGTTTCCTCGTGTGTAAGGGTCATGGCACTCACTTCACATGGTTATGGTGAGGATTAGACAAAAGATGCACTTCATAGATGCTTGTTCTATCCATTGACACACATTCACTCACTCACACATTTCTGTTACCAATAGATTGTTGAGCAGTTCATTTGATGTGAAATAGGTCATGAGTTGCAACTCAACAGTAACAACAAAACCAAACACAGTAACAAATGGGCAAAGGACTTAAACGAACATTTTTCCAAGGAAGGTATACAAATGGGCATTAAGTACACAAAGATGCTTAACAGCTCTGAGCATTAGGAAAGCGCAAATGAAAACCATGGTGAGACAAACAAACAAACAAAACACAGAAAATAAATGTCGGTGAGGATGTAGAGAAATTAGAACCTTGTGGATGGCTCTTGGAAATGTACAATGGTTTGCCACTATGAAAAACAGTATGGTGGTTCCTCAAAAAAAATTAAACAGAATTACCATATGATCCAGCAATTAAACTTCTGGGTACGTACCCAAAGTAAGTGAAAGCTGGGGTTCAACAGCTGTTTGTACAGCCATATTCATAGCAGAATGATTAAAAATAGCTAAAAGGTGAAAGCAATAAAAGTGTCCATTGACAGACGAACAGATAAACAAAATGTGTTATGTATATGTGTGTGTGTATACACACACTGGAATACTATTCTATCATAAAGAGGAATGGAACTCTGAAACATGCTTCATGGATGAAGCTTGAAGACAATTATACTAAGTGAAATAAACCAGAACCAAAAAAGACAAATACTGTATGATTCCACTTATATGAGGTACCTAGTGTAGTCAGCTTCATAAAAACAAAAAGTAAAAGGATGGTTGCTAGGGGCCAGGGGGGATGGAGAGTTAGTGTTAAATGGGTACAGAGTGTCAGTTGGGAAGATGAAAAGGTTCTGGAGACAATGGTTATGATGGGGACACAACATGTGAATGTACCTAATGCCATTGACCTGTGCACTTAAGAATGGTTAAATGGTAAATTTTGTGATCAGGGGTTTGATTGCCAAAGGGACTTCAACATTCCCTGAATTGTTTTTATTTGCTAAGATGATGATTAACATAGCAATTTTGCAGTGTTTTGAACCATCAGAGGCAATCTCATTTCTTTCTCACTGTGGAAACACCTTATTTTTTATAATGAGGAAACTGAGGCTTGAAAAGAACTCACTCATAAGACTTCGAGGTCACCCAGCTGTTTGCTTGGCCGAGCCAGAACCATGGCGCGCTGGACGTTGTATGGGCTAGTCACCGTGTCTTTGGGCAGAACCCGGGAGAAGGAGTCTTGGCCACTCAGGGCACATCTGCATAAAGGCTAGCTCACCCAGTCTCTCCAACTGAGTCCTGAGGTCGAGGTCAAGGTCAGGGACTGCCAGTCATGTTGAGGAGCGCTGTCAAGAAGCTGCTGACCTCTGCCAGCCCCTCCTCCACAGGCCACAGGCTGAAGAGGGGATGGGGCTTCTCCAAGGGGGTCACCAGGTTCTTCCAGAAGACTGACCCTGAGTGAACTAGGGATGCTGGCAAGTATCAGTGGCTGGGCATCCTCAGACCTGGATACTGGGCTTAGTTCTCTCAGCAACTTCCTGTGTGCCCAGGGTAAACCGCTGACCTCTCTGGCCACTGGCTTCTCTGTGCACTTTGTACCTCTCAGGAAATGGGTCTCAAACACTGGGAGTGGATGGAAAGGTCTGTGTGGGCGACAAAGAGGGGGCCCAGGCCCACTCAACAAAGGAAGGAAGAGCCACCAGGCTGGGACAGTTTCAAAAGCAGTTAAAGATTCACCCTCGACCAGCATTTACAGAACATGTACCTGTCTGGCTTTCTGCCCAGCGTGTTTCCAAATGGTGTTCCGCTTACTCCTCACACTGCCTGGTAAGTGGGTGCTGTCATCCTGTTTTCCAGGGAAGTCTTGGAGGGGCTAAGGAATGTGCTGGGGGTCACGCAGGTACTGAGCGATCGACTGACACAAATCTGCCTCCTTCAGAGCCACTGGGTCAGGCTTCCTCCCTTGGGACTGTAGTCCAGGCTGTAATGAATGCCAGGTGCTGCCTGCAAAGATGAAGCCGCAGACCCTGCTACTGGGGAGTGAGCGCCATCAGCAGATAATCCCAGTGCACCGTGGCGGGCTCCAGGCACTTTTGCCATAGCATCTTTGCCTCGACATCTTTGCCACAAGCATTTTTGCCACCCACTTTTTTTGCTGCATAATCAATTGGCTGTAAGGCAATTTTGCCATTAAAAAAAGATAACAGGTTGACAGCTTGTAGGATTTTTGTTACCAGTTGGTCTCATTTCCCCATTGATGAAGTTCTCACGGTTACTCTCACTTTGAGGTTATGTATAATCTCACAGATATTATACACACATCTTACACATTACCCCTCATCAGGGTCTATATGGTGATGAGCAGACATGGGGTGGGGGGGAGTCTCAAAATAGGGAGCATTTCTTCCAAATGACAATTTCCCCCCGGAATTGGTTTCTCATTTTTAAACACACTACGCTGGGAGGAGAAAGAGAGGCTGAGGCCTTCTTACAGGGCACGGAGGTGAACACATATTTCCCATAGAATGAGGATGAGCGCTTAGGCACAATCCACAAAATAACATCGGCTATTTGTGCAGTATAGCCACGAACCTACACACATGGTAGATGTGTTCATATAGTTTGTATTTCACAATCAAGTGTTTCTAATTTTGTTATGTCCTTTTTTAATGCCCCTCTTTTATTTGTTGTGATTTTATCTCTTTTTTTTTTGGCAAAATTGCCTTATGAGCAATTAGTTATGCAGCAAAAATGCCCGCGGCTAAAAAGCCTGCAGCAAAGACGTCTATGGCATCGATGCTTACAGCGAAAACACCTGACACGACTTCGGTGTGTGCTGAACTAAAGGGCATTACAGGGGCCTGGAGCAAGGGGCATGTGCCTGAGGAGCCGGGAGGGAATTCTGGAAGGCTGCCTACCGAGCCGGGCTGTGCAGGGCGCCAGGCGAGGAAGGGTAATAGGTGTTCCAGGCAGAGGCAGCCGCGTGGGCAAGCACACAGAGGCACGGGCCAGCGTGCTGTGCTTACAGAACCGGATTCCAGTCGACCTGGTGTATGAAGCTAAGGTAGGAATAAGAGCTGGAGAAATGGGAAAAAGCTCGGGTATGGCCCAGGGGCTTATGTTGCTAAGGTTACATGGGAAGGTTCAAGTCAGGAAACCTTCGGCAGCCCCTACTCAGACTGAGAGAACGAAGCCATCGGCTGCAGCACTGAGAATGGGTGGGGGCAGTGGTGGGCACACCTGTCAGAAGAGGGTCTGGGTACTTGCTCAGAGGCTATTGGGTAGTCTGGGCTAGAGCTGAGGGGGCCCTGAACTCGCCTGCTGTGAGTCTGTTCCCAATTCCCAGTGCAGGGCCAGGCAGCAATGAGAGCAGGCCCAGAGGGTGGGTCCCCCGGTCAGGCTGCTCATCCAGCTCCAGCAGCCGCCATGTGTGCCTGGAATTCCGCATTTAAACAGAGGACACAGCAGTGCGCAGGGCGGCAGTGAGGCCGAGGGAGGAGCAGGCAGCAGAGAGGCTGGCACGCAGGGCCGGGTCCCGTTTCCATTCGCAGCTGTCACCAGTCACCTGGCGTAGCCTGCCTGTATGAAAGGGGCACCTCTTCCCATCCCTGCGAAGGCTCCCCCATGACTCCCCCTGCTCCCCTTCCCACCCCTGCAAAAGAGGGAAGGGCAATTTAGTATTAAATGGCCTGGATGAAATGCATTCTGCCAGCAATTGCCTTCATTGCCTGCCGTAAAAATAACTCTATATTTAAATAAGCTGGGATAATTCTTAAGTTTTATTAGTACTTAAATATTTTGGCATGTTTATTTCTCCTGGAACAATTATGAAGGTTTCATTGTTTTACTCACAAAAAAAGAGACTAAATCTTCTCTTTCAATAACCCCCGTGACAGATCGAATAGGGCATTATCTGCAGCTCGTGTCCAGTTATTGTCTAGTCAGCTCAGGGTGTGGAAGCGGAACCAGGAGGGAGGGGACAGTCCTCAGGGCAGGGCCTGGATGTGGCCCTGGACGTCCGTTTCCTGCTTGTCCCTCCCTGTCTGCCCTCAGCCTTCTCCAATGCCACTGCCCAGGGAGACCTGGCTTCCCCTTGAGTCCGGCCAGTGAGCTGCTCAGGCAGGAGATCCCAGGGAGGGAAGAAAGAGAAGTTGGGGTGTTGGGCTTCTGGACTCTTCCCAGTGGGGTCACTGGAGGCTCCTGTCAGGCTACACAGATGTCACCCCGCACCCTGCTATCTCCCCATTGTCATAGCTGCTCCCTTGTCATGTGCCCTCGAGCCCAGCCTGGTAAGGGCTTCCCCATGCTACACTGGTCCCACGGCTTTCTCCACCCCGGCCCTGCTTCTGTAAACAGTCGCCTCTCAGCCCCTCCTCATGGCCCATCTGAGTGGGCCAGGTGTCTCCTGTGGGGACCCTGACGGACTCGGAGCCCTCTGCAGGCTTTGCCATGAAGAAAACCCCTGTGCACCTGGCATTTAAAAAAAAATACTTTTTATTGATTTTTAGAGAGAGAGGAAGGGAGAGGGAGAGAGATAGAAACAAAGATGAGAGAGAAACATCAGCATTGACCGCTGCCTCCTGCACGCCTCCTACCAGGGAATCAAGCCCGAAACCCAGGCACATGCCCTGAGTGGGAAGCGAACTGATGACCTCTTGGTGCATGGTTGACACTCAACCATTGAGCTACTCTGGCCGGGCAGCATCTGGCACTTCGGTTAATGCTCATAGCGACCCCATAGCGAACTCTTCACTAGGCAGGGAGCTCTCTTTCGTTTTACTGATGAAGACGGTTTGATAGATGACGGGGAAGCTTCGCGGCTGCTCTCTCTCCACCTGGAAGAAGATTCCACTCTCACCTGCTATACAAACCTGGCTCGGTGACGTGGGGGCGCTGAGGACTGGCCTCGTCCCTGCTTTAGCTGTGTGACCCTGAGCTGGTTATGTAAACTCTCTGGGTCTCTGTCTCTCCCGTGTGTGTTGGAGACAACACTTGCTGGGCAAGGCTCAGAGCCAACACGACACATTAGCTTTGCAGCAATAACAGGGAAGGGTCACTGAGTGCGGACATGGGACCGGGGCGAGTCTAAGCGCTCTGTGTGTAATGTTCGGTGGAGGCAGCCGCTGCTATCCTCAGCCCCACCAGACAGATGTGAAATCAAAGCACGAGGAAGAAGTGGGCCCTTTCCCTCTTGCCCTTTGCTGGCATTTGAGCACAGGCCACTGGACCCCAGAGCCCACCCTCAACCCCTGCAGAGGAGGAGCTGTGAAGGGCCTGAGGGTGTGTCCAGCCCAGGTGACTACAGGTGAGGCTGTGAGGCCTGGGCAGGGCAAGCACCCTCGCCAGGACCACACGGGAATAGGGAGCCAGGCCTCCAGGCCCCAACCCCATGGTTTGTGACCAAAATACCACCACCTAAGGATCAGCACTTGAGGCCACTTCTCCAAGTGGCCGGTCTCACCTTTCCTCCTCTTCCCTGTGAACGGACGGGCCACAGACCCCACTTAGCACCTGGGAGTCCGGGCCCTTCTGCACACCAGCCCTGACGCAGGCGTTGGTCCTCTGCAGCAGAGCTGGGGCCAGCAGGAGCATTTTCCTCCTGAACAGCTGGGCTGCACAGCCTGCAAGTCCGGTTTGTGGGGGAACCAGCCCCTCAGCCACCCGCTTTGAGGGCGGGAGAAGGCCTGACCTAGCTCGGGAAAGAGAGGGCTGAACGCGGGCTTGGAGGATGGAGTGCTGGTTAAGTTGTGCGAGCCCCAGACGCTCCACAGGTTGACACCCAACTCTGCCAAGGCCTCACTGTGTGGCTTTAGGTAACTACTTCTCCCATCTGATTCGGTTTCCTCATCTGTAACATTGAACATCCATAGCAGCACCTGACTTATGGGAGGTGTGGTATCACAATAACTAACACGGGGTGCACTCAGGCACTGGCCAGTTAGAACCAAGGCCAGCCATAAACGTGCGTGTGGCTCTCCTGGAGCCAATGAATTAATTGACTTGAGTCAAAGATAAATGCTTGCAGCAGGTCACATGGTGCATGCTCCATAAACAGAAGCCATTGTTTTCATTGTAAATTTCACAAGCTCTTGTTTCCTCCAGGTTGTGACATTTTCAGCCTTTCAATGCTTTGCGGCAGGCACATGGTGGAAATTTCATTACTGCCACTCTAGGTCCCGGGAAAATGCCAGCCACAACTAGAAAAGATTTAATTCAATCCTTCAGACACCGGGTGAGCGGCCCCACTGCACGCGCACGGGGCAGGAGCGGAGGCGAGTACAGCAGCCTGTGTCCTCAGGGAGACCCCGGATCAGGGGAAAAACACATGAACACGCCAGAGTGAGTAAATCAGGAGGAAGGACACTCGGCGCAGGGACGGGAGGCTGCCGAGCACCGGACCACAATGCAGGCTTCGAGCGCAATGCTTCCTCCATCTCCGAGCCCACGCTGTTCCTCACCTGCTAAACGGGAGCATCAGGATCTCTCCCAAGGGCTTGCTATGGGGACTAACTGACCCCCCCACCCCCGAAGCAGCTGCACAGGGCTTGGCACCATTCTCCCCTCTCCTCACCCACTGGCCTGGGCTCTGGAGGAGGGAAACCTCCCTCCTGCTTGGGTGGTCCGGAAGGTTTCGTAGAGGATGTGGCGTGGAGCTGGGTTGAAGGGTGAGAGGGGCTTCGAGGGGTGGAAAGGGCAGAGGGAACAGCCCACAGGAAGGCAAAGGGATGAGAGGAAGGGTTTAGGGGCCCCAGAAAGGAACTGCAGGCCACGGGGAGGAGAAAGGTCTCTGAGTGACCGAGGGGCCCTGGAGGCGCGGGCTGTGAGAGCCAGGGCTCCGGTTTGTGGCTGATGGTTCTCGAGCGCCCATCGTCATTTTCGGTGGGAAGGATGGCTCTCACCTAAAGAATGTCGTCGTCTCTGACTCCAGATGCAAGGCCCACAGAAGCTACCACGTGCTCCTGCCCATGAAGAAATGGGAAGGGAGCTCCAAGTGGGTGGGCCTGGGGGGCAGAGGGAGAAGCGGGTGGCAGACCGCAGGGTGGGTGTGGACGAGATGGGCAGCCTCTGCCAGGCAGAGCGTTTGGGCAGGGACTCGGGCTCTGGGGCCAAAGGTCCTCCCCTAGCCCAGGAGTAACTATGAGGATCAGAGAGGGTGAGGGAGAAGGGAGACCTGAAGGAGGAGGCTTGGGAGGGAGGGAGGAGGGAGAACCTCTGTTCCCTCGCAGACGGCACAGTGGGCGCCCCGGAGCTCTCCAGACCAGGGAACAGCAGGCTGGCCCTCGGTCCAGGCCGGCCAGGCGGGCTTCAGACCAGGCACCACTGTCTGGGCCTTGGATCCTCCTCTTGGCAATTTGGCTGTGACCCCTCCCTGCTCTGTAATATACATGTTAGGGAGACTGGGAAAGAGCCACAGGAAGCCTCCATTAGCGAAGGTCTCCCCACCCCTGTGTCCAGCCACTGCAGATGGAGTTGGTGGGAGGGAAAGAAAGAGTGACTTCTGTCTCCAGGTCGGAGAGCAGTTTCAGTGCCAGAGCGACAGTGGGTCCTCCCTCAGAACAAGCGGATTAAATGTTAGAGAAAATGTGGGTTCTGAAGGCCCCAAAAACCCTGTTCCCAGAGGAGAGCCTGTTCTCTCCTGCTCAGCCCCTGTGTGCTTGCTTCCCGCTTAGCAGTGAGGAGAGTGGCCCCGCACCAGCAGGTGCCCTCGGGCTGTGACTGACCCGAATCCCAGGATGAAACCCAGGCAGACATGGCTCATCCTCTCCCGGGCCGTCCATTGTGCAGCTGGCAAGACTGAGGCCGCCTAGAGCAGCAAAAGCCCAGCCCGATGGAGCAGAGCCCAGACTAGCGCTGGGACCCAGACCTCCTCCCTCCCAGCCCCCTCCACCTTGGACGGATGATTTCTGACCCAGAGCTCAGAAACGGACTCCCAGGGCTGTCGGCTTCTGTGCACTTTTCCGGAAAGAGCACCCGTAGCTTTCATTGGGTTTCCTGATGGTTTGTGTCTTCATCCCTCAAAATGTTTTCAGAAAAAAAAAACACAGCAGGCACTCACTGCTGTGTCTGCAGTCCGCACCCTCAGCCGGAGGCAGGGTGCCCACAGCCCTCCCTCGTAGGCAGGAGCAGCTCTTGTTCCCAGTCTAGAGCCTGCTGTCTTCACAGCCACGGCAGGTGCCCTCCGTGGCTCCGACACGTTTTCCCGGGCCCTAGCGGGGCTGCTAACACATGCTCGCTCACTTCTCCTCTCAGCTCATCCCACGCAGCGGCCGCTTCCTCGGAACCCCGGGGACTGGGGGTGGAGGTCCTGTAGGAATGCCATCGCCACATCTGTCACCCTCTCAATTTTGCCTGATATTCTGAGAGCTTTGGGCTCATCCTCATTTTACAGAGGAGAAGGTGAGGCCCGGAAAAGGGAAGGACCATTCTCGCGTTCACACCTGTGCTAAAGGTAGAAGGTTACTAGGAAAATGATGCGGCCCCGGGTTTTGGCAGAGGTTCTTCCTCCATGCGGCCTAACCCGAGGCCGAGCACTTGGAGCGAGAGCCAGCCTGCTGCAGGGGCTGCTGGTCTGAGCGGCTCTTGTGGGCCGCGGGCTGGGGGCTCCCACCGTCATGGGTGCGGCCCGCCCAGAGAACCGCGAGCCACATGCAGACAGGCTTGACAGATCAGGACTCTACAGAGAACACAAAAGAACCAGTTCACTCACTGGCTTATTCATTCGTTCAACCAATATTTACCAAGTTGTTATAACAAGTGCATGCAGGGACTAGGGGAACCAGGATGACCACGGTAGGCCCTGAAGTCCTGAGACTTGCACTGTCATAGAATCACAGCACGGTGGGCCTTCCGCCACAGGAGGGGACGACACGTGGTTCCTTACAGGGCTGGCAACGGCACGAGTATATTCAGCAACCTAGAGATGATGGGCAGTGGGACCTGCCCTCAGCTTCCGGTTTCTTCTCCTCACTCAGTCACTGGTGAAACCCGTAGTCTGAATTAGCTACTGGAGCTTCCCCCGTCCCCTACCTCCTTCCCTCCTTCCCTCCTTCCCTCAGGCCTTAATACGCACCATATGCTGGAAAGACGCTGGGGATGCAAAAGGAGCTTCTAGCAAGGAAGCCCACTGGAAACCGATCATTATAATGCAATGTGACAGTGCTTTGGTGATGAGCAAGCCCAGGGTATTATGGGAGCTCAGAAGAGGGGCCCCAACTCACACAGGAACGTCTTGGTTGGCTTCTGCAAGGAAGCGATGCTGGATACTCTCTCTGAGCACCGGCCGTGTTTTAGGCACTGTGCTGGGGGCTGGGTGTGAGCATTGAGAAAAACAGGCCAGACCCCTCTTCACACACACCTCTCCTCCTAGGGGCTTGCCTCGATTTCCCCATGCCAGTTGCATATTTCTGCTACCATAATGCAGCTCCTGCCCACCCCCACCCCCACCCCCCGTCTGCACCCCTTGCCTCTCTTGCTCACCAATATGGGGGGACGGTCTCATTGGCCCTCAAAGGGCCTCCTTACTCATGGGAGGGTGCTCATTTTCTGCCCTTAGAACTGCTCAGAACTCCAGCCTTCACCACTGCTTCTCTGCTGTTGCACCACATTCTAGAACAGGGGTGGGCAAACTTTTTGACTCGAGGGCCACAATGGGTTCTTAAACTGGACCGGAGGGCCGGAACAAAAGCATGGATGGAGTGTTTGTGTGAACTAATATAAATTCAAAGTAAACATCATTACATAAAAGGGTACGGTCTTTTTTTTTTTTTAGTTTTATTCATTTCAAACGGGCCGGATCCAGCCCGCGGGCCTTAGTTTGCCCACGGCTGTTCTAGAACACAGAGGTGAGGAGGACCATTGCCTGCCTGTCCCCATGACCTACCTCATAAAGAATCCTCCATGGCGTGCTCTGACCCTCTCAGAGCCACTGCTGTCACCTGCCGTATTGCAAGGGCAGCTGGGGACCGGGTGTGAGCAGGAAGAGTCACTGCTGGGTTGCATCCAAAGGAAGCGTTCCCCCCACTGTCCAGAGCTGTGTCTCCTGCAGGCCTCCCATGTCAGCCCGCTGCTGAAGCGCCCTGGCTTGCAGCGCTGGGGTTTTAAATCACGTGAGCTCTCTATGCCATTAGTGCAATTCAGAAGTGCAATCAATTGAACCTGTTAATTAAATACAATTCAGGCATGAAGTGGTTTAAATAATATAAGCACTATGGCCACTGCACTTAGCAATAAGTACTTAATCTTTTTAAAAATAAGACTTTATTATTCCAAACCAAATTTTGATGAAAAGAAAAAACATGGGAAACTGACCAATTTCCTACATATCAGTCTCCATGTTCAAGTAGAGCAATCGACATTAAAACCTGGGTTTTATAGCCCGAGAGGCAGTGTCTGGTGGTGAAGTACAAATACCATTCACTGTGGATTTGCTGTGTGACCCTAAACACGTCACTCTACCTCTCTGCTCTAGTCTCCTCACCTATAAATTAGGGCTATTACCTGAATTATGGGAATAGTGAATGACATTTAAAAAGTGAGGATAGTTTTTCTATAATGTCATTTGATCATTTCTTTGGTTGTTTTTTTCTTCATTTGCAGCCCTCTTTGAACCACTCAAGATAGGAGGCTGGGAGAGACGCAGGATGCCGCGAGTATATGGGGGTCACTTCCTGCTGCCTTAATCTCACAGGGAGATGAAACTTCCGAGAACTGAGGATTGGTCTCCCCTACAGGGGGCCCAAGGGGGGCAGAGGATGCTTCTACACTTCAGGCTCAAGATTTCTACATGTCTACATCCAAGGTGAAACGCAATTTTCGAGGGGCCCGGAGTGTGTTCCTGGGCTTGGGATGAAAGGGCCAATAGGCAGGTTTTACCTTCAAAAGTCAACCCTGGCTTCTGTAGTTTCCTCACTCCATCCGGAGCCATCGCTTTGAATTATACATGAGGCGCTTGCAGGAGCTGTGATGATTTTTCAAATATTTCTCTAATTGATGAGAAGAGCTTTGATAAATTGCTGTGGAACCAGGATCATCTGATCACGGAATTCTGTCTTGTTCCTCCTTGACAGATGTGTATTTGACTTAAAGGGGGTGTAGGGTCCAAAGGAACCACTTCTATCTCCCGGAACTTTTATTGTATTGATGGAAAACAAAATAAAACAGAAAGCCTGTGGTTTTGTTTTTAAATCCAAACAAGGAAAGTTCTCCAAGGCCTGAAGTCCGGTGCCTGTTACACTCAGAGGAGGGGATTGGGCAGGGACCTGAATGCAAGGTCCCCATCCAGCCTCACTTCTTGCTTTTCCATCATGTCCTCCTCGTGGCTGCTGAAAGGGGGACTGGGAAGCACAGGCACCAACCAACCAGAACATCAGAAGGGGCATTAGCAACAGGCCAAAGCAGGGGCCTGCTGGGCAGGCATTAATATTTACTTGCTGGATTATGGTGGGTCCGAGGGCCCTGGGGGAGGGCAGCAGAGTGGTGGCATGTAAGGGCAAGAAGTCAGGGGGTCTTCAACGATGGTCCTTTGTTAATGGTATGGAAATATTTCACGGCTTTCAAATCGGGTGTGCTTAAACCAGCACAGTTCTGGAGGCTGCAAAGTTCAAGATCAAGTACCAGCAGATTTGGTGTCTGGTGAGGACCTCGTTCCTGGTTCATAGGCAGTTGTCTTCTCGGTGTGTTCTCAGGTGGCAGAAGAGCCAAGGAGCTCTTGGGGCCTCCTTTACAAGGGCGCTGATCCCATTCATGAGCGCTCCACAATCAACCTAATCACCTCCCAAAGGCCTCACTTCCAAAGACCATCACTTTGGGGATTAAGTTTCAACATATGCATTTTGGGGAGACACAGACAGTCAACCTCTAGCACAGGGGTTCCCCTCTTCTTGCTACTTTGAGATCTCTCACCTGCAGAGAGCACGTCTTCTCCTCCAAGTCACACGTCTTCCAGGGGCTGGCTTGTATAGGAGCCTGTGTTTTGGGGACAACTATGGTTAGATGAATGAGTACAACTCCAGGTATGTTAGCAAAACCCTCTCTAGAGCTAAGCAATGTCCTTCATGATGGCTTTATCAGGATCAAAAGCTACTGCCTGGTTCCTTCCTGAGCAGGGGGACATGACAGGAAGTGTTATTTTTAAGCTAACTCCAAACCCAAAAGTCACTAAGCCCATAGGCATTAAAAGGGTAAAATGGAAACACTATAAATGATTCCATGCACATAAATTCAATAACTTAAATGAAATGGACCAATTAGTTGAAAGAAACCAATTACTAAAACTCACTTAGAAGGAAATAGATTACCTGAATAGCCCTGTATTTACTAACAGAGTTTGCCATCAAAGAAAACTCCAGGCCAAGATCATTTCACTGTCATATTCTGCCAAACATTTAAAGAAGAAATAACATCAATTCTATATAATCAATTCCAGAAAACAGAAGGAATACTTTACAACTCATTTTATAAGGCCACCATTACTCTGAAATCAAATCATACAAAAACAAGGTATAATGAGAAAACTATAGACAGATATAACTCATGAACATGCAAATATATTTAATAAAATATTAGCAAGTTAAATACAGCAGCATATAAGAAGAATACACCAGACCAAATGGGGTTTATCTCAGGGATACAAGACTGATTCAATATTTGAAAATTAATCAATACAAGCTATCATATTCATAGATTAATAAAAGCCCCACAATCATATCAATTGATGAAGAAAAAATTTAGCAAATTTCAACATACATTTGTGATTTAAAAACAAACAAACAACCCTGTCAAACTATGATGAGAAGAGAACATCCTTAACTTGATGAAGAGTGTCTACAAAAATCCCATAGCCAACATCAAACTTAATAATGAAGGACTGAATGCTTTCCCCCTAAGACAGAGAACAAGGCAATGTTGTCTACTTTCATCACTGCTACTCAACAGTGCGCCAGAAGTCCTAGGCAAGAAAAAAACAAAAACAAAAAACAGGCATACAGGTGATAAAGAAAGAAATAAAACTATCCTTTTTTACAGAAAACATGGCCATGGAAAACCCCAAAGAATCTAATCAAAAAGCCCCTTGTTATTAAAGTTAGCAAGGGTGCAGAATACTTGGTCAACATGAAAAAATCAATCATATTTTCATATGCTGGCAATAAACAATTGGAAACTAGAACTTTAAGACTCAATACCATTTAAAAATATTTCCCAAAATCAAATACTTAGCTACAAATCTAAGAAAGCATGTTCAGGACTCACATGATAAAAACTGTAAAATACAGATGAAAATAGTAACACCTAAGTGTATGGAGAGACACACTGTGTTTTGGGGTTGAAAGACTTGCTATACAGGGTGGAGCAAAAGTAGGTTTACAATTGTGAGTACACAAAACAGTTTATTCTTATATTAGTGGCCTGGTGCACAGATTCATGCACATTGAAAGGAAATTAATTAGTAGGTGGCCGGTGGGGCGGGACTGGGTGAGATGGGCCAGACATGCCCTGGAGCCTACCTCCCGTGGTCCCTCCCCAGCCGGCCGCACCTGGGGCGGTGCCAGGGCTCAAAGGGCATCTGCAGAGTGAGCGGGGTCCCTCCGGAAGGTGGGGTCCCTTGGCCTGGCCTGCAGGGATCAGGATGAAACTGGCAGTTTGGCATCCCCAAATGGGTCCCAGAGTGCGAGAGGGCACTCTGTAAAGTTGCTGTCGCTTGGCAGCTCCTGCGTTGACCGTCTGCCCTGTGGTGGTCAGTGCGCGTCATAGCTACTGGCCAGTTGGCCATTCACTTAGCCTTTTATATATATACTAGAGGCCCGATGCATGAAGATTCGTGCAAGAATAGGCCTTTCTTCCCCTGGCCACTGGCACGAGCTTCCCTCCAGCACCTGGGACCCAGGCCTTCACTCTGACTGCTGCCTTCTGCCTTTGCTCTGGACTAGAACCACCTCCCGCCTTCACTCTGGGCTAGAGCCAACTCCCGTCCACTCCGGCCGGCTCTGTGGCCACTGCCCAGAGGCTGGCCCTCGGCGGCCGGCTGGGGCTTGCAGAAGGCTTGGCTTCCTTCATCGATGGGGCAATGAAGGAAGCCAAATGTCCGGCCCAAAGGAAGCCAAGCATCCTGCCCACTCCGGCTGGCTTTGTGGCTCCGGCCAGCGCCCCCATCTTTGTGGCTATGGGTGTTGCCATCTTTGTGGCTATGGGTGCTGTCATCTTTGTTGCTGAGCGATGGTTAATTTGCATATTACCCTTTTATTGGTATAGATAATTACTTATTAACTAGAGGCCCCGTGCACAAAATTCATGTGAGGAGGGGTGTGACTCTCAGCCCAGCCTGCACCCTTTCGCAATCCAGGACCACTGGCTCCTAACCATTCACTTGCCTACCTAACCACCTCTGCCTCAGCCCCTGCTGCTGCGGCTTCGTCCAGAAGGATGTCCAGAATGATGTCTGGAAGGTCTTTCGGCTTTCCAGTCTAATTGGCATATTACACTTTTACTATTATTGATTACTCTATTATTTTCTAACTAGAGGCCTGGTGCACGAATCACTGGGCCTCTAGTTAGGGGATCGGGCCTAAACCGGCAGTCGGACATCCCTCTCACAATCCTGGACTGCTGCCTCCTAACCGCTTACCTGCCTGCTGGCCTGATCGCCCCCAACTGCACCCCTGCCAGCCTGGTCACCCCATGCAGCCTGCTGCTCGGTCATTTGGTTTCCCTTCACTAACCCCTCTGGCGTCCTGGTTGCCCCCAACTGCCCCCCCTGCCGGCCTGGTCGCCCCATGCAGCCTGTTCAGTTGTCCATTCAGTTGTTTCAGTTGCAACGGTCACTTAGGCTTTTATATAGATAGATGAATGACTATAAACCTGCTTTTGCCCCTCCTTGTAGTTAAGATTTTGATGTTCCCCAAATTGTTCTACAGATTTAATGCATGTCTAATCAAAATCCCAGGAAAATTTTTTGTAGACATAGACAAGCTGATTCTTAAATGTATAGAAAAAGGAACCAGAACTAGAATAACCATAACAATTTTGAAAAAAAAAAACCTGAAGGACTCACACTACCTGATTTTAAGACTTACTATAAAGTTCCAGTAATCAAGACTGCAGGCATTGATGAAGAGATAGACATATATAGATCAATAAAACAGAGTAAATAACCCAGAAATAGATACAAATATGACTAATTGATTTTTGACAGATTCATTGGAGTTAGGATTATCTTTTCAATAAGTAGTGTTAAAATAATTGAACAACCATGACATGTGTGTCAGGGGAAAGGAAGGCTCACTCACATGTCTTCATACAGAATGGACCATAGATCTTAATGTAAAATAGTAAAACTTTAGAAGAAAACATAAGAAAAAAGTCATCATGACCTTGGGTGAGGCAAAAAGTTCTTAGATATGACACCAAAAGCATAATTCATAAAAGAAATAAATTGGCTTTCATCAAAATTTAAAAATGTTTCCTGTGAAAGAAATAGTTAAGAGAATGAAAAGGTAAACTACGCATGGGAGAAAATACCTGTAAATTATATTTCCAACAAAGGACTGGATTTCAGAATATACAAACAACTCTCAAAACTCAACAGAAGGAACATAAACAACCCAATAAAAAATTGGGCAAGCAATTTAGACAGATACTTTTCCAAAGATACACAGATGGCAAATAAGTTCATGAAATTTAAAATAAAATAAAACCACAAGTTGCCATTAGAATCTATAAATATGGCAACAACACCACAAAACAAATACACAAACCCCTACAAATGCGGGTGTGTGTGTGGAGCATGCTGGAGAGATTGCAAAGAGGAACGTCACTCTGGAATACAGCTAAGCAGTTTCCTATAAAGGTAAACATACATGTACCATAGGACCCAACAGTCCCATTGCTGAGTGTTTACTCAAGAGAACTAAAATCGTGTTCATGTAAATAGCCTTCATTTATACTTGCCAGGACTCAGTGGGTGAATGGGTAAACAAACACCAGAACACCACTACTCGGCTGCTGAAAAGAAGGGGCTTTTGATTCACGTCACATGAGCACATCCAAAGGCATTGAGCTGAGTGCAAAAGCCGCCTCATAAGGGTACATATTGTCTGATTCCAGGGAGGTGACATTCTGGAAAAGGCAAACTGGAGGGATGAAGAACAGACCAGTGGTTGCATGGGATGCAGGTAGAAGGAGGGTTCGACAAAACTGCACAGCATGAGGAATGGTTTGGGTAGAGTAGTGGAACTGCTCTGTATCTTGATTGTGGTGGAGATTACATGAATGTGTACTCACATAACTGTATGCAAGTGCTTGCGCACACACACGCACACACACACACACAGAGTCTCCATCAGTTCCATCTGTATCCAGCCCTTTCAGCCGGGTCTCCTTCCCAGGGACCCTTGCCCCAGAAACTCCACGAGCCCTCTCAGCACAGCCACTGTTCCCAGTGCCCGCCCATCAGAGCTGCCAAGGGGGCGGTCTCCCCCAGCATTTGGCACTTCCTCTTGCCCTTGGCACTGCCACCGCATGACAAGTGCCCAGCCACAAGGCAGGTCTGCCGGTGCTGAGGTGCCACACTGGGCTGGAGCCCTCCCAATCTTCCGTGCAATGCGGGAAATATATTTTGTGCTAAAGGAAAAACAATATCTGCCCCCTTCTCTGCACCACACTTTCATAGTGATGTCGCAAAGCATTCCTGACTTACCGAAGTTTTTGTAGAAACAGCTCATGCAATTTTAGTTTCACTCATTGCTGAGCCTCTACCCCTGCTCCACGGCACAGGGCTGAGCTGGAAAACAAACCTGAGTGGGAGACCCCGTGTCTACTCAGACACCCCTCCTTCCACCCACTGAGGTCCCTCTTCCCTTAGGGTGTGTGGGTTCTCAGGAATCACAGCGTCCCCAAAGACATGCCCGCCCTAGTTCCTGGAACCTGCAAGTGTGTTATGGTACACGGCAAAGGTCTTTGCAGAAGTAATTAAGGTTGTGGACCTTAAAGTAGAGAGAATATCTGAATGATTTGTAAAGGCAATTTAGTATGTGAACCCTTACAAACAGGACTTTCTCTGATGGAGACAGAACTCTCTTGGATGGAGACCGTGACATGAACACGAAGGCAGGTGGTCTCAATGGGCTCAATGAGGCTTCGCCACCCCAGGGAGGAAACAGCAGCTGGGCCCTGCAGCCACGAAGGATGGAATTCTGCCAGGGACTTGGATGAGCAGATTCGCCGGTGCCTCCAGAACCCAGGCCCACCAGCACCTGCACTTTGGCTCCGCGAGCCCCAAAGCAGAGAAAGCGGCCCAGCTCACCCCAAGGTCTGACATACAGATCTGTGAGCTAATAAACTTGAGTTGTTTTGAGCCCCTACGCTTGTGGCAATTTTATGACAGCAATAGAAGCAGTGCAGTCATCATGCAGTAAACCCTGCAGGCCCCTCCAGCACACCCAGGGTCCCAGGGTCAACCTGGAGACCCGCTGTACTTTCTGCCTTCTCTTTCCCTCTGCTCTGTCTTAGCCCAGCAGCCCTGTCCCCTGCACACACAGGCTGGTGACAGATGCCTCCCTGAAGAGGCCACAGAGGGACCCTCACGGAGCCTAAGAATCATTTAATTTGAACAAACATGTTCTAGCTCCTCCTTCACAATTCCCCACAGACACAGCATAATGGACAGCTTCAAATTTAGGCAAAGATACAAGCTCCCCATCAGCCTCCTTCAAGTCTTTTCTGGAATCCAGGCAGAACATGAATGCTGGCCAAGGAGAAAGGGGTCGACCTAAGCTACCTCTTTGACACCAGGAGCCAGTCCCTTTCTTTCCCTGGTTCCGTTTTCTCCGCTTGAACATGAGCCAGATGGGCCCCATGTTCCTTCCAGCCTCGGGGACCTAGAAATAGAAGACACTCCCACCCCCACCCTCACCCCCTCCAGGCAGTTGGCTCCTACAGAGGAAACGCTGGCTCTGCCAGGAAGTGGCGATGCTCCCACTCCAGCAGGGACCTTCCGAACAGAAGCCAGGAATAGAATATCCCAGGACATTCTATTCAGTGTCATGGGCTGGATTATGTCCCCAGGAAGCTATAGCAGAGTCCTAAGTGTCTGTGAATGAGACCTCAATGGACATGGGGTCCTTGCAGATGTCATAAGAGAAGGTCATTGGGGTGAGTCCAAATCCAGTGTGACTGGTGACTGGGTGTCCTTATGAGAAAAGGGAAGACAGAGAAGACAACCATGTGATGCAGAGGCAGTGACTGGCGTGATGTGTCTACAAACCAAGGAACACCAAGGGTTGGCAGCCACCACCTCCAGAGGTTAGGAAGACAGGGAAGGATTCTTCCCTGCATGTTTCAGAGGGAACGTCGACACGTTGGTTTTGGACTTCTAGCCTCTGGAACTGTGAAAGAATAAATGTTCGTTGTTTTCAGCCACCCAGGTTGTGGTACTTTGTTACAGTAGCCCTAGGAAACAACAACATGTAGTCAATACTTTCTTAGCAACTACTACGTGTCGGGCATTGGCCTCGGCTCTGAGGATAGAGCAGTGCCGCTGTGAAAATTTCTTCTGATTATTGTTCTGAGGGAATAAGGAATTTGTCCAAAAGGTGTGATTAGAAGGGTGGGTACTGCTTGTAGCCCTCCTTATTTATTTGAAATGAGATATGCTAGTTTGGGGTCATTGTCCAGACAGAATCATAAAATATTAGAGCTGGAAGGGAACTTAGATTTCTCCAGTACAGAAACTTTAAAGAGAGGAAGTGCCTGGTCCAAACTGACCCCTCTAGTCATGGAGGTGTGTGCCCAGGGTTCTAGCGGTTTGGATATTGGTCTAGGTCCGTGGTCGGCAAACTGCGGCTCAAGAGCCACATGTGGCTCTTTGGCCCCTTGAGTGTGGCTCTTCCTAAGCCTTAGGAATACCGTTAGGAGTATTAAATTAAGTTAATAACAATGTACCCACTTACATAGTTTAAGTTTAAAAAATTTGGCTCTCAAAAGAAATTTCAGTCATTGTACTGTTGATATTTGGCTCTGTTGACTAATGAGTTTGCCGACCACTGTAATGAGGTCCATACGGATCATGGATGGATGGGGCTCTGGGAATGGGGTCCATATGGATCATGGACAGATAGGGCTGTGGGAACGGGGTCCACACGGATTGTGGATGGATGGGGCTCTGGGAATGGGGTCCACATAGATAATGGATGGATGGGGCTCTGGGAATGGGGTTTTCTGGGACTCAACTTTGAGGACTCCAATAGTGCTGTGACTTGGAAGTCTTGATCAAACAACAGGTGGCTTATGTGTTGTATAAGGGCACCCACTACTCCATCCTAGGAGTCTCACTGTTTAAGACTGTTAAAGGGACCCATGGCAGGAAGGAATGAGTTAGGGTGATATTTGGTAAGATTCCTAAGAGAAGCTTAAAATGAGTAAATTGAAGTTAGATCCTGGTGCACACCACATATTTCTCATGTTGTACACCACTGCCGTACTCAGGTGGCAAAAGGTGCCAGGCACCCTCAGTCACAGGGAAGGAGCTCGGGGAAGGCGGGAAGATGTGGAACAGTCTCTAGCTGAGGTCCAACCTAGCTATTGAGCAGAGGAAACAGCAGGGACAGGAGGGTAGGAATGTGGGGTTAAGGCCCACCTTTGGACTCAGACAGACCCAAGCTCCAATTTCCATCTGCCCCTTATCAATGGCATGACCTTGGGCAAAGTAAGTCATCTCTCTGAGCTTCAATGTTCCTCATCTGCAAAATGGATGCATATACAGCTAGTACTTCCCTCAAATTGCTTCTGGGGGGAGTAAGTGGGATGGTCCATGCAACTAGTTAGCTGCTATGGTGGGAAAGTGGGGGAGGGGCCCCACAATAAAGGCCCAGGGTTCTAGCGGTTTGGATACTGGTCTGGGGGATGAGGCTGAACAGTGCAGGGAAAGTAGGACAGGACTAATGGAGGGTGGAAAGGGGAACAATGCCCAACCTGAGGCCATCCTTTCCCTTCCCCGTGGGCGTCACTGTGCAGGGCCTGAACCAGGGCAGAAAGAAAGAAGGATGTGGACCAGATGACTACAGCTTGGTTATCTCTCAATGCCACTTTGCCCCAGGCTCCAACCCTGCCCCATAGAAACATCAGTGATGAGAATCATTGATTGGCTGCCTCCTGTATGCCCCCTCCTGGGGATCGAGCCTGCAATCCAGGCATGTGCCCTGAACGAGAATTGACCAGTGACCTCCTAGTTCATAGGTAGATGTTCAACCACTGAACCACACCAGCTGGGCTCCACTGTTTCTTATTCCCAATAATGGTACTGCTGCCCATTCAGCCTAGATATTTCCTATTTCCTCACCCCTTCCAATGATATCTATACAAGCTCATGCTGATTAGACCTGTTAAGCATCTCTTCAATTCACCCATTTCTTTCCAACTCTTTCATTATCACTCTTGACCAAGTAATGCCATCTCTTTCTGCATGGATGGTGCAAAGTTCTGAACAGATGTCATCTTTTCTCATCTGCCTGTCCCCACCCTCATCCACCAAAACTGTCAGAGTGACCTTTCCAAGACACCATCTGAGGATGTCACTTCCTGCTTTACATGACTTGATGGCTTCTTACTGTTCTTGTGAGGAAGGACAAGTCCCTTACCTGGCCTTACAGTGCCCTCCATAGTCTGTTTCACCTGCCTCCATGCTCAGCTTGCCTCCAAATTCCCCTAACTCATCGAGCTTCAGTGACCTGGCCTCCTTTCAGCCCATCACTCAGGCACATTCCTCCCTGCTACAGGGACTTGGCACAGTTGTGTCCTTTGCCAGAAAAGTTCTTACTCTCCTCCTCCTTGTTTTCCTACTTACCTTCTACTCCTCCTTCAGATTTTAGTTCTGAGGTCACCGTTTCATGGAATTCTCTAGATTAGTTCAGTTCTCCTTCACAATTGTCTCTAGCAATTTCTCAGCTTGTGATAATATACTCACCTGTGTAGATGTTGTCTGCCTCCCAACCAGGCGGTAAGAACTGAGAAAGCGAGGATGTTTCCTCTTTTCTCATCATTTAGCCCAGCCCCTGGCACTCCCTGGAACATGGAGCATGCAATAAAGACATTATAAAATGCACTCATGACCCTCCAGAGCTGAGGCCTTTTCCCAGCTACCTGGGGTCACCTCCAGCCATTTTTAAGATCTCACATTTGCACCCACACTCATACACACTCACATCCCTTAGGAAGCCCCTTGCCCACAATGCTTCTGATTGATCCTTTTCTTTTTTTATCAGAGACTCATATAACGGAGCAAGGACAGCCCGTGGAGCTGCCCAGCACAGTGGGAAGAAACCATGGGATCAAAGTTGGAATTTTGCTTGGGGTTTTAATTACTTTATCATGGAGCTTGAGGAGTCTTGAGTGGCATTTAGCAGGAGAATAACAGGACACAGGGCTCCCAAGATGCTCAGACCTCCACACGGAGCCTAGCCCCTGGAGCTCAGTGCTTCTGTTCTGGCTGAGGCTGAGGAAGGAGCCCGAGGTGGGGACGGAGTGGCCGGGAAAGGCCACCGTCACTGTAATGGCGGAGCGAGGCCAACCTCACAGCTTTTAAAGTCAGATGCCTCTTTCAATTATCAGCTAACTGGCCTCCTCCGGGACTGCTTAAGCCACTTCTCTCTTCCTGGCACATAAGCAGAAGAGGGAGTAAGTACTAGACCACCCGTCACTGGGAGAACAAGGATGGAAAGTTCAGGGACCTCCCAAATGCAGCGGGAAGAAGAGCAGTCACGGGCGAGTTTAGGTGGAGGCACCGGGCAGGAGAGGGTCAGATGGCCCCTGGCACTGAACCTGCCTGAGCTCTTCTGTGAATACCTCCTTCCAGGCTCCTGAAGGCAGGGCACAGGCATCCTGCTGTCTGCAGTCCGCCCGGCTGTGCCTCTGAGCGGATTCAGTTCCCAGTGGCCTCTCTGGAACATTTTGGCAGAGCCAATTTTGCTGTGACACTGAAAAACCCCTCCCCATCTTGGGTCTCAGTTCTCTCATCCCCAAGAGAAGGGGGTGGGATTGAATGACTCGCCTAACATCTTGTAGAGTTGGATTCCTGTGGGGGGGAAGGTGGCTCCTGGGAGCCTCCGTTTGCTCTGTTGTTCCCGGGACAGACAGCCAATGCATCTGTCTGACGTGGTCACTGGAGCAGGGGATCGCTCGAGGTCACTGGTGTCACGCCCTGAGTTCCAAGTCCAATCCTGTCCCTTCCAAGCCATGTGACCTTGAGCAAGTTGCTTAACTTCTCTCAACTGCCGTTTCCATCTCTGCGAAATGGAGAAAACAGCATCTTTGTCATCAGGTTATTTGAGAGGCAGCAAGGTGATGCATGTCACACAAGCCACCAAACCCGGAGACACCACACAGACGGCGCTTCCCCTTCTTGGTGGGAGGGGCACCCATCCCACAGACTTGGGGCTTCTGTGGGGTTTGTGACTACCCAGGTGGTGCCACCTTCAGCTTCACCCAGCTAACAATTTTACTGCATGCATGCAGAACCCAGGAGGAGAAACCCAGGTGCAGGCCCTGCCCAGAGGTGGCATGAAGAACCCCTGAGGGTCAGGCTGCTGGGAGGACCAAGCTGGCTCCAAGCTCAGGCCTCTGACCCACGTCCAAAGCTCCATGGGCTGTGGACCATGCAGTTTGAGGCATGAGACCCTTGTTGAACCCACTTACAGGGCACGCAGGCCCTGCTACACAGGGAAGGACTGATAGAGAGGACGTGCGCCAGGTGTTTGCCAGCAATCCTGGAAGTGACAGCTACCCGGGAGTCACCATCTACAAGATTAGCTGGAGCTGTGCCCTGGCATGTGGGTGCCTGTGTGTGCCGGCCCCAGTGGAGGAGAAGGAAGGGTTCTAAGATCTGTAACCAGATCGGTCCTCAGTGGGCAGGTTCAGTGCCAGGGGCCATCTGACCCACTCCTGCCCGGTGTAGACCCTGGGCTAGTAACAGCTTCGCTGAGCCCCGTTTCTACAACCTGCCGAATGGCACAGCCCTGCTCTGGGGACCCCGGGTGATCAAGAGAGCCGGGCGATCAGGCCGCCAACGCTCAGGTCATCAACCCTCACCTCAAGGGAGCAGAACAAAGAACCTGAAGGACTGACAGGAGGCTCAGGTCTGGGGACTAGAGACTGGGTGACAGTCCTGGATTGGAAGCCAGGGCCATCCCCTGCTGGCTGAACACTAAGCGAACACCCCAATTCTCTGAAATTTCAGTTTCCTTGTGTTCCAAAGAATGAAAAGGGTGTGATACCTGCCCTCCCTCCCCCAGAGAGGTGTCCTGAGGTTGGATTGTCTGGCAGGTGGCGATGCTTTGCTCTGGCCAGGCATAGACGTCTGCGGACGAATGGGTGGGTGTCGGGCAGGCAGGCACCCGTGGACGCCCTGTCCATGGCTGGGGGGCAGGGTGAGGGCACAGCGAGGAGCAGACACAGGACGTCTGTTTATCTTCCCTGAGGAGTCCTTCCTTTTCCCAGCACGGCTGCCAGGAGCATGACACAGGGAACACGGCTTTTTGTGTGAAATCAGACCCGCTCTCTCTCCCTCCAGCCAAGATTTAATAAAATCCTGTTTACCTCTTGTCGGAGCTGCAGTTTTCAAGATTTCCTTGAAAACACATCCCAGATGGCCCCCGGCGGCCCACTTCCTGTCCACCGGGAACAGGACACATCCCTCCTGGGCGGGCTGCTCCCCATTCCAGAGAGATGGCTTCACTGGCCACAGGAGCTCAGGGCTCTGCGGCTCCTCTTCCCTCCTTTTGCCCCTAGCCATCAGCCACTGTCCCTGCAGAGCCGCGTGGGACTGGGGGTGCGGGGGGGGGGGGGCGAGATTTAAGAGGTCTTCGCCCCGGCCGCGGGGCCGGGGGGGGGTGGGGGTGGGGGGGGGGGGGGCACGTGCAGAGGGAGGCAGGCTGCACGGCCCTTCCCCAACCCCCCACAGGAACAGATGTGCAGTGTGAACTGCAGGCCCGGCCCGCACGGCCCCCAGGCAGCTGCCAGCAGGCTGCACTCGGGCCACTGCCCGGGCAGATGGCGTTCCCGTGTACTCAGCCTCACCCACAAAACACCTTGGGTCTGCAGCTTTCTCTCAGCTCTGTCTTGCAGCCTCACCTTGTGCTCCCGGGGCTCCGGAGATGTGTTTATGTGGCAGGATTTCTTGGCAATCACCCTTTGATTTTACAAGCAGGCAAGGTGAGAAGATGAAAATGACCATTACAGCCCAGCCGGCATAGCTCAGTGGTTGAGCAATGACCTGTGAACCAGGAGGTCACGGTTCAATTCCTGGTCAAGGCACATGCCAGGGTTGCAGGCTTAATCCCCAGGAGGGGGCGTGCAGGAGGCAGCAATCAATGATTCTCTCTCATCATTGATGTTTCTCTCACTCTCCCTCTCTCTTCCTCTATGAAATCAATCATATATATAATTTTTTTAAAGAAAATGACAATTACATAGGACTCTAAAATCAGGGGTCTGCCTATGCCATCATGAGTCCTGTCAGGGATTGAAGGGATACTGCAATCTATAATTTTAGAAATGGAGAAACTGAGGTCCAGTGATGGAAAGAGAGCTACCCGAGCCTGTGGGGGGCAGAATGAGGTCAGAGCAAAGGGTTTTCCCAGACTCAAACTGCATTTTCCCTGATTGTTAGAGATCTGGAGGCAAAGGAAGCATTGGTTGGGCTGGGGGCTTGGTGGTAGATGGGGCCCAGTGGCCCTTTCTGCACCCTCAACTGAGTCTCAAATCCAGAGTGTGATGCTCATCTCCCTCCTCCCTCCTTCGTGACTACACTGTAGGGGCCCGGGAGAGGGAGGTCAGGCAAGGAGGGCTGGTCATCAGGCCTCCAACCCCAGATCTGGCACCAGCACCGCAGCGTGGCTAGTGCACTGCAACAAGGCTTCTGCCGGGAGACCTCCCACTGCTGGCTGGGCCCCGAGTCACCTCGAGAACTAACCCAGATCCTGGTGAAGGGATTCTCACAGCCCTGAGCCCGCCTGCTGTAGGTCTACTCTGTGTGTGCCGGGGGGCTTGGGGGGTGGGGGAAGAGGCTGGATGTGACAGAGGTGGCTCCCAAGGGGGTCGTCCCTTGAAATCATCAGGTTCACCCTTTATGTCATGACTGGAACCTGAGACTCCAACCTGATATTCTCTCCTCTTCTCTGCTAATAAGAGCTGGATTTTGTTCAGGGGCAGTGATGTGTCCAGCTAAATGCCCATACCTATTCCTCATCCTCTTCTAAGACCATGTGACCAAGCCCTGGTTAATGAGCTGGAAGTCTCTGGGAAAACCTTTGCTTTCAGGATAAAGTGGGGAGAAGTGGCAGGTCACACCCATTCTCGTCTTCCAGCCTGGACTGCAGGCATGATGCCTGGAGTTGCAGCAGCTGCCCTGTGACCAATGTGCAACAATCACTAGGGAATCAACCAGAGACCAGCAGAGAGGTCAGCAGGTATCAATGAAGCATTGAAACGCTCTCTTTAGTCCAGGCATCTTGTCAGATGAGAAAAAAAGAAAGCCTTTCTATTGAAGTAACTGCAAGTGAGACTTTTCATTACTTGCAGCCTAAAGCACTCCTAACTAATCAATACCCAGAGATGCCAAGGGACAGGAAGGAGCTCAGGACCTTCTGCAGGGACAGAAGACCTGGGCCTGCATCCTGGCATCACCTAAAATGTCTGCATGGCCCTACTCAAGGGACTACAAGGCCATACACACGTCCCTGCATGGACCCTGTGCTCAGAACTTCCTGCTGACTTCTGCCTTGAGCATTCTCCTTCTCCTCCTTCAAAGCCACATAGGCATCACTTCTCCTCTGTGGATTTCCTGTCCACCCCCATTCTCTACACAAGGGTAGCATTGTTGCCTGTATTTTATGTATATCTTGTTTCTAGCACCATTAGGGTTTGATGGTGTTGATTGATTATAAACATCTTTCCTTCCAGTTTTGACGAGTTGAAATGTAGACATAGTAGCCTAATAGCAACCACGTCCCCGCCTTAGCACTGGCATTGTCAGGGATCTCTTGCTCATCCAACAGCGACATGTTCATCATTACCTTTTACTCATGGGTTCAGCACAGGCTCATTAAGGGTCCACTACATGTCAGACAGTGATAGTGTCTGTGAGTATAGGAGTCAGGTCCTACCCTTTGGGAAACTTGGACTTCTATAAGAAAGACAGTGTAAGCAATAATTATTAAAAAAATTTAAAGATAAAAATATATCAAAAGAGATCTTCCTGGTACCATAAGAATATATAATAGAGACCTAACTTAGCCAAGGAAATTCACTTTTTTTTTTTGCTTGCGTGTTTATTGAGGACCAATAATATACAAGTCCTCTTCCGCCCAAAGAAAGCAACAGGAACACAGCCCTGTCTTTAAATAATAATTCTGTGGTCGTGAATTCCCATGTAGACTGAAATCATCAGGGTGCTGGCATGGTCTGGTTCAGAGAGAGACAGGGAGCTGGGGTCCAGGTCTTCAGATCTCATCTCAGCCAGTCTCTGCCCTTGTCTACCAGACTGTTCCGTCAGCTTAGACGGGCAGTGACCAGGCCTCATTTACCTTTTTGTCCCCATACTTATGGCTCACTACAAAGGTCACTTTGGACAAGATAATCACTCTCTCAGAATTTGTTTCTTCTTTTTTATTAGTTTGTTCATTGATTTGTTCATTGATTCATTCATTGATTGATTCATTCATTCCATGTAAATTAGTTGTTTACTATGTGCCTAGTACATATAAGAGATACAGCAATGAACAAAAGGGGCAGAAATCCCTGACCTCATGTAGTTTAAATTTTAGTAGGGGGTTGGGGGGAGAAGGAAAAAGCAAATAAGAAAATAAACTGTTAGTCAGATGATGATAATATGGGGGGAAAGTGAAGCAGGAGAGGAAGCCAAAGAGAACCATTGGTGAGAGTAGGAGGAGCTGACATCTTAAACCAGCTGGCCTGGGGCCATGTAAGATGGCAACGTGAGCAAGACCTGCATGAGGCAAGGGACTGGGGAATCGAGGTTGAGATGGGGGAAGGGGCACTTAGGAAAAATGCCATTGGGAAGAACTGCAAGCAGGACTCTCAGCAACTGAATGGGAGCCTAGATCTAGGGGGTGATTCATATAGGTGCTCAGTAACTGTCACATCCCCTCCACCTTTCTTCTCAACTTTGTTAGCAAAATGAAACTTTATTTTACTTAAGGACTTTTAAAAAAATACAAGCTATTTTTTCCAAGACGGTGAAAGAAGTGTAATCAATCCCATGGTGTCAAATGGCAGATGAAAAGGAAAAACAAGAAAGAACTTGGACTGAAAAGGCTCACAGGAAAATGTCGCCACTGGAAGAAAGTTAAACATCCCTCTCTCCAAAGCTCACCAAAGAGGAAGCTGAGGTCCAGGGAAGGCACTGACCCAGGGCAGCCCAAGAACAGCACTAGAGCAAACTGCCTCTCGTGCAGAAGTGAGGTGTTCTCACGGCAAAGGGCACACAGATGCTAACGCCAACAGGCAGGCAGAGCGCCGGGCAGGCATGCTCTGGAGTGACACAGACCTGGGTTTAAGTCCTGGGCAGATGAGGTGTTTGTGAGGATGTGGAGCAAGGACTCTCATCCACTCCTGCTGGGAATATAAAATGGTGCCACCAGCTTGGAAAAAGATCTGGCAGTTTCTTATAAAACTAAACACGCAGCTATCCAATAACCAGCATTTCCACCCGTAGGTGTTTCCCTCAGAGAAATAAAGAGACATGTCTGCACATATTCTTGTACAAGTATGTTCACAGCAGCTCTATTCACAGTAGCCTCAAACTGGAAAAGCCCAATTGTCCATCCAACAAAACAAAAAGCTGTGGTTTATTCGCACAATGGAATAATACTTAACAATAGAAATGGACACTTCATGAATACATGCAAAATATGAATGAATGTACAAAGCTATTTGAACAAAAGTAATCGAAAGTAAGTGATGAAAGCAAAGGGGAGTAAAAGTGACCCAAGGACTCTAATAAATACTTAACTGCTTTTTCCTACTGCCCGGAACCTTTTGAACACCCTTGCTATGTTTCATGAGCATATTGCTTTATGAGCTCTGTCTTCCTAAGTGGTAAGTTAGAACACGTACTTACCCAGCCTCCTTTGCAGCTAGCATGAGCATGTGACCCCGCTAATCAGATGTCCCTGCCGAAGAGCTGGATTTGGAGCTGAACAACTGGAGAAAGAAGCTCATCACAGAATCTGTGTTTGGTGGTGAGAGTGGAGGCTAAGAGGACTTGGCAGTTTCTAGTAACAGCAGTGATTGCACAGTTGCATTGGGCACAGAAGTGGCATGGAGCTGAGAGCAATTGAGATCAGAGCAAATATGAAATCCTGTTTCCTCTAGTATTTGATTATGACAGAGGCATCGGCGGCATGGCAGGCTCCTCCTCAGACCGTTGCTGAAGCAAGGTTCCAGGCAGTGTTGATGGAAGCTTAACCTCAAGACAGGTCCTCTAGTCCCTGCAATAAGTTCCCTAGCTCCCCAATATGCTCACCTTGGCCCCAAGTAAACTCCTCATTTCAGTGGCCCACTCCCACCTGTTGCCCCACCGACCTTCTATACCACATTATATACCTTCTATACCACCTTCTATACCTTCATCTCCTGCAATGATGACTCTGCTCTTCAACTTGCTCAAGTCAAAAACCTGACTCCTGTTTCTCTCATATGCAACAGCTCAATCGCGCAGAACAGTCTGTTGGCCTGACCTTCAAAAGAGACCCAGCATCCAGAATCCTCATCCCCTTCCAGGCTGCCAGCTGCTCCAAGTTATCATTCATATCTGGGTTTGCAAAGACAATGGGCTAATGAACTTGTCTCCCTGCTTCCATTCTGTGTGCTATCCTCCAGTTTCAAAACTGCAGCCAGAATGATCCTTCTAGAACTGTTCCTCAGATGTCATCCCTTCGATAAAAGCCCTTGGTGAGTCTCTGTGTCATGTAGAGTAAACACCCAGATCTGCACAGTGGTCTACATTGATGCAAACTTCTAAATGTATGCTTAGACA
>NW_005357076.1:339534-341822 GCF_000412655.1 Myotis brandtii
GGATTTGTCTATGCAAGGTCCTCCTATTCCTGTGATTCAACATATTAATGATAGAAAGGGAAACCATCATCTCAATCAGTGCTGGAAATTCAACACTAATTTATAATTTTTTAAAACTACTTCTATAAAAATGAATAGATGAGAACATCTTTAATTTAACAAAACTGTATACTAAACATGTAGGGAAAACATTACACTTAAGAGACATTTCCTTTCCGGTCAGGAATATAACAGCTGCTATAGAGGCACATCATTCCAGAAGTTCTTGTTAACATGCAAAGAAAAGAAAAATGTTGTAAACAGAGTGAAAAGGGAAAGAACTTTGCCCATCATTCACAGATGAGATGATAATTTATATAGGAAACCAAAACCAATCAGCAAACTCTAAGAATTAAAGGGGAAAAAATTACTAACTTTATCACCCATAAGATTAAAATGTCAATAGTAACAATGTTCTTCTATACCTCCATCAAAAACAAGAAAATGTAATATAAAATATTTCTAATAACAACCAGAACTACAAAATAGCAATAAATATATTAAAGTTTTCTTTAATAGGAATACAAAATATTGATGAAGAAAATTTAAACCTAAGGAAATAAAAAATAGTTCATGAATGGGGCAATTAAACATTATAAAGATGTCAATTCCCCCCAAATTATTCTGTACATTCAGAATAATTTTGATCAAGACTTTTAAGATTTTAGGGACAACTTAGCAAACTGACTCCAAAAATTATACAAGACAATGAATCCTAACAAATAATTAAGTCAATGTTGACATTAATTATTGATGCTATAGACACAGGATGGACAAAATATAATGAGCTCTATAAGGGAACTCCTGCCTAATGGAAGATGCAGGAGTTGATTTCAGAAATGAAGGGAGAGAGAGAGATAGAAACATCAATGATGAGAGAGAATCATTGGTCGGCTGCCTCCTGCACACCCCACACTGGGGATCAAACCCACAACCCAGGCATGTGCCCTGACCGGAATCGAACTGTGACCTCCTGATTCATAGGTTGATGTCAATCACTGAGCCATGCGGGCTGGGCTACAAGAAGAGGTCTGTGTGAGCCTGCACACACAGTGGGTTACATGACGGAAGAGGAACCCCCAGCTTGAGGAACCCAAATCTTCACAATGGTCAACAAGACTACCTGTACTCTGCCCCAGAGAGAGAGAGAGAGAGAGAGAGAGAGATTGTCTATTATACTGGGCAGTAAAGAAATCCACTTTTTGTTCTGCAAGGAGACACTTTCTCTATTTCTAAGGTTGTTTACTATATAAACATCCTCAAAAAGATAATTGCATCCAAAATCTGTCACAGACTCTGATCACAAGACTTATAGAAATGCAAGAGCCACATGAAGAATTGTGTACCAACTGGTTGTATGGTAGAGTTAGCACCACAAATCACTGGGGGAAAGGGTGAATTATTTAGTAAATATGTTAGAAATAGTACCTTCCTGTGCAGAGAAAAATAAATTTGAGTCTTTACCTCATTCTTTCTATATCAATAAACTCCAAAGGTTTAAAGACCTAGGTGTGATAAGACTAAAATCTAAGTTTTTAGTGCTTTTTTATTTTTTTTATTCTGAAGTCATAAATTATTTATCCAATAACACCCCAAAAGCGAAAACTATAAGGTAAAAACATAGATTTATATCAAAATTGTGTTCCTCAAAGTGCACCATTATAAACCTTAACAGGTACACTACAATTTGGGAAAGAGACTTTGGCAAAGTCTAAAATCAGCAAATGATTAGCAAGTAGATTCTTCAAATAATTCCTATAAATAGCAAAAAAAAAGAGAGAGAGAGAGAGGAAAAGAGAAAATGAGCAAAGGCTATGAATAGGCAATCCATAGGATAAACCTGAATGGCTAACACATTTCTGAAGGGTGCCCAAGCCACCAAGAAAGCACAGAAATGCTCCTTCGGGTGGGAGCCATTCTATGTTCCATCCAACTGGCAAGCATTAGGACGTCGGAAAGCATTCACTCTTGGTGCAGATGTGGGTGGGGAAATGGAGACCCTCACGCACAGCTGGGGGAATTATGTTGTAGCCATTTGGGAGAGTCATACAGATCTACTTAGAGAAATTAATGGCCCTGGAATTCTGCTCCTGGGTAAATATTTCAGAGAAAGCCTCATTCATGTCCATAAAGAAACACGTCCTATGGCCTTGCATGTCCCTCTTTCTCTGCCTGGCTCACCCTCACTCATCCTATGAGACTCAACTCAAGCTTGATTCTCCCAAAACCTCCCCTCCACCCCCTCCACC
>NW_005357076.1:341846-402023 GCF_000412655.1 Myotis brandtii
ACCTCCAGCACCCCCACCCCCAGTGAGTGACTCTCTGCCCTTCCTCCATGCTTTCATCCCAGTCCTGGCTGCATCCGCCTACACACTGATCACATTGTACATTTGCAGTGGCTTTAGGTGCCTTCTGCATCTTCCGTTAGGTGGGAGTTCCCTTATAGAGCTCATTATATTTTGTCCGTCCTGTGTCTCTAGCATCTCACACTGTTCTTAGCACAGACCAAGCATTCGGCTGCGTGAAGACCTGGTGCCTGGTACTCGCGAGGCAGAGCTTCTTCCCAGCCTTCAGATTCCAGCCTGACTGCAGTATCTCTGCAGGTCTGATAAGGGCAGGGAGGGCTGCCTCCACCTGGGGCTCCTGGGATCGGCAGGAATTCCATGCATCTACTCCTGGCGTATCTTTCTGCGGTGAGTCGGCTAATGGCCTGCGTCGTTCCAAAGGAGAAGACGTGGGCCAGGCCAGGATGTGATATGCACTCGGCACAGCTGGTGTTCGTCAGCCACAGGCCTGGCAGTCTCACTAAACTTCCAATCCTCCTGCTTCCCCTTGTGTTCAAGAATGTGGGGCCCGGCTCCCTCTGGGCTCCAAAAAATGCCTCAGGCTGGGTCCTTTGAAATCCTAACCTTTCCTCCTGCCTCTATTCCCTCGGCATCACCACCTTCGTTGTAAAATAAATTATGCAAGTGGAAAGGGAAAAGAAACGCAGTGCAGAAATCCCATATGTAGAGCAACACCACGAAATCTCAATCTCGGTAATGTCCCGAGCACTGTGCTCAGGCCATTTGGAGGACACATTACCTAGATAAGTATTAACAGAAGGGCCTATCGCATAAACATTGCCCAAACTACCACCTTTTATTAAGCCCCCAGGAGAACTTAAAACCAGCCCGTTACTCTGATGTCTGGGACGGGCCTGGTTCTGTTTTGTTCCCTGAAGTCAAAGCGAGCTTAAGTCTCCAAGAAGAGGAACCTGGGGGCCAGCACCTTAATGTCAGAGCCCGGTGCAGGGCAGCTTGGCTGCCAGCTGACGCTCAGAGCTGGCCACGTGTCAGTCACTGGGAGCTCCTAGAGAGCCGAGGGGGCGGGGGGAGCTCAGTGTTGCTGGGCAGCTCGCTGTCTGCCACTGCCGTCTGTCTTTCTTTGGGAACCAGAGCACCCAGGAGACACCGAGCCTTGGATCTTAGCCCTGCTCCCAACTTGCTGTGTGACCTCAGACAGTTACGTAAGCTCTCTGGACCTCGACGTTTTCACCTGCCAAAAGGGAAGTAAAGGGGTGTCACATCCAGAACTAGGTTATAAGGAGACTGAGTCACCAAATCACCTTTCTGGAGAAGCCATCCTGGGCCTGGAGTGGCTTCCCAAGGAGGCCGACCGCCAGGTCTGCAGTCCCTTCGCCTTTCTAGCTGTGCGGTTTGGGGGTAATTGCATAACAATTTTAATAGATGAAGCCTTGTTTCTTCATGTATGAAACGGGGTTCAGAGAACCAACCTGCTGAGTGGCATGGGGATTAAATAAGACTTTATATGGCAGCACTCAAAACAGTTCCCAGAGCAGAAGTGCTCAGTAAATATTAGTACGCAGTTATTATTGCTACCTCTTAGCTTGTGTGGTAGGTGGTCCCCAGGGCACCCCCCTCCTGGTAGTCACACCTTGTGTGATGCCTTCCCCAGGCGTGTGGGTGGGACCTTGCGAATTTCTCTTAATGAGCACACTACAGTGGAAGTAAAGGGGTGTCGCATCCAGAACTAGGTTGTAAGAACTTTCCACCTTGGGCATCCTCTCCTGCGCCTTCGCTCGCTCCCTCTGAAGGAAGAGCTGCCACACCCTGGGCCTCCCCGTGGTGAGATCCGTGCGGCAAGAAACGGAGGGTGGCCTTGAGCTGCTGAGGACTGAGCCCTGCAGTCCACACCCGGAGAAAACAGACTCTTCCAACAACCACTTAAGTGCCTGTGGCAGAGAGGCCTCCCCAGCCACGCCTTGAAATGCCTGCAGCCCCTGCCTCCACCTGAGCCAGAGGACCCGGCTGTGCGGTGCCTGGAGGCCTGGCCCACAGGAACTGGGAGGTGTGTATTGTTGTTTGTTTTAGTATGTTTATTGCTTTAAGCCACCAAGTTTTGGAGTAACTTGTTACACAGCAATGGGTAATGCATGCAGGCTTCTTTTGTCTCCAATGCTCAGTCTTTCTGGGATAATTCCAAAGCTCAGCAGATTTCTGAGACTTCTGTGGCTACCCAGTGAGAACTGGGGTCTATGATAGGCAAGCGTTCCTGGAGCTCCTACCACATGCCAAGTACTGCAGGCTCTCCAGGGGAGGCACTAGAGGCAAGAAGGCATTCATCCTTGGTAGACATACTATATAACGGTACAGCTTCTAGCTTATCTGCACAGTGGAAATTCCTCCTATATAATAAAAGGCTAATATGCAAATCGACTGAACGGTGGAATGACCGGTCGCTATGACATGCACTGACCACCAGGGGGCAGATGCTCAATGCAGGAGCTGCCCCCTGGTGGTCAGTGCGCTCCCACAGGGGGAGCACTGCTCAGCCAGAAGCCAGGCTTACCACTGGCAAGCGCAGCGGCAGTGGTGTGAGCCTCTCCCGCCTCTGCAGCAGCACTAAGGATATCCAACTGATGACTTAGGCCCACTCCCCGTGGGCTGCTGGACTGCAAGAGGGCACAGGCCAGACTGAGGGACTTCCCCCCTTACCCCCAGTGCACGATTTTTGTGCACTGGGCTTCTAGTCCTATATAATGGTATAGCTTCTAGCTTATCAGTACAGTGGAAATACCATATAACTACACTATATCACTCTATAACTGTTATGCCTGTGTTGTGGAAATACTATGAACTCTACAACATCTGTTGTTTCTATGTGGTGAAAATGCTTTCATATTGACAGCTTGAAATTAGCCATGGTTAGAGTATGACACCATGGAAATCGGCAAATGCCACAAATCAAGGCGTTGGGGGGTTCGTAAAGATTGTGTTAACATTTACCAGCCCACAACTGAAGTTAACCCTTAGAGTCGTTAGTCTAAGAATTCCAGGGAAATGCAAAAGAAAAAAAGATCTTTCCTATGTTGGGAACACAGAAGGCTTGAGGCATGGGCTATGGGCACCAAGCTCTCTCTCGAAGCCCCTCCTGGCCCTCTGTTCCACAGTACTATACAAATTTCAGAACTCAGTTGTAACCAAGAACCCTGTCTCTGGAATAGCAGAGATCTGGGTTCAAATTCTGGCTCTGACTCTCCATAGCTGATTGCCCTGGTGTAAACTAACCTCTACTGGTTTCCTCATCTGCAAAGCAAAACTATTACCCACCTCCCAGGGTTATGAAAGACCAAATGCATGTGCAAGTACCTAGCACCACACCTAGCACACAGTAGGTATTCAATACACACTCTTAGGAGCCTGCTTCTATATTTCCCGCTGCAAAAGAGAACTGGATTCAGGGTCAGGGGAAGGAAGAGGGTTTGATGCCCAGGTCCAGCCAAAGAATGTCAATGTCTGCATCTTGCACTGTCTACTCTCTGATCTCATGCTCTATCCTGATACGAGGAAGTTGCACGAAGGGACACGGCAAGAGTTTTGTCGAGCTGTGAGGCTGTGGCAGCACAGGTAAGACATCACCATTCTGACCTTCATCATCATTGTCACCATCAAGGGTGATAAGAACATGAGCAGCTTCACCTTTGAGTGCACCAGACACTCAATCCTTAGCAGGTAAAAACGACAAAAGCAAGGCGTTATCTTCTCAGCTCATTGCTGTATCCCCGGGGCGTATCCCATTGTCTGTAACATAGTAGATGCTCAATAAATAGTTTTTAGATGATGAAGGTCTTGAGGACTGTTTGAGCTGGAGATCTTAGCCAACACGGTGTCCCAACAACTCATGTGTGCCCATTTTAGAGATGAGAAAGCCAAGTCTTACCATCAGTTAGCAAGTGGGTTTGTTTAGCTCCCAGGGCCAGCCAGTCTCTCCAGAACCACATCTTGCTCCAGTCTCTAAGGAGAAAGCCACTGGGTCTGGGGTTTCTCTTAGCCATCAGATTCTGGTCAAATTTCAGAAGACTTCAGAATAATGAGGCATGTTTCAAACGCAGCAGGAAAGAGAGAACTTTCGGGCTGGTTTTAAAGTGTTTTAGTTTAATTTGATTTTTTAACATTGAGGAAGCACCAAGGTGGTTGCAGGAAAGACGCCTAACAAAAAGGATTTGGGGGCGCGTGGAGTGTGGAGTGAGGAGTCTTGCAAAGCTGAAGACCTGCTGGTCCTTGTTAAAGAGAACAGCACAGCATTCTCCCTTCCCCCAGAGCTCTCGCTTTGACCCTCCTCCTCCAGATCCCCTGGTTTTATTTTATAATCTAACTCGGCTGCAAACTCCCTAGCTATGCGGCTGACTTTTTACAGCCACGACTGGGGAATGACTTCATCTCGGTGAATTTATGGGTCACGGCAGAGGATGGAGCAGAGGAGCTTTAAGGGGGAAATCACAGCCCCCCCGCCCCCCACCCCACCGTGATGATTTTCCCAGTCGGCCTCGCACAGCAGTTCCTGCCCTGCTGTGATGAGCTGAGCGGTGGTGCTGGGCCAGAATCCCCTGTGGCCCCCTGGCTGGTTCTGTGAACTGTCAGCAGCACTAGGTGCTGGAGCTGGAGGAGTGTGGCCAAAAACACTAGGGAGGGGTAGCGAGGGAGCGTGGGCCCTCTGAGGGACGGGCGTGGCTGAGGTCGGGTGACTGCTTGGAAGGTGGCGGTTGCTTTAGGCATGAGTCGCCAGTACTCTCTGCCCTTAGTCAGAGCCCCTGTGACTCCAGAGGGACTGACTGCTGTCCTCCAAGTGCAGTGCCAACACCTCGGCTGGCAGCATTCTAGGTCCAACCTGCCTCCTGACCGTTTTCATAACCACCGTACTCCAACGGGCTCCTAGAGCAGGCGCGCAGCTGGCCTCTGTGCCTTCCAGGTGCTGTTTCCTCGCCTGGAGCACTTCTCTCCCTCTCTCCTCCTGCACAGGAGCAGGCCCTGCATCTACTTCACCCAGCCCTCTCCTCCCTTCTGTGGCCAGTGCCTGGCGCAGAGCTGGTGTGCCCAGAGCCTCGGTACAGACATGTCAACAGCCAATCCTGAGACCCCAGTGTCTGACAGAATGAAAGCCCCGCCTTCTGAGGCCAGTCCCTGGCAGGGCTAGGACTAGAGCGAGGCAAGCTAGGAGCCTCAGGCACACATTTTTAAGGAGGCCCTCTCTCTCAGGGTCGTGCCAAGGCAGGGCTGGCACCTGAGGATAAGTGCCTCTTTAAATTTTGCACCTCTCTCATCTCCCCTAGTCCCAGCCCTGCTCACTAGCATGTTGTCTGAAACAAAACTTGAACTTATACCCTCCAGTCCAGCGGTCACCAACCTTTCGGACCTCATGGACCACCGGTTGGCGACCCGCTGCAAGTCTAGTCCATGAACTTGGGCTCTCGGAGGTGGTAGGACTATAGGGGAGTTTGGGCTCAGGAAGACCAAGCTCAAAGCTCCGCCTCTTCGCTTGAGGATCTGGGCCCCATGCGTAATCCTTCTGAGCTGCAGTCTCCTCTTTGCCCCCTGGCATATAAACCACCCTTCCGTCCAGCGAGGGTAAATGAGCGAACATGTGGGCATGGGGTTCGGCAGGTGGAAGCAGGCGAGAGAGGAACCCGAAAGGCTTTAAAGCTGAATGGGACCCTTGACTGGTTCTAATAACTTACTAGGAACCAGACCCCATGACTGGGACTGAAGATGGCAAGGCATTCACAGATGAGGAGGTGAGCAAACAGGCGGGGCTTCTGCTGTCCCCCAATGGGGCGTTAGCCTGTGTTCATCAGGAGGGAGAGGACACCGGCCCCTGGAAGGAGGAGCGTTGCTGGAGGAACTGTGAGCTGGACGTCCAATTTTAAGGGGAAGGTTTTCAGATGGACAAGGAGAGGAAGCCTGTCCCAGGCAGGGAACCAGCTCATGCAAAAGAATGGGTTCACCACAGATCCTGCTGACGGTGAGGAACAGTGAGCAGTAGGTTGAGCTGAAGTGGGGACAGTGGTGAAGAGGGGTCCCGGCCAGCTCTGCGGCAGAGCCTGGGCCTTCTCTCGGGGGTGGGATTACTTTGCCACATTTCCCCCCACCCTCACCAGCTTCCTGGCATGGCGCCTCGGTAGCATCGCCCACTAGTAGCTCACCCTGCAGGCAGCCCCCTGCCTGTCCCTGGAGACACCTGCCCACTGCCCCTCGCATGCCTTCTCCGCCTCTCTCATCCCTTTGGAATAATCACTTTAAGAAAGCCAGGCTGCTCTTTCCTCAGCCCCGGGGAGATCTGAGCGCTCGCCGCCCCGGGCGTATTTGATCCGTCTTCCTCCCCATCTTGCCTACTGTCAGGGAAATTGGAATCCAGCTCCAACCCATAACGAGATTAATGTTTTAAAGACAAGCGTGCACCTCAGAGTGGAGTTGGGGCTGCTGCTCTTTGATAATCTATTCAACTCATTCGGTGCCATGCTTAATAGAAAGCTGTGTCTTCTGTGATGATTACAATATACATTAATCAAAGCCACGTTGGGCTGAGAGTTGAAAATAACACTTCCCTTTCTTCCCCTTTGCAGGAAAAATGCTCATCTACTCAACAAGAAGGAGAAAGGCATTTAGAGCTGCAGAAAACAAGCAACAACCTCTTTGGGAAAGCTGGCTCTGAAAACTGGGGGATTATCATTAAAATGCCTTGGTGCTCAGAAAAACCACATGGCAGGGGGCCAGGGGTGAGCTGGGTTCAGAACACAGTGTTTGTAACTGGCCTCGGAATCAGGAAAGAGCCTGGCCCGCCCACCGTCAGAGTCCCGGATGGATGAACATCGGCTCCTCTCGGCACCACCAGAGTCTGACCCTTACCTTTGAGCACCACTCGAGGGTCTCCAGTCACACTGCCAACTGGACACTGTGCCATTTAGTTTTTAAATAAAATGCATCAGGACTGATTCTTCCTGTTTCCCATGCCAGTCCTGGGCCCCTCACAGTGACAGGGAACCGGCACTTGGAAGGCAGAGTCAGGAATGCGGGAGAGGCCCTCAGGACTTGCTCTCATGGGGGTTTGTTTCCTGCTGGCTGGGCCTCTACAGCTCAGAATAATTTCACTTTTTTGAGCATCAGCGTTGTCCTCTCAGGAATTGGAATAGTGGTACTTACTGACCAAAGTCGTGGCAGGAATGAAATTGGCTATAGTGTAACTATCCATAGAGCGGAGTGTGCCACGTAGACACACAGCATTGTCCAAACAAGGCAGCTCCTCTGAGAGGCGGTGTGGGCACCCCGTCCGCCCTCAGTGCCTGGAGGCAGAGGGACCCATTGGAATGCTGACTGCTGCTTGTAGCACTGGGACCGTGAGCCAGTCATTTAACTTTTTGTTCCCTAGTTTTTTCATATTTAGACTGTGATGATAATAGTACCAACCTCTAGAGTCGTTGTGTCTTCGGGCTGTTGGGTGAGCTCAGCTATGTAAACCAGTCAGATGGCGCCTGGACTGGCAAGCGTCATGTGTTTGCTTGCACCACTGTTTCCCATCTGCAGTGACATTTTTAAAAAGTACACACATAAGCCAGGGGTCCTACAATCATGTTTTAACAGCAGGTGCCGCATCTGCCTGGTTCACTCCGCTAACCCCAGTGCTGAGCGTGATGTTAGAACATAGGTGAGCTCTAGCTGGTTTGGTTCAGTGGATAGAGTGTTGGCATATGGACCGAAGGGTCCCTGGTTCGATTCTGGTCAAGGGCATGTACCTAGGTTGCAGGCTTCTCCCCAGCCCAGCCCTGGTCAGGGCACATGCGGGAGGCAACCAATTGATGTGTTTCTCTCACATGGATATTTCCCTCTGTCTTTCCCTCTCTCTTCCACTCTCTCTAAAAGTCAACAGAAAAATATCCTCAAGTGATGATTTAAAAATAATAAAAGAACACAGGTGCTAGATAAAAACCATTGAATAAGTGAACGTCAAATGTGACTCAGAGCTTCATGGCAGGCAGGACAAAAAGGGAAACATTTTGAGGGAGTCATGCAGGTCTCACCTACTGAGGGAAGGAAAGAAACACACCTTCTCACCAGTGGATACAAACTTTTTCCTGGTACCAATTTTTACAAAGGGTGCTATGCATGAATATAGGCTTGAGGATTGCCAAACACTAATGGGTCATGCCTTCAATAACAGCTAACCAGAGGAGGCAGAAATGTCCTTCATTTGACCTTGACCGACAGCTGGACCATAATATTAAAATACTAGAGGCCCAACGCATGATTAAATTGTGCGCATTTAGGGTCCCCTAGGCCTAGCCTGCCATCAGGGCCATGTCCGCCACCCCGCAATGCCTCGCACACTCCGTGGACACTGCCAGAGCCCTGCAACACTCCTAACTCCGGCCCTTCCCCCGAGTGCCAAGCGTGGTGTGCACCCTGCCCCCCCACACAGTGGGAGCACCTCTGCTAGCCACCTGGAACCTGGTGCCCATCCCCTGCACCCTCTTCATCAGGTGGCTCCCCCGCCAGCCCCGCACAAGTCCTGGCCCATGAGAGGTGCTCCATGCACCTCCTGGTGACCGGTTGTTTGGTTGTGATGCTGTTATTGCATCACGACCACAGGCCTTTTATGATATAGATATCTCAAGGCAGAGTCCTAAATAAATACGGTCAGGAGAGGTGGATTCTCTGGCCAGCTTCTTAATGTGAGAACCAAACTTAACCATTCCCAGAGTGTAGAGTCTTAACCTGCTTTAGAATTTGACACCTGTTTGATGAGTCTAATTAAAAACTAAAGATCTTCTCCCTAGCAAACTATACCTGCACCCAACATTCTACACACACGGATCTCCTGAAGCAATCCATGAGCACACTAGGCATCTATGAACTTCAGGCTAAAAACCACTCAGAAAAGGGGTTGTAGAGACTGCCCCACAGATCCCAGGTGTGAAACAGCCTTTCAGCTGTGCGGTGGTTGAAGGGCATCCATTGTTCTCCATTGTTTTGGCCAGGCTTAGTGCCAGGGACTGGCTCCCAGCTGAGCTCCTTGGCAAGAGTCTGCAAAGTGGATGGCTTCTATTGCTGATTGAAGGGCAATCCAAACTGTTCAGATCAAAATGGTGAAGTAGTTTAGACAACCCCCTTCCCTCCGCCTTCTCATGGAGTGAGGCCACTGGCTTAACCACCTGATATCACCTACATCCTGGGTGAGGTGGCTGGGAGCTGGGAGCACCAGGAGGCAGAGCAAAGCTTTGCCCAGACAGGACCACCACTGTCGGGGCCTCAGCGCGAGCCATGCCCTGGAGGGACTGGGCCTTTCCAGCAGCAGTGGCTTCTGGTGTCCAAGACAGAGAAGGGGATGAAGCTGCTTCCGGGGCCCTGGGTGGATTTTAATGCTGAAGAATTGCTGACTCTCTGTAGAGATGGGGACTCTGCTTATCAAACATGAGGACCGGTGTGGGTGTGGTGCAGGTTTCCTGCCCTTTTTTGACCAAAATGAGGTAGTTCAGGAACGCTGCCTTTGATCCTTCCCCGAACACTGGGGAGAGCGGCAGCAAGCCAAGAAGTGGCCACCTAAACTCTCAGAACACCTCTGGCCTCATCACTGCCTTTCTCCCCAACACATACAACCTGTCCACCCTGTGCTCCAGCTGCCAGCACCTTAGCTGCCACCTCAGGCCTCCGAGTGGAATGCAGCTTCCACCCCTGCTGGGTGTCCTCCCCTTTCTCCATGGATGGCATCCTGTTCACCCTTTAACACCCTGCTTACATATGACCTGCTCTGCTAAGCCTGCTGAGGACACCCCTGCCTGGGGCTCCCACAGCACACCCATGTCTCATCATGAGGGGATCATGCTGCTCCATTCCAGCTGGTTCTTCATCTAGGACAGCGGTTCTCAACCTGTGGGTTGTGACCCCTTTGGCGGTCGAATGACCCTTTCACAGGGGTCGCCTAAGACCATCCTGCATATCAGATATTTACATTACGATTCATAACAGTAGCAACATTACAGTTATGAAGTAGCAACGAAAATAATTTTATGGTTGGGTCACAACATGAGGAACTGTATTTAAAGGGCCAGAAGGTTGAGAACCACTGATCTAGGACATGGGGACAAATGTCTTGAGGATTTGTCTGAGGACCGTATGTCACCATGCGAGGCCATCAGGGCAAGTCCTCAGATTCCAGCAGCCCTATTAGGACCACAGCTGATTAAAAGTTCCCAAGCATCTACACACCATTTAATTCAGTTAATCATCTGAGTGTGGTATTGGAGCCAAGTCACCTAACGGCGAATGATTGTCCAAGGTCCCAGGGAGGAGAGATGGTAGAATCAAGGCGGTTTGCATGGCTCGCCTAGCACCTACTCCCGGACATAGGGGACCCTGAAGGGCCGAATGGAAAGGGGGCAGGTTCCCAGGAGGAAGCGTTTGCCTTTCCAACTCCTGCGTTTTACTGGAGGGAGATTCGTGACAGCCTCCTTCACACCCTTCCTCCCCCAGATACATTACAAACGGTGTTGCTGCAGCGAATCTCAAATGAGCACATAATGATCAGCCCTGCCTGGGAGGTGTGCCTGGGCCCACCAGCCAGCGACGCTGTTACAAAATTAATCCCCAGAGAGCAGACACCCCCATCCGACTTGAGAGACCAGAGACAATGGAGCCTCCTGGAGGACTCCGGGCATGTCCTGTGGAACAGGCCGGACACAGCTCACAGCACACAAGGTTGCTCCTACAAAAGGATTGGCCACAGCGGAGGGAGGACCACTCCGCCTCCCATGCCCACAAGTGAATCCCGACTTTATTTCTAAAAGCCAGAACACACCTAAATGACCCCCAACAGGGGTCTTGGCTCTGCTGAGGCTGCTGGGCTTGCTTACGAGCCTGAGGAGATTGGTTTTGGCATCTCCTTCTGGAGGAATGGGGGAGCGGCTTCGGGTTGAAGGGTTAATCTTTATCTACCCACCTGCAGTGAGTGCAATGTGCATTTCTTTAGTCTGTACCACCTCAGTTGGTTTAGTGAGGCATGAGCTGGGTCTGGGAAGCAGGTTGAAGAACCTCTAGCATTCTGGCCTCTGTTTAGGGCAAAGGATGGGATAAAACTAAACATTATATGGCAATGCCTTACACGTATAAGGAGCTTTCAAACCTGCCTGCCAGTTTCATAGCCGTGCCCTCTTTTGATGCTACAGGCAAGCCTGGGAGTGAACCAGGGCCTGCATGTAACACACGAAGAATGAGAACACTGAGGTGCAGAAAGGGGACCCGCTCGCTGAGGATCTCGGAGGGACTGGAAGAGCTCACAGAGTTTTCACACCCAAGGCTTTCTTAGCAAAGCGTCCTTCCCCCCAGGCCTGTCCGGGACAAATGACACTGAGAGTAGAGCAGGGGCAGAGGACAGCCACAGGGAGGCGTGCGGGCCGCCGCGTGATCGTGTCCAGCCCGGCCTGGCCTGGCCCTCGGTGCCCCGAAGGGCAGAGTGCGGGTCCCACAAGCCGTGTAGGTGAGCACTCTGTGAGTCTCCTGGCACCAGCGTGTGGGCGGTGGCTTCTCTCCTTGCACAGACTCCCTGCCCCGCCCAGAGCCTGGGTTGGGCTGGGGACAGACTGATTTCACCCCCAGAGAAGCCTGCCTCCAGGAGAGAATGCTTGCAACCTCGGGCGGAGGCCAGCGTTTGCCAGGCCTCACAGTGCACCAGTCACCTTTCACCCATGTCCAGTGCACTCAGCCATTTTCCAAATATTCACACGTGTCCTCACTCCTCCTGGAGCAGAACAATCACCTTGTGGGACAACAGGGCAGAGACTCTCATCCCCGCTGGGCAAGTGGCCTGCCCAGGTCCCCAAGCCAATCACAGATAACGGGGCACCAAAGCCCAGTCTCTCCACTCCAGCATCCAGGGCCAGGCGCGGTTTGGATCGGCCAGTGGCCTCCTGACCACCCCTCTCCTCAGCCAGCATTTGCTCCCGAACATAACTAGCCACCACTGATCGGCAGGAGAGAAAACAAAGGCTGGTCATGATATGTGCCGTACGTCCAAAGCCTCCCACTAACTCCCCTTCCCAGGGCTCCACGGGCTGCGCACACGCAACACAGCAGAGGCCCGCAGCGGGTCTCGGGGACGTCTCCCTATCCAGACAGGCATGCGTCTCCCCCTCCCACAGCCTTCCACATCACTCTTCTCTAACAACCTGGCTGGAGTATGCTGCTCAGGCCAGAGGGCCAAAGTGAGACAGGCTATTTCCTCCACTTGAACCTGAGACGGATGTGTCTGCAGCACCTCACCCCATCTGACATCTTGCACCACCAGGGCTGGAAAACAGGCACCAGGAAGAGGGTGGGAGAGGGCCTGCTCCGTGCCGACACTGGTGTCAGTGAGAGCAACGTGTCTACTGCTTGGGACAGGAGGGAAAGAGGACATTTCCTGCAAGGTCCTCACTGTTACCATAGCAATGCTACCCACTAGGAAACACGGCCCGGGGACTGCTATGGGCTGCAGCCCATCATCCAAGCACCCCTCCCCACCCTCCACCATTCCCTCTCCTTCCTCCCTGAGAAGCTCCTAGGAAAAAGTGGGTGAGCTCCCTTCTCCGAAAGCAGAAACCCAGGAATACAACTCAACACAAGCCAGCCTTCCAGGGACTCTGCAGCCTCCCAGGACAGGCGTGAGTCTGCTTAGCGGAGTCGAAAAGCACACCACGTACTCAGTTTAAGAGGTGCCAGGTAATTGCTCCTGGCAGGTAGAGCCGATTGACTTGTCTTTCTTGTTTACCACATCTGGGTTTGGGAAAATAACAGCCAGATGTTCAGAAAGCAGTTTCCTTCATCCTTTACAAAGTGAAACAAAGCACTGTGGTCAGATGTGAATCTGTGTGTGTTTAAAGGCTTATGCTGTTGGTTACATAAATATTTAAAAGATGTCCTATGTGATTACACGAAGGGTCCTAAATAAAGCCCCAGGTGCTAAAGGGTGGGAGACGACTCTACTCACCGTCCAACACGTTGCTCTTCCTTCTCACTCTTCTTCTCTCCCCTCCCCTCCACCTTCCATCTTGGTCCCATATTTTCTCTGGCTCTCTTTCCAAGCTGCATGGTGTTGAGCTTTTCAACAAGCAGACGAGTGGAGTTTCAGTCTCAGCTCCACCAGCAAGCATTTGGGCCACCTTGGAAAAGTCGCTGACCGCCATCACTCTCCTGCATCTCCAAGGCGAAAGCAAGATGCTGCCCATAGCACTGGCGTTCTGGGCCATTCAAAAGGGAACATACCTCAAAGGTCTACTCTCTTAAGGGACTTCGTGCATTGATTCAGTGGCTCAACAAACATTTGTTAAGCACTTATGTGTACTGGCCATTATTCTAAGATACAAGGAACAGCACCTAAGCCATTGTGGTCATAAGAAACATTGTCAATTGCTTTTCCCGGAAATAAGAACTCTGGGAGTGTCGTCCTTCCCCCTCCCCCGCCTCCTAAGACCCCAACATGGCACTCCAGTTTTCACAGGGCAAAGTTCCTAAGGGCTGAAGGAGTAGGCAGGAGCCATATCACAGCAGGAAGTCACCTGCGTTCCTGTCCAGTCCTACTTCCAGGTGGCTTTCTTCTCTCCCCTGCCTGCCAGCTGCCCCCACTCTCCCACCTCCTCTGGGCATCAGGCTTCCTTGTGCTTTTACCTTGGACCCTCTGTGCCAGCTGTTTCCCCTGCTCAGCACCCTCTTCTCTCATTGGCCACCTGCTCATCTTCAAATCCCAGCAAATCATCAGCTTATCCAGCAGCCGCTCAAGCAGGCCTTCTTCTCTACCATGGAAGCACCTGATTGCAGCCTGCTTAGACACCTGGAGGGCAGGAGCTTTGTCTGTCCTGCTTGCCTCCACTCACAGAAGGGCCCTGATGCACTCCTGTGGACTGACCCCAGCTGGTTGATCTACAGATCCCTTAGTATATCCTATGTGTTGCCTTCATTTTGGAGGAAGAGTTTTGCTTGCAGAGCCCAGAGCAGGAAGGGCCCGTGGGCTTCCAGCCCAGCCTCAGGGAGAGACTCACCTTGGCTTAGAGAAGGGCCGGCACCACCCGCCTGAGCACAAGCCTTGAACTTGGGCTGAACCCTGCTCAGGAGCATCATCCTGGGAAAAGAAACTGCATTTGCATCGATTCTCCACACAGCCATTCTCTTCAGGGCCATACATTGTTCCTTCTTGACATGGGGCCTGGGGAGCGGTCCCCCCTCCCTCGCTCTCTATGTAAATACAGGCTCCTTGAAGGATATTTATTGGCCTGCAGAGAAGATGCAGGGAATTCTGCTCTCTAGGTGAGTGATAAAAAGGAGCAGTGAGCGGATATGTTCGCCAGCTTATTCACCACAAATCTCTTATTTATGGCCTCATAACCTTCTGCCGGCCTAGGACTCTCCTCCCCACCTGGTTCCTTCCCAGACGGAGAAAGTGCTGAGCTGAGGACTATTTGTCTAAGGTTCCTCTCTGCTTCTGGTTTCGACAGCTGGAGCCGGCCCCATTGATCTCCCTGTGTCTGCGTGGATGGTGATGAGGTCTGCGGGATGAGTCCCTGCTGCAAAGCATGCTGGGCTTATTATGGCCTTGCACCTGATGATTGGTCCAGCCCGTATTTCAACCCCTCCAGCATTCATGGAAGCTCTACTGTGCCTGGCACTGTGGGCCCTGCCAAGAATGGAAAGGACGATAGTTCTCTGTGCACCTCCCTTGGACCTCCTTCTCCAGCTTCCTGAGAAACAGGGAGCAGCTCCCAGCCAGGCCTTGCGTTGGGTGCTTTGGATGTAGTGCACTCAGTCGATCCTCTTAGCAATCCTATCAGGACAGAACACGTCCCCACACCAAACTCATCATAGACATCTGAGGCTATTTTTTCTTCATCCCTCAGTGGAATTACAGACCCCTAACTGGGCGTTCTCTGAGGGTCCTCCCACAACAGACAGCCCAGCCCTGCTGATGGTGCCTCCTTCCACTGGTCCTCCCATTCCCTGGCTCCATGCCCACCACACCCCCACCAGTTAGGTTTCCATCAGGCCAGGGGATGGGAGGACCAGTGGAAGGAGGCAGATGTACTATTTTATAGGCAGAGACTCTCATTTCTGTATCTCCAGCATCAGCTCTGGGCCTGGCCCACAGACACACACGAATAACAAGTGGTACATGGATGAACTGGATGTTGTCTCCCATCGTCCTGATGAGGGGAATAAGATGTGCCTAAGGCCATGGGGTGGGTTATGGCAGAGCCAGGAATATGTCACCAGGACCTTGGTCTGGGCCTTTCCTTGGCATCAAGTCCCCTGCCTGCTCTGGGACCATATCCATCCCCAGAAAATCTCTCTTTCCCATTGCTAAGAATATGAAAGGGATCCTCATATCCCCATCCTATGGAGGCTCCTCCCTGCTTCCCACCCCTTTGATCTCCCCCCACCCCCCTCCACATGCCCACTCCTCCCAAATCAGAAACACATGTTTCCTTTGACCTTCGTTGTTTGTGACTCCCCAAATGGTGGCTTTCCCAAAGGTCTCAGGGCCCCCGCTGCTCTGGAGTTCTGTGTCTGGGGTCCATGCTGGACACGGGCTAGCAAGCTGGGAAGCCAGCCTCATGGGAGGCCCGAGTCTCCACTGGCTACAGCTCCTGGAAGGACAGGAGACCTCATGGGGGCTGGGGAGGAAGGGAGCACCATGCACACTTGATCCCCAACAGAGGGGCATGTGTCACTGCTCATGAATTCTGACAGCAGGGACGACGAACTACATTTCACAGGAGCCTGGGCTGCGGAAATGCAAGCGAGGGTAAGGCAGAGGCGAATGTGAGAGGCCCTATCAGATGCCCCCACAGTACCCTCCACAACTCCATCACTCCCGGGAACCCCTCTAATGGGGAAGAAGCAGATCTGTTGGAGAGGCGCCTGGCTAAGGTGTCAGCTCAGATATCACCCCCAATGGGAGGAAAGTTGCCCCCAAACACACACACTTCGTGACATTATTGTTCAGAAAAGTCCCCCATCCGCTCAGCGGGCATTATGAAAGTTATGCATGGGGCAATGAGTGCCTGCCCCTCTCCACCCCACCCACCACAGCTTTCCCTGGGGGCTGCAACTGTCTCTTTGGGGCTCTGTGGAGCGCCCCTTCCCATGAGCTTTTTAAGCTAGGCCAGCCGAGGAGCCACCGGGAGGTGTTCTGAGCAGCCTCACTCCATCCCTGACAGCCGAGTGCCCCTCGGGAGACACGATTCTCTCAACTGTTTCTTTAACGGGGAAAATAGGACGAACAGCACCTACTGCACAGGAGCCTGTGAGCGTGAATGGCATGATGTCTGTAAGCCTGGGAGCCCCACTGTGCCATGAGGAACAACAGGAGCCGATGTGGAAAGCACTCAGCAAGCATTGCCTCCGTCGGTCCTTGGCAACCTTCTGAGGAGGTGTTTTGCCATCACCCCATTTTACAGGGGGTGAAACAGAGAAACAGAGGCTCAGGACTTGCCCAAGAGTGCACAGCCCTAAATAGAAAGGCAGGAACCAACATGCATCCTGCCTCCTTGTCTCGTGTGCCTTGCTTTCCTGTGACCCGGTGCCTGGTGCTGTCCTAGCTGAGCACACACCATGTGTCCAAGGCACAGTGTGGGTCAAGTACAAAGGACGAAAAGATGAACATGACGGGGCTGCATGTTCCCCTTGCAGATAATGATGGGGGGAGAGAGAGAGAGAGAGAGAGAGAGGAGCCCGGAGGGAGACCTCAGTGTTGGGGTCTGCATGTGGGGGTGGGTAGCAGTGAGGAAGGGTTCCTGCAGCAGGTGATGACTGATCTGGGAGAGAAGAATCAGAACAGGTGGGCCAGGCTTGGGGGAGAAAGTCAGGACCTTCCACGCAGAGGAGCGTGAGTAAGCAAAGGAACTGCGCCGCTACACAGCCTGAGTGCACAGAATGGCAAGGAGCTGGGTGTGTCCCGAATACCGAGTGCCAGGCAGGGAGTGCAGATGTGGATGGAGAGGCGAGCAGGCACCCGGCCATGGAGGGGCTGCAGGAAGGTCTGGGAGTGCGGGCCGTGCACTGTGGGCAAGAGGGAACTGCAGAAAGGTTTTAAGCAGAAAGAGATGTGGTCAAATTTGTGTTTCTGAGGGATTATTCTGGCTATTTTGTATGGATCAGGGACCAGCCTGGGTCAGGGAGACTTTTGGGAGGTGAGAGGTGGTGAGGGCCTGAGTGGGAAATTTGGGAGCAGTGACAGGAGTGGAGGATTAAACTTGGAGATTAGTTAGGAGGTCGGAGCAGCAGAAAGTGCTGCATGAGATGAGGGACGTATGGGAGACGGACGAGTCAAGGTGTTGTCCAGGTTCCTTACTGGGGTCCTGGCTGGGTCGTGAGCAGGGACCCACCGAGGACTGCTGATCTGGGCAATCAGGTGATGAGCCTCTGACTCCCGATGCTGGAGGCCCGTGGGCTGCTCCAGGTTGAGGATGCCTGGGGGCTGGGTGAGAGCCCATGGCTGAGCCGAGAGGAGTCAGCTGGAGCTGTGGACTGGGCATGTGCCAGCTTATCGCTGGAGGCTGACGTCTTGGGAGTGTTGTCGAGCAACAAGAGGAGCCAAAGGCAAAACCCGGGAGAAATACTAACCTTAACAATTTTTCTTTTCAATTACAGCTGACACTCAATATTATATTAGTTTCAGATGTAAAGCATAGTAGTTAGACATTAATATAATTTATGAGGTGATCCCCCTGAAAAGTCTACTACCCACCTGATACCACACATAGTTATTACAGTATTATTGACTATATTCCCCATGCTGTACTTTGCATTCCCATGGCTCTTCTGCAATTCTAACCTTTAAGAGGGAAACTGTGGCAGGACAATCCAGGGAGAGGGCCAGCCTAGTCAAGAGAGAGGAGGGGCAAGGGTTTCAGGAGGAGACAATGGCCGACAGGTAAGGACTGCCAGGTAAGGACTGAGAAGTGTCCACTGGACTTGGGACCCCAGGGTCCCTGGACTGTGGCTGAGAATGGGTTTCCTGGAGGTTGGGAACATACGTCAGAGCAAGGGAGACAGCAGACCGGGAGGCAGGAAAGTGGAGACCCGCAGTGCAAGCTCTTTTTCGCCACTGAGGGGAGAGAGGAAAGAGTTCCATCTAAAGAGGACCATGAGGCCCAAGAGCGGCTGTGTTCTCAGATGGAACCAGCCTCAGCAGGTTCACTGGGTTCACATCAGAGATGCATTGACTGTGAAATGGACAGGAGGTTGTTGACACGGCCTGGAGGACACGAAAGGCCAGACTCCATGGGAATGCACAAATGGGATACCTCCCCTCACAGAGCACCTCCTTGGAGGAGCACCTGCCTGGCCGTTCTTTTCACGCTGGAGCCCCTGTCACCCCTTTGTTACTTTAGTTTTCTCCAATCACTTTTGCTACATGGCATCTCATTTCTGTTCATTTGATCACGGCTTCTCACCAGATGTGAGCTCCAGGAGGACAGGAATGTTCTATGCATCGTTCATAGCTGTGTCCCCAGCACATGGAACAGTCCCTGGCACAGTGGGAGCTCAACTAATGTCTGTTAGTGGATGGATGTATTGATAGAGTGGAGAAGACATTCCCATACACAACTGACTGAATCAAGGAGTCATGGGTCCATATTTCGACAGGTGGAGGAAGTGTTAGCAGGGGTGTATTAGAGAGGAACTGGTGGGCATGGCCTATTTGGGAAAAGGCAAGGGGTCCACTATTCCTTCCTTCCTTCACTCTTCCTTCCCTCCTTCCTCCTTTCTTCTTTCCTTCTTTTCTTCCTTTTTTTCTTCTCTCTTCAACCTTCATGGAGTACATATGATATGCCAGGAATTATCGAGGCAGATGAGCCATACAGACGCTCCCTCCATAAGGAGCTTATAAGCCAGTGGGAGAACAGGAGAGAGACCATCAGAGCCCAAATATGATGTATATTACATGGGTCATGCATTAGGCTGGGGAGAAAAGGGGGTGTGGGGGGGGCAAATGTAAAAGGCCTTGAATGCTGAGATAAGGACTTTAACTTACTGGAAAATAGACTTTTAAATGGAGAGCTATTGATGGTTGATACCAGGGAAGCCTCAGAGACACCCCTATGTTGCAGAGGAACTCGGGGGCAGCAGGAGGGCCCGTAAGGAAGGGGGCTAAGCACGGGGACAGGAGGCCTGAGGAACTGGTCCCAGTCAGTGCTGGAGCCACTTTCTAGCAGAACCGTCAGAGCCCAGTGGGCCACCTCTTCCCAACTCCTCCTTTAACGACCTCACCACTGACAGCTTACAATTGGCCCTCCTGGGCTCACTTACCCCAGGGAAATGGGCGCGCTTTTTCTTGGGGTGGGTTTCCCCACACAGTCACGAGAGGCAGACTCCCAGTGTGACATAGGAACTTACTAACAAGCTGGGCTTCTCTGTCCAAACCCCTATGGGACTTGTTCAACTCGGACTTTCATCTCCGCTTCCGTCTTCTTTTTTCAGAAACAGACTGTGTGTGTCCTCCCCACTCAGACCATCACATCTGGTTCCATCCTCTGAGTGGAACGGACAAAATCAAGACAAACTGAGAGGGTGAAAGGGCTTCAGCAGCCCCGAGACCGGCTCTGTTTTGTTTTGTTTTTATAGCTTAGAGACCTCTGGATCCTGGGGGATGAGCTGCTGAGCAGCGAGGGAACAAACTGTTTCATCTGTGTGTGGTGCTTGCAGCCAAATTACCTGACCCAGAAGCAGGAGAAGTGGAAGGCAGAGAGCGGGCGAGCCAAGTTCCTCCCTCAGCCTCCCAGAGCTCTGGTCCTCAGAATCCGAGGAAGGAGCGCAGCCAGCTGAGCCGGAGGGCCACGCCGAGCACCAGCTGGGAGGCGGGCCGCCGGGGAGAATGGGCTCAGTGAGCGGTTGTCTCTGGGCGCTGCCCTCACATGTCTGCCCGGGGGTGTGGCTGCTTCATGTGTAGGTAAAACACAACAGTGTCCCCCCAGGGTGACAGGAAGAAAAAAGGGATCTGCAGGGATTCCATAAAGCTATTGACTCCTGATGTTAGTTACAGTCCGAGAGTGGAAACAGGCATGATGGTTGGACTGTCAGTTTTGAGGAAATGTCCGCCCCGAGCAGAAGTTTGGGGGGCAGGCTTCACAATGCCTGCCGAAAACGCCTATTGCACACAGGGGCGTGTGTGTGGATGCACATGCACAATTAATCAATTAATAGTCAGAACAGTGGCCAGGTGTCTGCAGCTAAACAGGGCTTCCTGCTTTCACATAGCTCCTCCATCCCCCCAGCCCTCCCGTCCGCTGCAAGGGAGGCTCGTTTCTAGTGTGTGCACCCTAGAGGTTGCCCAATAGATGCACGCATTTCTAACACCTAGCATTACCGGTGCCCCTCCCCACCTTTCATTCGTGTTCTGCTCTCCTGTCCTCCCTCCTGATTTTCACTAACTTGTTTCTTTGTTTTAAACCTGTCCCTCTCGTCCACAATCCACCTGTCTACTCCTCCCACTGCCCCCCTTCATCTTCTTTCCTTCCTCTCCCTTTTTCTTTGTGGCTCCTGCTCCCTTTTCTGACTCCTCTTCTCTCCTCCCTTTTCTCTTCTTTCCGTTCTCTCTCCTTCAGCAGTCCCTACCTCTCAAGGTCAACAAGCAACTCTGCACAGAGCTTCCCTCAGAAGAGCTCACTTGGCTTTAATTAGGATCCTTTCAGCAGCCCTGACCCCAGACAAAGCCCTGCACTCGAGCTGCCTATTTCCTTTGCTCTATCTTGTCACCTCCCTCCTCTATGCCTTTAAAAGCAAAAATCCAATAAAAGAGATTTAGAGTAGACATATGGAAGAGGAAAGGACGGAAGACATCCCCCCTCCTCCTCAGCAGTAGAGATGAGAAAACTGAGACTGGGAGAGATACCGTGACATGCCAAGGTCAAGTAGCCAATGAGCGGCAAAGGCTGGTGTCAGAACCCTGGCTCCCCAAGCCCCTCCCCATGAGCTGCCCCCTGGACCTGGCCATGGAGGGACTCCTTAGAGCATTAAGGGCACCCCTCCCAGGACCAGACTCTGCTTAGCAACAGTGCTGACTTTTTTCCAGACATGCCCCAAGGCATCTTGGGAAGAAGCTACAAAGTTAAACAAAAACAAAGGGTGCACTGGGTAATTGCACACACTCCTATTTTCTTAACATACCGACTGTATCTTGTTAAGGGGGGCTTCTGAACGTGGACAGAGAGAACCTTGTCGTCACCCATTAAAAATGTCTAATTTCACACACTGTCATGCAGCTCCCCATCCAGCTGGCTCTCCACCGAAAAGGAGCAAATGATTGCATCTGGGCACGTAGCACGTAGGTATTTTGCACAGGGAATATTAGACTGTACTCTAATTGGCTTGCATAGTTGCCATCTTCGGCAGACTTTTAATTTATCTAAAACAGAGACCTGGCTATTTCAGACAATGCCATCTGCCCGGTGCAGATGTGGCATTACGTCTTACCTGAGTCTGTCCCATCTCCAGTCCTCAGTTTTCCCAACTGTAAGTCGAGAGTGGACTAGAGTCTCCAAGGACCCATTCAGTGCTAAGCTTTGTTGTTGCTCAGACTTGCTCTACACTTGCCAAAAACTTAATGGCACAAAAACACTGAGCAAAAGTCTGGTTTTTGTTAGAGCCTTTGCTTACAGAGCCGTCTCCCAAATCAAGGACCTTCCTGATGCTTCTTAATAAGCCAACCCCTTAAAGAAAGATGAAAATTATAAGATGGAACCTCTGGGTGCACTCTGCTCCCCATAATGAAATGTGCAGGAGGACGAGCATCCGGTTCAAGGACTTTATACAAGTTATAATAACTTAACAGTAATAAGCTAATAGTCAAATGGAATTAATAACAGGAATGTGGCCATTTAAGCAGTGAGATGGCCCTGTGTCATGGAATTTTTGCAGCTAAACCCTCTCGAGTTTCTATAAGCTAATAGCAATTAGCTCCTGAGTTAATGGCAGCTGCGGTCATAATGAGATTGGAATTGATCATTTAGAAGCAGGCGCCCATCAGATGGTCTTATGAGGCATTTCAGCATAAAGCACTGCCGTGACCCCTCCTCCTCATCCCTTTCATGGTGACCCCATCTTTTCTAAGGTTTTCTGGACTCAGCGCACTCCTTTCCGTGCAGGACTCAGCTCTCTGGGGCCCCTGGAGTGCAGCCCCATCAAGGTGGGTTGTGCGGCCTGCAGACCAAGAATTCTGAGCCTGTGAACAATGGATTCCACTCAGATCCTGCCGCACAAACCCTTCTCTGGGCAGGTACCTCTTTGAAAGGCTAAGTCCATCTTAGCTTCAGAGTCCATTCCTGGATCCACCACTTCCCTGATCTGGCTAGTGGACTAACTTCTCTGAGCCTCAGCTTCCTTAACTGTAAAATGGGGAGCATATTATCTACCTCGTGGGGTCACAGTCATGAGATAATAAGGAAATCTATGTAAAAAGGCCTTATATAGTACCTTTAATAAAGAGATGCTCAATGAATGTGTTTTTTCTGTATTGGTTAGCTTTTGCTATGTAACAAATCATCCCCCATATGTATGGCTTAAAATAATAATTATATTATTTAGCACATAATCATGTGGATCTGCTGTGTGTGTGTGTTTTTTTATCTAGATGAGGAATCAGTTAAAATAAGAGATATGAACATGCTTTATAAAACATAAAGCACTGCAGCACTTCAAGACATTTGGGGCAGGTGTCTTTTCCAAACATCGGTTTTCTGCATATATTCATAGGCATGGGTTTGTCTCGATGCCCCTCCCACTCTGTTGTCTGGGATGTTGGAAAGCATTGTGGTCCAGAAGCAGTTTTCTGCCGAATGGAGAGAAAGAGGAAGGGAAGGTGTAGCAATAAAGTTCCCTATGTCCCTTCTGTCTTTGGATGTTGCTGGAAATTCAATACATGGGCCCATACATAGATACCTTTGAGCCAGCTCTGAGGAGTCTGAACAAAAGATAAATAAAGTACTTAGGACTCAATTCCAAAGCTGTTTTCCTCTCTTATTTAAAGAGCACAACTCTTTTCTCTGGAGGATGAAAGTCAATATTTGAGTAAAAATTGAGCCTCACATCATCCCTATCAAAGGGTCTGAGCAAATTTTATGGCTGAGGAATGTGTGGAGAAATCGAGGCAAATACTAACACTACTACCTTTCCCATTTTAAGTTCGTGAAGGCTGCAGAGGGAAGCTAGGGGGGAAAGCTCCACTCTCTCTGGGTTTTCCTGAGGGTATTTTCTCTCTTTGCCCATATGTCATGGAGTATTTGATCTGAAGGGACGCAGGGCCCATCTATCTTGAGAACACACCACTTCCTGTCATGCCTGGTGTATCAGTCAGCATAGTCTATGTTATACTGCAGTAACAAGTAGCTCCCAACTCTCAGTGGCCTTCAGCAACAAAGGCTTATTTCTCACTCACATTATATGTCCTTCAAGATCTGCTGTAACTATATTCTATGCCATCTTCCTTCCAGTACCAGGTTGAGAGAGCAGCCTCGACCTGGGGAGTTGTTAGTTTTGTGTCAGAGGGAAAGCAGAGTAGAACTCTAGCTCTTAATGCTCCTGTTCAGAAGGGGCACACCACTTGTGCTCACGTTTCATTGGCTAAATCAAATCAAATGGCCAAGCTTAATGGGGTAGGGAGAAATAATCTTCCATGGAAAAGACCAGCGAATATTTTAAACAATAATCTAATCTAATACATATGGCCTCTGCGTGGGTCTGCCTGGTGCTGGTGTTTAGACAAGGGTGTGGGTTTTCCAGGGCTGGGCTGGAATGGAGGGGGAATGAGACCCAGGAGTACCGACGGGGAGGTGGGAGGCCCTCTGGTTTTGCTCTGTCTGCTTCAGTCTCCAGCAGAGGAAATTTTAACAGGCGCTTCCATGAAACCGTTTGCTCATGAACTCCACAAATTTCCAGACATTTCATCTTGAAGCAGCCCCAAGAATTGCTGGAGGAAAGCCAGCTGCCTGGGCTGTCTGGCCTCCTCTGACGAAGAAAATGTCCCCTCCTCCCAAGGTCACCCAGGGCAGGAGGCTGAGTGCTGTTTGGAAAAATGGGATGGGGTGAAGTTCTGTGTAGGGCCATCAGTCACCCCAAAATCCCCTCCACTGGGGCCTGAGCCCACACACTCTGTATCAGAGAACCCTCGCTCTGCTTCATTGTTTTCATCAATCAAATGAGGGTAATAGCATCAGGGCTGCCTTCAGACTGAGATGGGAAATTTCTCTGAGAAAGAGTAAATAGTAGTTTGTCTCATGCTCCCAAAAGTGTGATAAACACGGTGCATCTGCTGCTTCCTGTCCCCACCTGATTCATGAGGACTCAGAGAGAGGGGAAGGCTTCACCTCCAAGATCTCTAAAGGTGGCCATGAGGCAAGGAGAGTGGGCGCATCTCCAGGAGGCAGAGATTTTAGCTCAGATGAGAAACACTCTAACAAGGCCAGAGCCATAGGGAGATGGACTGGGCAGACCAGGGAGATGATCATGGTGGGGCATTCCCTCCATGGTCTTCCCAGTGATGCTGTAGCTGGCGGTAGGCATTAGATGGATGTTGGGATTGAGTGCCCATGGATCATGGACTCTCAGGTCTGCACTATATTGAGGGTGCAGTTCTGAGGTCCCCTGACTCTGATGTCATGGATGAAACCGTAAAAGGCCATGCAACGTTAGGTGTAGCACATGCTCTTGCCTGACCTCCCTTTTGAAGTTCCTTCACTCCTAAAATTCCAGAAGGCCTAAATTCTTATTTATGCCCAGCCCTTATCATTTCTTCCAGGTCTCATAGAAATGAGGTATCCGCCCGTGGGCTGGTGGCTTTCTGCCCACAGGAAGCAGGACATGCCCCTTGAGCCCCACCAAGGCACAATGAAGCATTCTGGGGGGACACTGTGGCCCCTGATGGCTGGGGAGCAGTGATGTACCAATGCCCAAGGTACTGGACTGTCCCCAGGAGGAAGGACAGTGGCAGCACTGTGGATAGGTTGGGGGTGGGGCATATTGTTAGGAATGGATCATGTCACAGCCTGGATGTGCTGGGCATACAGAGGGCTCCGTTTTTCTAATGATTATTTTCTTGCACTGGGGGCAGTGTGGTTTCTTCCTCCCCCTCCTCCTTTATCATCATCATTTTCTTCTTAGCATTGAAAATAGCTTGGGCATTCCCTGAGGTCTGTCAAGTTCACGTGCTCCTGGGGTCCCTGATGGTCCTGTGAAGCAGCCGGAGTTGGGAGCACAGTCCTATCTGGTCAGCCAGCCAGCTGTGGCCCGGAGGGAGAGAGGTGTGTACCTTGCCCAAGCCCTGGGAAGCTGCCACCTCCTTGAGGAACATGCTCTTGAATGTCCAGGCATCCCTGCCCTCCACACTGGAGGAGGAAGCTGTCAGGGCTCAGGGGCCAGGCGCTGCACTGCTGTATGACCATGAGTATGGCCCAGGTCACTGCCTCCCACTTTCAAACGTGCCACTTGCTATATCCCAGGCGAAGAAGAAATGAGTAACTGCACAACATGCCAAAGTACCCAAGGCACCCTGTCGCTGTCACCGCCGTCGTGTGGGTTTATACTCCCCTCTGCCTGTCTGGCCTGGCCGGGTCCACTGGGGGTGGAGCTGCAATGACACAGGCCCCTGCAGTGCAGGGTTTGTGGAAAGAGAAAGGCGGCGAGCAGGGCGGGCCCTCCAGGAACAGGGCTACCTGCTCGGGAAGATGGGGAAGCAAGGCTTTGCTCCCCTCCAGCATTTAATTTGCTGTGTGAACGTCAGCAAGTCACTTCCCTTCTCTGGGCCTCAGTTTCCCCACCTATAAAATTAGGGTTTAAAGAGCTAGAGGCTGGAGTTTCCCTATTTAGAAATATATGGACACACTTGCCATGACTCCAGCTCCCCAAGGGGGACCTCAGCAGCCAGTGAGCAGTCACTGGGGATAAATTAATGTCACCAGCCCTGCTCTGTGCCTCCACCTGCTCTGAGCCTGTCCCTTTGTAATAGTGGCATCTATCTCCGACTACCCTCTGTGATAAGCACTTTCAGTACCTCAGCCACCGTGTGGGAAAGGTATCACTCCCCTATTTTACAGCTGGGAAAACTGAGGCTCAGCAAGGTGCAGTGACCAGCCCACGGCCACAGCTGGATTCCAGTGCAGGGGTGATGGGCTGTGCGTCCCGCCTCGAGCCCGCGCTGCTGCTCTGGGGTCCAGCCAGGTGTTGACAGTTCCTCCCTGAGAACGCGGACAGCTGAGCTCCCTCTCCTCCTTGCTCTGAGGCTGCCGCGAATCAGGACAGACAGAGGAACAAAATAAACAGAGACCCAATGGGAGCACAGGGCTTCCAGTGGAATCATTTTGCTAACTAAGCGGCCTCTTGTCTGCAAGCTGCCCCTCTTAGGAGCTTCAAAGAGAAACCAGCTCCCAAGCAGGGTCCTCTGCCTGAGCCAAAGGCCCTTCATCTGGAATGTTAACACACCAGCAGCTGCCCGGCTGGTGCCTGCCGCCGATGACACTCCCACAGGGATTCCTCCTGGGAACGCGCCGGGAGGCTCCAGGAGCTGGTGGGCCCTGCGCACATCCCTGTTACCTTCTGTTTGGCTGTCCCAGAGCTTCCTGCAGGTCGCCAGCCAAGCGTGCCTCAGGGGGGTACCTCTGGGGAAGGACAGGACCACTGACTGCAGAACCATGCCCCCCCCCACCACAGGGGACTGGTCCTTGATGCTTGGGAAAGGAGACTATGAAGACCTTCAAGATCCAACCCACACCCCACAGCGAGCACAGTCAGGCTGGGACTCAGCCACATCTTGAAGAAAGGACACCAAAGCTAGAGCAGGAGACATAGCTCAGCTGCGTCCAGGCTGTGCAACCTCAGGCAGCCCCAGACCCTGCAGACCTCAGTCTTCTCTGGGCACAGGGATCGGGTTGGACTTGATGCTCTAAGTGTCCCCCAGATGGAACATAAGATAGTGATGCCGGGGGAGCACTGGGCAGTCTGAGGCCTTGGGTTCAAATCTGGACTCTGCCACAGGACAACCTTTGTCCCTTTGCTGAGGCTCCTATGGCAGCAGGTTTGTCGTGAACTAAGATGGTCACTGCAGGACCTAGAGGAGGCCTCTCTGTGGACTCACGGGACATTTGCTGACTGAGATTTCATTCACTACCTGAAGCCAATGCTGAAATCCAGCTGGAAGCGATTCTGCTTCCTCTGAGCTGCACAGTTGAGAAGGCTAGTGGTTTACAATTAATCACAATAAACAGTAATGGGAAAATGCTTCCTGGAATGTCACAGTGCAGAACAGCTTGCACAGGAACACCTTGTTCTGTAAGGTTAGCAGTTTTATGATACCAACTCTCATGGCCACCCCTGCCAACCTGTACTTCAGTCCCTGACACACAGTAGGTCTTAATAACGGGTGCCCTGCTTTGCCCTCTTAGTGGAAATTTGGAGGAACCACTACATGGTGACAGTAACAGCAAACACTTACTGGCAATTAGCACATTGCAGTTACTGTTCTAAGTGCTTTATATATTTTAGTTCACTTACTGCTTATGACAACTTCGTGAGATGGGTAATATTTCAGAGAGAGAATTTAAGAAACTCGCCCAGTCACCGAGGTGCTAAGTAGCAGAGGCAGGATTTAAACGCAGAGAATGTAGCTTGAATTTGTTCCTCAAACATGAGGCCAGAGGCTCTCAATCTTCATCGGCATCACAACCACCTGGTGGGTGGTGGCAAGCAGAGGCCTGGGCTCCATCCAGGATTTTCTGATTCACCAGGGCTGGGCGGGGACTGTGAATTTGCATTTTCCTCAAAGTTCCCAGATGCTGCTGGTCCAGGGACCACACTCCAAGAGCTACTGCTTTGGCCATTCTGCCTCAGCGTCAAAGGGAAACAGCTCTGGTGAACCCCAAGGCCACCTGAGGCTCTGGGATCCCAGTCTTTCCCAAAGTATGATCCACAGAAAATACTCCCACTGTTTTCTGATAGGCATTATATGGTAAAAATGGGGGTAGATCAAGTCAAGTATGTTTAAGAAATTGGGTTCAATAGATTTAAACAGGTTTCTTTGCTGATTTTCTACATTGTGTTTGTTTATATAGTATTCAAATGTACTGTAACGTACTTCAGCAAATTTTCTAAACACTTCTGACCTCAGTATCCAAAGTAGCTCATGGAACAATGCCCCCCAGAAAAGCCTTGGAGAAACACTGGCCCAGGCCGACGCTCTCCCTCCCCCGTATGGGAAGCCTCCGAGGCCTTCCCCGGGATGCCTAGCATCCAAGCTGAATATTCTGGGTTTACTAAGACAGTCTTCCCGATGAACTCTGTGAAGTGGGTCTGAACCAATATGCATTACACAAGGAAAAGACTACCCCTCCCTCTTCTCAAACCCAATGGATCACACCTCAGACCTTCTGCAAGTTCCTGAAGCAAATACTGTTGTTGCCTAGGCAAGACTATAGGGATGTTTCAGTGCAACTCCATTACAACTTTCAACTATTCCAAATGTATATGTCTTTAAGACCCTAGGTAGGCACACGAGTGCCATTCTCGGTGAAGGGGAAAGACCAGGGTTTCACACAAGCCCCAGGGAGAAAAGATGAGCTCTATTTCACAAGTCTCTCATGAGCATTTATGCTGCTCCAGGCACTGGGATGGCAAAGAAGAATAAAGCAGGATCACTGCCCAGAACATGCTCACAGTGTGGTCAGGGGGGCCACCTGGCCACATAATCGATGTCAAGGTAGGCTGCAGTGAGCAACAATGAGCATTTGGAGAACGGAAGAGTCACTTCTCATTAAAGATCAAGGACTTATGTCAATAGACACATCATATTCTGGGAAAGAATCGGCTTCTCTTCCCATCTAATCAACCACAACACCTTCTTCAGAGGTGTGAGCACTGGGGCCAGTGAGCAACAGGATCTGCAGATTGTGAGCGAATCCCAAGTTGTGACAGGCAGCACAGAATTTATTTTCTCTCTGGTCCAGGCAAGAATTGGGTCTCAGCCACAGAGAACACCAGGAGAAGATCAAAACAGTAGAGTATCTTTGAAAGACCTTGATCTCTGGAGAAACCAGAAGAACCTCTTAGGCCAGCCTGAGTACTCCTGAGAGAACCTGCCGGTCATTTGACCAACCTGACAGGTGGGCCGCACAGGTGAGCTGGGTCCTCACCATTCCTGTGGCTAAGAGAATACATGAAAACAAAGAGGCTTCCTCTGAGCGCCTCAATCAATGTGGGGTCTGACAGTATGCCAGCTACAGTTATAAGAATCCTTGACTGGGACTGACTGGGGAACTGTTTTCAAGAGGACTCATTCCCATGGTTGACCGTAGGAAGCCTTAGGTCCTAGGCAGGAGGCCTCCATTTCTCACCATGCAGATGTCTCCATAGGCTGCTTGAAGGTCCTCAAAATATGGCAGCTGGTTCCCTCCATGTCAGGTGATCAAAAACATACAGCAAGAAAGAAGCTCCGGTGCCTTTAATGGCCTCATCTCAGAAGTCACACATAGGTGATTCTTCTACTTTCTACTCCTTAGAAGCAAGTCCAGCCCCACACAGGGAAGGGAATGAAGCTCTATCTCACGAAGGGAGGAGTTTCAAAGAATTTTTGTACTTATTTTAAAACCACCACACCATGTATGGACAACAGTAAAGGAAGAATTTGAGCCATAAAAATGAATCAGAACAGAGACTGTGGGAGACTGAAAGGCAGAGAGAGAGAGAGAGAGAGAGAGAGAGAGAGAGAAACAGCAGTGAGTAATTAACCTATACATAGTTAAATTTAAATGGATAATTATAGTTTCTTGGAATGTGTAATGAAAGTGCTAAAAAAGATCCTGAAATAGAAATGACATAATATTAGAGGGAAACCTAACAACAGTCTGGAACTAATTACAATAAAACTGTCTTGGGGAAAACTGGGATTTGGAGGGGGCAGAGAGAAGGTACAAATAAAAGTGTCCTAAAATTTTCATCTGTAAGAAGAGTGGGAAATTAAAAGGATTTTGAAGGCCATACAATATTGGAGTGAAGGGAGAAGCAGAAGGGGAAATATTTGGCATTTTGTTTTAGTAAAATAGAGAAACATGTATTTCATTATAAGTGTGGGGAAACAGAAGGAAGCCATTAGAGGAATAGAAAAACAGAGTAGGAATTACAAATACAAAGGGGAAAGAAGAATGAAGAATAACAAACACTGCAAAAAATAAGGGAAAGAAAAAAGAAGAAGAAAAATAAAATAAGTAGGAAACATAATACCAACTGAAGGAATAAAACTGTGTAAAAATATTGCTGCACTAATAGTGAGTGGAGTAAATTTTCCTATTGAATGATAGGGACTCTCCAATTGTTGTTTTAAAAAACAGAAGGAAATGAAAAAGATTTCTATATGATAGAAGACTTTGAATAAGGTAATGATGAAAACAAGCAAGGCAAAGGTGGGAGAGTCTCTGGGGCACATTTGGGGACCTGAAAGCCTGTCACTATTCTCGTTAATACTGTCCCTTCAGTCGTTCCTTACCCCACTGCTGCCAGTACTGTCAAAAGTGAGCATGCAGCTCTAGCCAGTTTTGCTCAGTGGATAGAGCATCGACCTAAGGACTGAAGGGTTCGATTCTGGTCAAGGGCTCAATCTCCAGTGCGGGGCGTGCAGGAGGCAGCCAAGCAGTGATTCTCTCTCATTGTTGATGTTTCTCTCTTTCTCTCCCTCTCCCTTCTTCTTTGAAATCAATAAAAATATACTTTTAAAAAATGAACATACAACCAGAGAAAAATTTAAAGTACTCAAACTGGGTGTTCATATTTGTTTAAAAGAATCTCAGAAATCAATACCACAGAAGAGTTACAGAGAATTGCTGATTTTATTTATTTCAACCCAGCTTTAGAGAGCCTAGTGACTATTTTCTTCGAGGTTTCCTTCTGTGCACTTGCTATGACTGAGTCCTTGATTTAGCTCTTCAAATAAGAGATAGTCTCAACTGGTTCAGAGCCTCTTTGGATACCAGAGAGTTGCCATAAAGTTCATCTTGTGTTCCCCCTTTCCCTATGTCCCAGTAGTGGAGGGAGTGGTGGTTGTTTGCAGGAATGTGACAAGCTGGCATTTGAGTAACAGGAGGTCAGCTTTCAAACATTATTGGCTTAAGACACAAACTCCTGTGGTTGGACATGGCTTCATTTCCAATTGTTCTAGCTTATTAAAAAAATTAAAATTTCAATATAACAGAATACAGTTATTTGTTTTAGATATTTGTTTTGCAACTGCTAAGTGCTAGGCACTGCACCAGTCCCTGGGCACACAGAAGTCCACAAAATTGAGAAAGGCTTACATTCTAGTGAAGGCAAGAGGCAATAAATATCATATCATAATTAATGTAATGCAATATAATAATGAAATGCTGGTAGTGGTCAGTGCTATAAAGAAAAATAAAGCAGGGCAGGAGGCCAGGGACTATCTGTTATTTTAATCCACCAAACCATAGACTTGGGGGGGGGGGAGTGGAAGAGGGCATAAGGGGAGTAAATGGTGATGGCAAAATAAAAAAGAAAAGAAAATCCACAGGCTCATTAAGGATGTATGTAGTCCCTGATTTGTTCACCTCTGTGACTACAGGGCCTCAGTTCAGACACAGTTGGTGTGTAATGGTTGTACAGAAAAGCAAATGTGGATAAAAAACACAGTTAGTTATAGATTTGTGCTTATTTATTAAGTGGCAGATAACAGGTAAGATGGAACCAACATAGGTTTTGAGCTGACGTGATCAAATATGTGTTTCCGGGAGGTTTGATTCCAATCTCCGTGGTTAGGATGAGTGAGAGTTGGTGGGTAGGGGCAGGGGAGAGCCACACCGGAAACAAGACTCCAGTCTTCTGGGGCAACACCATCCAATACAACTTCCTGCGATAATGGAAGTGCTCTATGTCCTGCTGCCCCACCTTTCCTCTTGCCCATGAACGTGCTGTGATCATGAACAAAGAGCGCTCCTCTCTCAGCCCTTTAGTTCCCCACCTGGAGGGTCACAGAATTGGAGCCTCATAGGCTCCCTGGAGGAAATGCCCCAGGGGCAAGGCACTCCCTCCCTCTCCCTTCCCCCCACCCCCATTGGGAATTGTGGATCCTGGGGGTCTGTGCTTTCTTTCTTTCTTAATATGTTTTTTTTAAAATTGATTTTAGAGAGAGAGGAGGGAGAGGGACAGAGAGATAGAAACATCAATGAGAGAGAAACATCATCAATCAGCTGCTTCCTGCATGCTCCCTTCTGGGGATTGAGCCCACACCCGGGCATGCGCCCTGACCGGAAATTGAGCTAGTGACTTCTTGGTTCATGGGTTGACACTCAACCACTGAGCCACACTGGCCAGGCAGCCTTCTGCCCTTTCTTGAAGAAAATTTTCTGAGAGTGTTGGACTAGAGATGAACCCTCTGCTTCTTGTGTCTTCAAAGCTCTGCTTTGCCCTTACAATGGGCTTCCTTCGTTTCTCACCACAGTGAGCTGTGTGGGCAAAGGACCCTTCTTCTAGAAATAGTTGTCATCTGTTTTAACCTTTATTATGCCAACTGTGAAATGAAAGCGGCCTGGGCTAGAGGATCAAAGTAGCACTGAAAGTGGAGGGTTTGCCCCAGGGCAGAAGGCCATTGAATGTCAGCCGATTTGAGTTAAAAAGGTTAAAAAGCACTAGGGTGATAGACTTCTAGGTTTCCCTTCAGGCAATGGGAGTTGGTTCTGCGGGCATGGGGCTGGTGCCAGCGAAGGCACATACCAACATGTAAACTCTTTGGAGGCTGTGCAGGGAAAGAAAATTGGCAATATCAGTTTTTAAGTTATTGAGTGGGTACTTTAAGCATTACTTCTCTGACAATTGAGTGTAAAAACCAGTCACCGAGAAACTATTTGTTGGATGAATTTAATGAATGAAATAATCATTGAATCAATGAATCCACAAACAGTCCTAGGCATGACGCTGTCACATCAAATCATCCAGGACTTGGGACAGAATTCGAGCTGGAAAAAACTCTAGAGATGGCCCAATGCAATCCTCCTTTCACAGACCAGCAATTTGAGGCTATAGCAAGTGAAACCTTGGCTCAGGGTCACACACAACTCGCAGCACCAAATGATGTGAGGCCAGTGTCTGCTCTCCTATCTGCCATCTTCAAAAGAAAGAATGTTAATAAAACTCATGGCATTGAATTTTTGCATATTTGCTTTAGAAGTATCAGTACAGACATTGAATAGAGGACTCTGTTGTGCTTCAGGGAGCTGGTAGCATCCTGGCACTGGATAGAGGGTCCTTAAAGTCTTCCCTGGTCACCTGGACTCAAGGACCTATCAACGAGGGCTTAGGAATCAGACCCCTGGGTGAGTCCTGGCATCACCCCTTTAGAAACTGTGGTAGGCAATTAGACAGGCATGAGCAGAGGAGGAAAGATAGGCCAGGTACAGAAGGTCACCAGGGTGGAAAGCCTCGGGTGCCTAGCAACAGGCAAAACTGGGAAAACAGGACCTCACCCCAGGGTGACCTTTCCTCCCCTAGCATTCGCTGGTAATGTGGTTTAGACCCCCCTGACCTTTCATATCGCTGGTCATGTGGTTCAGACCCTCTCCTGACCTTTCCTCCCCTGGAATGTTGCTAGTCATGTGGTAGAATCCCTTAGAGCAGTGGTTCTCAACCTTCTGGCCCTTTAAATACAGTTCCTCATATTGTGATCCAACCATAAAATTATTTTCATTGCTACTTCATAACTGTAATGTTGCTACTGTTATGAATTGTAATGTAAATATCTGATATGCAGGATGGTCTTAGGAGACCCCTGTGAAAGGGTCGTTTCACCGCCAAAGGGGTCGCGACCCACAGGTTGAGAACCGCTGCCTTAGAGGAAAAACAAGGGGTCCAGAGAATAGCCTCCTATGACTCCCATATAAGCCCTTGTACAACCACTCCCTTGAGCATTAAGTCCTCAGGACAATGAGGTTCTGATCATCATCAAATGATCTTAGGAACAAAACCTCGGGTCTGTTGACCACTGACACAGTTTTGGTCAAACTAGATATAACATCTAGGTCTCATTTGTGTTTCAGCTCCAGGCCCAGAGAAGCAGCAATACCAGATAGGGCGACACTATGGCTGACATCAGGACCAGCTGTGATACCTAATGTTCCCCTCCCCTGGCACTGACCAATCAATAGAGAACATGGTCCTGAAAGGACACACCAGGAAAGCTAATGAATATTCCATTGAGATTCTCCCATGGGACCTCTCCTAATATCCTCACCTGTAGAGAGGGGATAAAACCCTTTAAGACAAAGGACTCAGTTCTCTCTCTCTCTCTCTCTCTCTCTCTCTCTCTCTCTCTCTCCCTTTCTCCACCTGCACAGGCGTGTCTCTTTGCTTTCTTTCTCCTAAGCTCCAAGGGCCCTTCTTTTGCCTCTGTAACTTGTTTCCTAAACCCATGCAGCCCAGCTGGCTCACTTTTTTACCTCTATGACTTTCTAAACTTTTGCATGTATTTAAGTCTTTGGCTCTGAATTATTTCTCAGCCAGAACTCAAGTATCAAGGTTGCTGAACCAAGGTCCAGTTGTCGGTAACATTCTGGTGCCATTTCACCACCAACAAAACTATGTGACTTTGGAAAGGCTCTGGAATCTCTCCAAGTCTCCAATTTCTTATCTTTAAAATAGAGAATAACAGTTCACTGAGCTGTCATGAATATTAACTAATGTAATATAACACATCTAGAATAGTCCCTGATTGAAAGGAAGTCCTCATTCATGTTGACTACTGGTAATAATTTTGTTCTGAGTTCTCACAATGGGCCACACGTGGTGTTCTCAGCATCAGCATGCTCAGAATCACCTGTGGAGCATGTTCAAAACAGCTCCCTGGGTCTCAGCAGGGGAAGGATGGGGCCAAGCACCTGGATTTTTAACAAACACCTCTGTCTACCTGTCTAGACATCTCATGTCTAATGAGTCTATTGTAGTCAGCTCTTTGACCACATCTGAAAACTTGGGGCCCACATCTACATGTTGTATTGTTGTGTGTGCTGCCTTTCCTACAGAGTGGAGTGCCGGGACTGCAGGGACCAGATGTGTGTCTCCCACAGCACAGGATGCTGTGCATTACATGGTCATCAGTGGAATGAAAGGTAAACATTGGTTCCAAGGACCATCACTAATTTCAGGGACCAGAGTTTCTAGAAACAAAGATTTTAGCTTTCAGAATTACTAATTACATAAAATCCTGAGCCGTTCCTGCATCTTCTTCAAACTGGCTTTTTATTGTTTTTTTTTGTTTTGGGGGTTTTTTGGGGGGCCAAGTGTAATGGCTATCCTCTAGAAGAGATGGCACATAATTCATCTTACAAGTTTGGGGCTAAAAACGTCATTCCTCCTGGCAGATTATTTTTTCAAAGGTGGCCACAGCAATGCCAGCCATGGCTCTTCTGCAGCATGACGTTGTCTTCCACCTCATTCAGGAGGTGGAGTCCATTTCTTCAGCTCCTTGAACCTGGGCAGGATTTCTGACTGCTGTGACTAAGAGAATCTGGTGGAAGTGATGTTGTGCCAGTTCTAGGCATGGTCCTTAACTGGTCTTACAGCTTCCACTTGTTGTCTCTGAGAAACCAGTTGCCATAGAAAAAGTGCAGATACTCTAGGACAGCGGTTCTCAACCTGTGGGTCGCCAACCTGTGGGTCGTGATTCCTTTGGGGGTTGAATGACCCTTTCACAGGGGTCACCTAAGACCATCAGAAAACACATATATAATGACATATTGTTTTTGTGATTAATCACTATGCTTTAATTATGTTCAATTTGTAACAATGAAAACACATCCTGCATATCAGATATTTACATTACGATTCATAACAGTAGCAAAATTACAGTTATGAAGTAGCAACGAAAATAATTTTATGGTTGGGAGTCACCACAACATGAGGAACTGTATTAAAGGCATTAGGAAGGTTGAGAACCACTGACTTAAAGGGTATGGAGTGATTGACAGGAGTGACTGACAGGTGTTCAACAGTCATTCAACCATTAGGATTTGCATTACAAATCAGAGCGCATGAGGACAGAGCAAATCTGAGGCCTGGTCCAAATCCCTCGTTTTATAAGAAAGAAACAGACACATAGGCAAATTAAGGGGTTTTCCCAGCTCTCGTATTCATTCATCAAAAATAGACACCAGAGTCTAAGTGTTTCATTTAATGTGGAAATTACTTTTTTAAGGAAAAAATAATTTTTGTCCTTAGCCCAAAGAAATTAAACACATTGGATTAATAAATAGCCCAGATCACCATTTTGGGGGTTTTTTTTTATCAAAGGCTATTAAAGCGCCTTAATATTTCAATTGGGGTTTTTAATATAAGGGAAAGTAATAGCCTTTTTCTCCCTCTCAAGTTGAAAATCCTGAGACTTGTCATTTTAACATATATTCAAGCTATACTTGTCTGCCTGTCTTGGGGTAATCAGCAGACTCGTATATGTAAATAGCAGAGACTCATCCAAAGTATTTTCTTACCATTATTATAACCTTATATAAAATCACCCCCGTATTCACGAGGCAAACTTTGGCCCTCTTTCAGAGAGATGCTCCTGCCTACAACTGAATGCATCATCCCTTTAACCTTCCAATTATTCAGGGACCAGTATCACATCTACTGGAAGAGACGCCAATAAATCCAAAGGGAGATGATTTAAGAATAGCACTGAAGTATTATTACCCTGTAAACAAACACATCAATATTTCTGCAGCAAAACACATGAATGGTCACATAACAACTCTGAATAGTTTTACGTCCATTAAAGTCAGATTTTGGATTTTGTTGCCAAACGAGTTCAAATAGGATCAGACTTACTGCCAAATGAGTTATGAAAAATGCTATCCGTTTTTAGAACTTTCTAACTTTGGAGTTGCTTATATGCTTTGCAGTCCTATGTTAAATACCTTCCTTGTATTTATCTCACTATCTCATAAAATTGCCAAGGGATAATACTATTATTATCCCCAAATGTCTAGATGAGAAAATGAAGACTCAGAGACATGAAGTTATTTTGCAGAGGTCAAACAGCTCATAAATGGCAAAGCTGGATTTAAGCCCAGATGCGTCTGACTTCCAAACCTGGATTCTATTTTTTTTAATTGACTTCAGAGAGGGTGGAAGCGGGAGAGAGAGAGAGGAGAGAAACATCAACGTGATAAATAATATATCAATTGGTTGCCTCCTTAACACACCCCAACCAGGATTGAACCCGCAACCTAGCAGGGAATTGAACCCAGAATCCTTTGGACATGACTCCTTGGGAAATTACTTGGTCAGGTTGAGAGTTTGCTAAGGAAGGAGAAAGGAATGAGGGAGAGAAACCTCCTTTTACAGTAAATAAAATATAACCCTTCCTCTCCAACCCCAGACCTCGAAAGAAAAGCTAAGCAACGTGAACCAACGTGGCTTAGAAAAAAAGACTCTTCCAGAATTGCTCCAATTCTTTCCCCCTGATTTTGTCTTTGGAATTGGACTGTTATCCCACTGCTGCCACCACATGTCAAAAAAAATAGATATTTTAAAATGAGTTTCACTTTAAAAAAATTGAAGTCCCAAGTCATTTTCTCCTTCTTCTTCTTTTTTTTTTGTTTGTTAATTCTCACCTGAGGCTATTCCCCCCCCCCCCCCCCGAGTAGCTGTCCATATGGAATTTAGATGTTAAATAAGTCAAGCGTGGTCCCTATTAACTGTTTGGTAAGGAAACCCCTTAAAATACAGTGAGCTATCTAGCATAATTGCTGTAGCACAGGGCTCTCTAGAATTATATGCACCCAACCTGGACATGGAGGCATGAAACCTTCCCGGGGAAATAGACATGGAAATCTGAAGGATAACTAAGGATTGTGGTCAGGAGCAGAGGAGAGTGTTTGGAGCAGGCGCAAGGTGCACAAATAGAAGAAAGAACGAACATGTTTCCATATACAAAAGGGAACTGAGTGTAGCCTCTGGGACAGGGCGGAGGGCTTGTAAGAGGGATTAATGGAGATGGGGCCAGAGAATCAGGAGGAGCACATCTCACGTGCCTTTTCCTGACAGCAGTGGGGAACCTGGAGCAGGTTCCAAGCAGAGGCTGGAGAGGAAGCAACTGAACTGTCTGTTATGGTAACAAAGATTCACTAATGACACCTTTGGGAAAATGACCTCACACCCATATGGAATTGGCAAAGGGGGGCCTCCTCACATCTACCTAGACCCCTGATGACTTTGGGGATCCTCTGCTTGAATGTGAGGTTCTGGAATGAAGCCGCAGGCTGCAGAGGTGGTGGTTGTGCCTGTAGCCGAGGCGAGTGCATTCCTATTGTCCTTAAGACAAGTTCCTGAGCTGCTGCGGAGCTAACTCTAGTCAGTGTCAGGGTAATTAACCAAGCTGCCTGAACTTTATTCACAGCCTGACAAGGTGCACTCCTGGGACTTGTCACTGTGGTTAGTCGGGGGCGGGGGACTTGACATAAGGCTGATTAGGGAGTGTTTTACACAGCAAGAAGCTCTCTGATCTTCAGCTGAGTGGAGCTCCCCCTCCTATCTCATATCAGAGATGCCTGCGAGGCGAGAGAATAAAGATCATCCAGTCCAACCCCCTCATTTTCAGATGAGAGAGCAGCCGTTCTGAGCATGGCCATGGTTTTCCCAAGGTTATGTGGCCAGTTTGTTCTGGAAATGGGATTACCACCAAGCCCGTGTGGCTCTGCTCACAGCTTTTCCTCTATTGTGTACTTCCTCTATTTTTAAAGGCTATTTCTTAACCACTGCTTCTCAAACTTTATACACACAGGAATCACTGGGGAGATTAAGAAAATGCAGATCCTGAGTCCGGCATCTGGGTGGGGCTGAGGTTCTATATCTCCAACCAGTCCCAAGTGATGTTGATGCCGGTGGTCCATGGACCCTATTATGAGCAACAATGAGCTCTAGTGACCTTATTTTTAAAGGTTATTTCTTAACCACTGCTTCTCAAACTGCTTCTCAAACTTTATACACACAGGAATCACTGGGGAGCTTAAGAAAATGCAGATCCTGAGTCCGGCATCTGGGTGAGGCTGAGGTTCTATATCTCCAACCAGTCTCAAGTGATGTTGATGCTGGTGGTCCATGGACCCTATTATGAGCAACAATGAGCTCTAGTGACCCTTTCCCAGAGACCACCTGCACCTTCAGCGGGATTGGCACAGGGGCCTGTGTTTGTGGTTCTCTGGCTCCGACAGGCTCTGAAACCCAAGACTCCTAAAATCAGAGTACCTCCAGGTAAGGGCTCTCAGAGGTGGTACAGTTGGCCCCCTCGCACACCTGGGTCCCCTTGTTCTGGTCAGGGCTCTTCATTTCAACAAACCATGTCCGCTCAGTGCACCAAAGCAGGGTTTAAAGGGCTGCGAGGAAGCAGGGCGGGAGGAGGCATCTGCCGACCTGCTCCCTCCCCACTCTCTGAAGGCTGATGCACTCATCAGGTTACTCATCCCGGCAAATCAAACAGCCTGCCGCCCACGATATCAAGGCTGTGTCACTTTCTTTTTTAAATCCTCCTCTGAGAATATGGGGGTTGTTGTTTTGTTTTGTTTTGTTGTTGTTGTTTTTTGTTGTTGTTTTTTTGTTTTGTTGTTTTTTGTTTTTTATCTTTACAGAGAGATGAAGGGGGTGGGGAGAGAGAGGAACGTCGATCTGTCACCACTCATACACACCCAGACCTGGGATTGAACACGAAACCTAGGTATGTGCTCTGACTAAAATCAAACCCACAGCCTGTTGGTATATTTAATGGTATACTATATGAGATGACTCTCCACCATATGAGATGACTCTCCACCAACTGAGCCATACCGTAAGGTGAGGCTGTGTCACTTTCAAACCCTCAGGGCCTGTCATAGCTGGAAACTTTTCTCTGCTCCTTGTTCTTTTCTGAAAGGAATAATCTGATGGGCACAGCTCATCAGATTGGGTTGTTTTCTTCTCTGGGCCTCAGAAACTCCTGCAACAAAATGGCAGGGCTTGCCAAGGAGGTCTTTCAGCTCCTCCCATGCATTGATTCTCTCCAACGCTAAGGTTCTTTGCAACCAAGTGCTTTAGAAAAACACCTTTATCCTGGTCACTGGGGAAGACATCTATTCAAAGGAATTGTGTTTGGGGCTATTCTCTCCAACTGGAGAAGTAACAAAACATAGCGCAGGAAAGTAAAGTGTCCTATTTCATTTATGTGACTGATGCCAGAGCACAATCCCCAAGTGGCGACCATCCCGACAGGAATATGAGGAGATACAATTCTCACAGGGGCTTTACAGGCATCCGACTGAGGACCAGAGGGCGGGGCGTTGACATCCCTCTGTGGGAAGTCCCCTCACCTTTCTTGGCCACTGAGGTCATTTTCATCCAAGTCTCAGTTCACAGCTGAGAAAACTAAAGGTCTTCTACCTGCTATTCAATGATTCCAACATAATTCATTTTAAATTCTAATTCCTTCCTTAACTGGGTGAAGCTTGGAAGGACACAAGATGTTACTACTTCCACCGCCTCCATGCACATCTATGGGTCAGGCCAGGCTGGGCTCCCCCAGGCACGGTTGCCGGGGGGTGTTTTATATGTTACACAGGAAGTGTCAAGGCACTCCCCGGTGGGGGATTGTTTTTCAGGTTGCACTTAAGAAGAAAGGCTTCTTTGTTCTGCAGAGAATGTAAAGCTCCTTCCTGCAGCCCAGGCCCCACGTTTCCACGGCAGCCCCTGGTCCCCACTGCGCAGCACAAAGAAGGGGCACCGTCCACAGAAAGAGCAGAGCTACTGAAAAAGGGATGCAGACTTTTCAGCAACCAAGGTCCCCGAGCCATGACCAAGGCTTTTAACACAAGTTGTTGAAGTCAGAAGAAGACCATTCGGCTCAGACTGGACTGCAGGGAGGGGGCGCCGGAGGCCCCGAGGAGCGCAGACAAGGGGGTTGGGGGAGGACTTTCCGACGGCTACCTGACAGCTCCTGAAACTTCCACGTGCGCAGAACTGGAAATCTCCTGAAAGTCAGGGACTTCCTTTCTAAATAAATGCCCTCATGCAAACACAGATACAGTGTTTTCTGCAATTTCAGCAGCTTCTTGCTCACCTTCAGCCAACCCGAGAACCCGTCTTCAGAACATCATGCTCCCGATGGCCACGTGTGTCTGCAGCCAGCCCTGGGGGACTGACCTGGCTTCCAGATGCCGGTGCTGGAGCCCAGGCCACAGCTGTCCTCTCGCCTTCTCTCGGATGTGCACGGGCCACACATCCCACTGTGCACAGTGACACCCACGCTGGGTGTCCTTGGTCCTCACCACGCCACCAGGGGTTGACACACTGGGGCATGTGTGGCTGACCTACATTAAGGGGCCATACCAGCAGGGTCTGTTTTACACAAACTGACTTTAAAAATATATATTGCCCAGCAGCTGAAACCTGCTTTGACCAGACTTTTGTGTGTGAGCCTCGGCTCACAACAGGGAACAACACTCAGCGGACTCACAAAGGAGCACGAAGGAGGCCAGATGTGGGCCTGCTGTGGCCGTGGCCGTGGCCGTGGCTGTGGCCGTGGCCGTGGCCTGCGCCAGGTGGCAAAGGGCTGCAGGCGCAAAGGAGCGCGAAGGAGGCCAGATGTGGGCCTGCTGTGGCTGTGGCCGTGGCCGTGGCTGTGGCCGTGGCCGTGGCCTGCGCCAGGTGGCAAAGGGCTGCAGGCTGTGGTTTTTGTTTTGTTGCATGGTCCAAACAAGCAAGGAACCGAGATGCTGGAGACCTGGGAGAGGAGGCCAGAAGTCCCAAGTCCGTGTCTGACACTCCCTGTTGCCTGGCGGCAAGTTTCCCGTCGCTGCCGGGTCTCAATTTTTCTGTCTGTGAAACCGAGGGAGGAAGCAGATTACACGGTGTCTGCCCCAGCCTGAGCGCGTCCTGATTCTCTATGAAGGAGGAGGGCGTGGGACAAGATAAGAGGTCCCACTCCAGCAGTTTCCTCCTTCAGGGTCTGGCCTGGGGCTCCCGATACCCAACACCACGGGGCCCTCTCCCACCCTCCCCCAGACCTGAAGGCTGGGGCTTTGTGGCAGCTAACACAACTTGCCTTGTGTTCTGCACTTGAGAGCTCTTGAGTTTCTGCTCCCCAGAAAGATCAGTTTCTTGCCAATGTCATCACTTTTAGCCAGCGGGGACCTATCAGTGGCTCCATCAGGCACTGGGGGCCCCGGCCCCCCCGGCTTTAAGTCTGAGCCCTGGGAACACCGGGGAAACTTAATTCTCGAACACCTTCCACTCAAAGAGCCACTGTTCTGCAAAGCAGTGCCGGCCCCTGCGTTTCCACAGCTTCCAGGTGGGTTTCCCACCCCAGACGTCGATAGGGCCCAACACGCCTGTGAATGTGTTGACCTGACTTCAACCGCAGGCTCAGTTTCAAAGGGTTGGCTGCGACCGTAGCCGCCCTCGTCCCACGTGGGCCGAGCTCCTGGAAGGCTGTGCGGCGGCTCAGTTCCTGGGAAGGCCGTCCCCTGAATGTGGGGTTTCACCCAGTGCCTCCAGGGGAGCCACGTCTTGGGGCAGGATGCCCATCTCTTGGGGGAAGCAGCCTTGGTTCTGGGAACTTCTGGCCTCCTCTCCCTGTTGTCTGCCCCAGAGGCTGATAGAAAAGAGACCAGCTCTGCCATCTGGAGAATCGGTGTGCAGCCTGCCGGCCCCTCCTACTTGCCCTGTGACTGGGCAAGTCATTTCTCCTCTGTGGGCCTCGGTTTCCCCTCTGGGCTAATAGAAGCGGATCTGCCCTCCTCATGGGGGGGATGAAAGTGCCCTTTAAATAAGAAACAGCACACAGTGCTTATCGGGAACCCACTCAACGAGGAGTATTTTGGACTTTCTGCTGTTTCTCTGCTTGCAGCTGAGAAATTAGCAAGCACAGATTGTGAAAAATCAGCCTGGTCTTTGTAATTACAAATGTGCACACATCCCACTGAGCATCATTTTCAAAAGGCATATTAAGCAGCAGAGACTGCAGGGGGGACCCGTGTAAACAGGCCTCCTCAGATCCTGGCGGAAAGGGCTGGGAGAGCGCAGTGTCCATGAGTCACTGGCTGCTCCCGCCCTCCCCCCACCGCTCAGCCTGGCGCTGAGTGCTCGTCTCCCGTGACGGGTTCCGGTTCACTGTGAGTGGGCAGGATCCTGGCTCTCCGCGGGGTTAGTGCTGCTCCAAACCCACACCAGGCCTGCAAGACCCAATCCTCTCAGACTTGAGGCTTTGCAGAAGCTCGCCCCCAGAAAAATCCCCCCAAGCCGTGGGCAGCACCCCCCTGACATTAGTCATTCGCCACTTTGTTTGCATGCCCACATGGTGCTTCTCGCACTGGGCTGGGAGCTCTTGTCCTTCGTGGTTCCCCCTCCTGGAGCCAGGCATACCGTGGGCTCCATTTTGAATAGAGGGGGGTGGGAGGAGGGACAGACCCGAGGTGTCATTATACTCTACATGTATGTTATCTCATGTGCCCTCACACCAGCCCCTGGGGAACGCTGCTTCTGCCTGACCGGTTAGGACGCTGATGCCCCATGAATCCTGTAACTGGCTGCAGACCACACATTCTGATGTTGGGATTTGACGCCACATCTACCCAAAGCCCTTGCTGGTCCTGGCACGCACTCGTCAAGCTGTCCAGGGGCACAAGTGGAAACAGGTATGAGCGGTAAAGAGCCCTAGCCAAGGAGGCAAGGGCCGTGTGTCAACTAGACCAGGAGTCCTGTGCTGACACAGGGCCAGGGTCCCCCAATGTCCAGCATCGTGCGGTGTTGGCTGGGCCACCTCTACTTCCAGCAAGGATCTCAGGAGCTATCGCCAGGGGTCCCAGAGCTCTAGGGACCACGGCGATAGGACAGGAGGGGCTTACTGTGGCCTGAGCGCCTGAGGGCCTCCACGGTGACACTCCACGTGAGTAGCTTCACCAGCCAGCTCCCCTGAATGTGGGTGCAGGGTCTCTTCGAAGGTGGAGACACTGACTGGGACATGCAGGAAGCTCAGGGGTGGAGGTGAGCACCAGTGTCTGGCTGCTGTGGAAGGAAGCAAAGGAGAATGTAATTGAACTTGGGGTGGTTAATGGAAGACTTACCAGATGATGGGAGGGTGAAGATTAATTCTGAAGCGGGGATGGATGTTATTTGGGAAGGGAAGGACATTTGAGGAGAGATGCGGTAAAAGATAGCATCGATCATTCACCGACTGCAAAGAGTTGAATCAAAGAGAGCAGGGCTGCAGGAGAGGGCCAGGGATGGCGGGGGAGGGGAGCAGGCAGGCAGAATTGTGAGGTCCTTGTAAGCTAGGATGAGGAGGTCGAGTTTGATCCTGAAGGCAGGGAGGTAGAAGAAGAATTTTGAGCAAGGTGTGGTGTGCTCGAGGCAGATTCTAGAAAGACCACTCTGTGGGCAGTGGGAATGTCGATCCCTGTCTTTGAAAGTGTCCCTGTCCAGGCTCTGAGAGCCAGTCTTGGTTCTGTGGGAAAAAGGTGTCCCTCTAATGAATTACTAATTGCAAACTGATCAGTCACACTCTGGGTGCTCTTGTCCAAGACCCCGGGTTCAGCTCCAGTCCTGTGAGTGATGGGTGTGGGCGTCTACCAGGAAGTGGGGCGGCCTGTCTTCTCGGAAAGAAGCAGCCATTAACTGCAGCCTTGAGATGGCAGCGACCTGGGCGCTGTTTATTTTTGTGAGCTGATCAAGTCCTCAGAAAGAGAAGCAAGCCTTTCAGCGAGGCCGCACATGCCTGCCTGGACTGCCGTGGGTCTGCGGGAAATCCCTGCTGACCAGGGCAGTCGCTGGGTGTGTGGGTGACAGTTTTTGGGGGGGGAGGGGCGGAATATGAGCCAGCCTGAGGAAGTGGGCACAGGGGGTGGAAGGAGTTCTGAGTACGACCGCACAGCGCAGGGTCCTAGAGCTGCCCCTGGAGTTCCCACCGGAGGAACCCCTTTCTTGCTGGGGCAAAAAGCCCCAATAATTTAAGATGCCATGTGTGATAGGTAGCTTCTACGATGGTCCCTCATACCCCCACCTCATGGCATTCACACCTGTGCCTGGTCCGCTCCAACTGTATGTACCAGGGTTGGGTGTGTGGTCAATTGCATCCAACTGAAGTGATAGCATGCCACTTCCAAGGTAGGTCATGAAGGACACATGTCTCGGTCATGCTCTCTGTCTTGGATCATATGTTTGGAGAGAAGCCAGCTGCCCTGTCCTGAGCAGCCCCATGGAGAGTCCATGTCATGAGGAACAGAAGCCTCTGCCAGCAGCCAGGTGAGTGAGCCTGGAAGCAGAGTCTTCAGTCCAATCCAGCATTCAAATGACTCCAGCCTCTGCCAACATTGGGGCCCCGGGAAGCTGCTCCTAGGTGCCTGACCCTCAGAAAGCTTGCAGGTGATTTGTTACACAGCACTGGCTAGCTGATACAACTCAGGAAAAATTTCAGTGTCTAAACATGGGTTTAGAGAGTGAGACCTGGGTCTGCATCCACACCAACCTTGTGATCACGGTCAAAGTAGTTAACCTCAGTACAGTGGGGCCTTGACTTACGAGTTTAATTTGTTCCGTGACCAAGCTCGTAACTCAAATTACTCGTATGTCAAAAAGTGAACAAGTGAGACACGTGATGCTGGGCTGATGTTGTGGCGTTCACTGTGACGTTCACTGTGCCAACTAGCGGTAGGGTATCTGAAGCTGGCTCATAACCCGAATTTTAGCTCGCAACTCAAAGCAAAAAATCAGCCGAGAGACGGCTAGTATCTCGAAAAACTCGTTAGTCGGGACACTCGTAAGTCAAGGCCCCACTGTAATTGATCTTCTCATTCCTCAAATGGGGTAACAACAGTGTCTACCTCAAAATTTTTGTGATGAACGTATCGTTATTAATGGATATCGTGCAATGAACCCGGGGCCTAGTACATATTTCCGTGTCACTCACTCTGAGCCTTTCACGATGTGGCTGCTTCTGCTAGAGACCCTTTCCTCCATCTATCCACCTGCCACCCTCACCCATCAGGATATTGTTATTAATGGATATCATGCAATGAACCCGGGGCCTAGTACATATTTCCATGTCACTCACTCTGAGCCTTGCTGCCTTTCACGATGTGGCTGCTTCTGCTAGAGACCCCTTCCTCCATCTATCCACCTGCCACCCTCACCCATCAGGCTTCCTCGGGTCTCGTTTGCTCCACCTCCAGTTCCTGTAGGTGCTGGTCTCTCTTGGCCCCCACCGGGCACTGGTGATTGTCCTGCTGTTTCTTTATCATACTTCATTGTCATTTTTTCTGGGCTGCAACAGTCTTAATGTCCTCTGGGAAGCTCGCACAGTAGGCATTCGGGAGACGTGCGTTAAAGGCATGGGTCCCTTGGCCTTGTATGGGGATGCCCAGGAGGGAAGAAGGCGGCTGGCTGCTGTGGGAACTTTGCCTGCAGCCCTGGCAGCTCTGTTTAGGGTTGTGTGTTTCACTCTCCTGTGTTTCCTTTTACCACCGCAGACACCTCTCACTATTCCATCCAGTTCCTTTTTGAATTTTATTTTATTTCATTTTTTTTATCTCTTTTCATAATTTCATCTCCCCTTTCAGCTTATCTTTTAAATAGGGGACAAGAAGTACTAGTATCATCAAGAATGTAAGCACACATTAAGTGAAGGAGTTGACATATCTTTATTCCTTCCATTTGGGGTTCCAACCTGGCCCTGGTTAATCGCTTCCCTCAGAAGTCAATCAAAGGTGGAGACTCTTATGCCCATACTCCTGTGCCACCTCCCCCATCCTTGCCCTGAGTGCAGAGAAGCCCGCCCAGTGGTGGCACCATATTGGCTTCTTATCCCTAAGACAACTCTGCCTCTAAAAGGGGAAGTCAGAGCTCCAAGTGCACAGGGGACCACAGGCCCCTCAGCAAGTAGGAAAGCCAGGTGTTACCCAACTTGGGCTTCAGCCCCAACACCCCTCTAGCTCACTGGCACACAACACACCTCACCTGGCCTCCGTGACCCTCTGTGGACAGGGACAATGACACCATGCTAATGGGATTTGTTTACCCAGTACCCCTTGAGTGCAGGCGCTGAGCCATGCCCTGAGCTAGGTCAGTGTCTGCCTGGGGAAGACATGTCCCGGCTCTCCAGGAGCCTCTCGGCCCAGAGAAAAGCAGGGTCTGTAATCAGAGCCTCTGCAAGGAGAGGCCATCACCTGGAAGGGACAGAGGACAAAGGATAACAGGGGAGAGGGACAGCCAACCATGGCCGGGAGCATGCAGGGATGGCTTCAGGAGGTGGCGGCACCCGAACTGAGGGAGGGCTCAGGGGTGAGGATGTGAGGCCTGGGAGGCAGCTCAGGCCCAGGGCTGAGATCTGGTGGGCGCAGGCATCTGTCTGCAGGTGTGCATGACAGAGGCAGGGGATGGAGCAGGAACTGGGGAGAGGGTGCTGGAGGCCCCGCACCAGCCAGAGCGCGAAGACAGAGAACTCGGATGGAAGAGTTCTGTGAACTCCGGCCCCTTGCACAAAGGCGAAGGCTGTCCCTCATTCCAGGCCGCTTTCCTTCCCAGCTGCCGTAGCCCACTCACAAAACATGCTGAAACCAGCACCTTTCTTTTTTCATAACCATCTTCTACACACTTGCAGAGGACAATCAAGTATGTGAATGTGCATGAGTTGTCGTATAATCAAATGATTAGCGATTTTCTGTCTAATTTTCCTTTCTTTACCCAGTTGTGTTTCCACTGATTTCATGTTTCAGGAACATAAATGCCGCTTCTCTGTGTTTTTAGGAGCAAATGGGGAGGTACCCACTTAATTCCATTATCCAAGGAACCAAATCACTTCTCCCTCCGTACAGTCTGCAGCCCAATCACCTGCGCAGGCGATGAGAAAGGAAATTACTCTGTTTTCCTTTTGCTTTTCCTGAGCTCATGGTATTTGAGAAAATTGAGTACGTTGTGCTTGACATTCAGGGCCCAGATCCTCAGTGCGAGGGAATAAATGGAGAATGTTGCTTGGTTACAGCAGCAAATATTCCATGGCATCCGTCAGCCCCTGTGAATGTCTTTGTAGATAAATAATATATTTTGTTTTGACACCAACTTCAATATTTCCGTTAAGGTAAGACTCGGAACATTGTAAACAGTCCTGTTTATCGACTTGTGCAGATTTCACTTTCTTGTTGAGAGTGTGAACACGGGGAGCCTCGGCCTAGTCCCGTGCCCTTGGCCTGAGTTCTGGTTTGCACGTGGCGTGGCCTTGGGCACAGGCGCCCCGGTCGCCCGGGGACAGCTGGAGGGTGGTTGAAAGAGCGCTGGACTTGGAAGTGAACAGACTGGATTTGAACCACAGCTCTGCTGTTTACCGGCTCTGTGACCATGGACAACTCATTTCTGTCTTCTGAACCTTTGCTTCCTCATTTTGTTAAATAGGGAAAATGACACCTACACCTGGGATATTGCAAAGTCAAAGAATGAGATGGCGCACGTGAAGGGCTGAGGTAGTGCCCAGCACATGCGTTGCTACATACAGTTGCATGGTTTCTGCGCTGCATAAAAATGCCCAGCCAAGGGGCACGTGTGGCTGGCATCCAGCCTTGCTTTTTTAATGTGCTGGTCAGTCATACAAGGTTCCTTTTTTAAGAAAATGTATCCATCCAGAGAAGTTTTGGGTGATTCATCCCCTAGAGAGAGTGCCTCTTTGTCATTTGCACACAGGCGCAGTGCTGGGAGAGGGGTCCCTGAGTCCAGGAAGCCAAGCTCCACCCACTGGTTTCTACTCCACCAACCTCCTGCTAAAGACCAGCCTCAGCTACACAGGGTATAAAAGTAGAGATGGCACCATGTCCCGAAGCAGCCAGTCATCGTCCAATGTCTCTGTTAAACGGTATTTTCTTAGAGTTGCAAACTGAAAAGAGAGCTGGAGATGGATGTGCTGATGGTCGCATAACAATGTGAATGTCTTCAATGCCACTGAGCTGTGCACTTAAGAATGGTTAGGATGGTGCATTTTATATTATGTGTATCTTACTTCAATTTAAAATAAAATTTTAAAAAATTTAAATATGCAAACACTATTTTTTTAAATTCAGTTCTATTTGGTGCTGAGAGGCAATACATGGATTCCTGACCCATGGGGAGTGGGGATTTGCCCTCTGGGAGTCAGAATTGAGAACTGTGAGGGGAAAAATATTGTCCTTTATGTTTGAGCTGAAATGCACTTTCACATAACTTTTCTCCATGGTGGTCTTCGGGGCCCTAAAGAGCAAGGAAATCAGTACACAGCCTGGGCTCACTGGGCTAATTCAGTGTGTTGATTAGGTTAGGTTAGGCTGTGCCATGCTGCAGAAAAAAATATCCCTATGACTTAACACAGCAGAGACATATCTATCCCAGTCTGCAAGTCCATGTTGTGTGTGTGTGTCGGGATGGGTAGGGATGGGTAGGGCACTTTCCCAAGACCAAACCCATGATGGTGTCACTGTGGGCTGCTGTTATGAGTCATGGCTCTGAGGGAAAGGCTGGAGAATCCCACACGAGCTTTTCCTGCTGTGTCCAGGAAGGGACACAGTTCACTGGCTGGTCACATGACCCTGCCCACCTCCAAGGGGCTCATGAAATATGGGGGAGCAGGTGGATGGTCCAGTGAGCATCACTGTCTCTGTGGCTTTCATCACTGCGGGCTGATTTGGTTGGGATCTGGGGTAGGGTGCTGTCCTCAGACCTTGGTGCTACTCTGGGTCCTGCAGGCAACCCCTTCCCATTGCCAGCGCTCGGTTTTCCTACCAGAAAACAAATGTGCTAAGTGCCATGCTGCCTACAGATAGGGAACCGGGTTTGGGTGTTCCATACCCGTGGTTCTCCTACATGTGCCCCCCTTGGCGTGAGGCATTCGGAAGCCCAGCTGGGAAAGACCCCAACAAATATGGGAACATGTGAAAAAGAGAAATCTGTTCAAGACACCAGAGCTCCTTTTCAAATGTTTGGCCCTCGATCGCTCCAAAACAAATTATGAGTGTGGGGGCGGGGGATGCATTTCCGTTCCTATTTCACCGGAGCCTGAGATGCCTACAGAACTGCCCCCTTTTAATAGCACCCGGGGTGGGAGGAAAGGCCTGGTCTGTGGCCACAGAGAGAACTTTTGTCTCCAGGGGTGTCTGACCTTCCTCCATCCTGAGGATTACCGTAACTTTTTAATTAAGGCAAAGTTTGTAGGGAGCTTGCTCTTTTGATGTGGCAGCTGGAGCTGGAAAACAGGCCCACGTCTGAGACTTTACTGCCCGCCGACGGCGCAGCAGCCTGCCACCCACACATCAGAGCCCACACCCCATAAACAGCCCAGATCGCGTTTCTTCAGAGCAGAGTGTGGGAGAGGGGCCTGGGACCACCATGACATGCATGGACCACCATTGCTAACAGTCTCATGGGGACTGGACCACCTGAGGGTCCCCCAAGAAATGGGGGTGGTGTTTTGAGATGGCAGAGGAGTGGGTGAGGTGACTTCTGGAGACCCATGACAAAGTTTTCACTCTTGGCCTTGATGTACTCCGATACCCAGACTAGACGGATTTGAGGAGGGGCCCGGAGTCAGCATGATCCTACAGCATCATCACACCAAGGCATGCGTTTCTGGTTCTGCTGGACCCGGGAAAGGACAGGGGCCTGCCTCAGTCACCTTTGCATCCCAGAGTCCCACATAGAGCAGGCCGGCCCTAAGGTGTTAACAGAACTGAGGGGAGCAACGGATAAGGTGAATGGTGAGGGTGTCACCCTAGTTATCCTCAGCACCCATTCATTGAAGCCCTACTGCGTACCAGGCATTTGGCCCCGGCACTGGAGGTTCATCTGAGAACAGTAACCCTGCCCTCATAGAGCTCATATGCTGCTAGACCTGAAGTTTGTGATGCCACCAGGATGTGCCAGGCCACCCAGCTAACCAGTGGCAGAACTGAGACCAGAATTTGGGTGACTGGCTCCCATGAGAGTTGTGTCTTACAAACTATCCCACTGCGGAACCCTCACAGGGTGTCTGGGCAAAGCCCAAAGCAGCCACATACAAGTGTGACATTTCTTTGACATTGCAATGCTTTCCCTAAAAAATTCATACAGGTGTTAAATACTCTACCATTTCATATCCATGCTTCTTTGGCTCTAAAATAATGGGGTAAGTTACTTTATATATATATTTATATTTATATTTTAAAGTTTCCACCTCCTAGATCCTGCATCTCTGTACTTCCCTTGGCACACGAACCTACACTTGGGGATCCACAGCTGGGAAGCCTGTCTCCCACTCACGTGGCCTCTTCTGAATGTTTACAGGCCTTGTGACCTGGCTCCTCTTTGCTTCCATTGTTAAAATGAATCACGCCGTAAGCAAAGTTTAAAACAACTGACACACTGGGAAAAACAATATTTGCCAATTACATTGCCTTCATCTCCCAAACATAGATCCTACCAATCAATGAGGAAAAAAGACCACCAGTTCCATACCCTCTATAGCCATTTATATGGGATATACAAACATAGGAAACTGCTGAGCCTAATTCATAATAAGATAAATGCAAATTTATATTACGTTGTGATACTGATTTTTGACTATTGAACTGGCAACAATCCTCACGCTGGCTAACACACCATGGGAGTGAAAGTGTACAGAAATAGTCCTGCTCACTTCGGCTGCTGTGGGGTGCAGAGTGTGAAGGCCTACGGAGGACAATTTGGTGACATTATAGAGAAAGCACATTCATAAACAAGATCTTCTTATTAGGTCAGCCACTTCGTTTTGAGGGTCATTTATTTATTCAGCACTGGGTAGAAACTCTATGGGAATAATGAGGGATATGCACAGAGCCTGCCCCAAGGAGCTGGTGACCCTATTTAGAGACATTGGAAATAGGACATAGTAAAAATAATTTTAGTTCTTGTTTATCAAGAACTCCCAAATGTAACAGGCCATTGAGCATCACAGCAAGCCTACAAGGTAAGTATTTTTATTTCCATTTTCCATCCAAAAAGCTGAAGTGGAGCATAACTGCCCAAGGCCATATACCATCACCCTGGAGCTGGATGAAGACCCTGAGGTGCCCATGTGCCTTCCACAGGGCCCAGCAGCCTGCCCAAAGGATGATGGGAGGCCAGTCACTGGGGAGCAGCCTGGAGGGTAAGAGACAGCATTTGTATTACTCCTTTTTGTTGTTGTTAATCCTCACCCCAGGATATTTTCCCATTGCTTTTTCACAGAGAGATGGGGAGGGAGGAAGGGAGGGAGAGAGAAACATTAATGTGAGAGAGACACATTGACTGGTTGCCTCCCGCACGTACTCCAACTGGGGCGGGGAGCAACCCTGCAACCCTGGTAGGTGCCCTTGACCAGGGATTGAACCCGAGACCCTTTGGCGTGAGGGCCAACACTCTAACCATCTAGCCACACAGGCCAGGGCAACATTTGCATCATTCTTAACTAGGTTTGAGGATTCCCTCTATTACCTGATACAGGTGTGACCCTGGATGAGTCAACAAATCTCTCTGAGCCCTGGCCTTTTTCTCCATAAAGTACAGTTGATAATAAGATTTTTGTGGACATTAATTGAGATAATGTCTTTAAAAGACTCAGCCTGTAGCCTGTCACATAGTTTGCACTCAATACATAACATAAAGAAGAAGGAGGAGGTGCTCGGGCAGTGACTACAGGCTTCAGACAGACCTGAAGGATGGGTGGGATTGAAGCTTGTGTGTGCCTGTGTACCAGGCCCTCTGTGAACCAGAGGCCCTCCTCAGAGCTGAGGCCTCATGTTGCACACATAAGCCAAGAACGGGCTGTTCTGGTACACTAAGCAGAGTTCCCAGAAGGTCATGGCAGTGGTCCACAGGCCGAGGACTCTCAGTGTTTCCAGCTTGGGAGGACCGAGGCCCTCGGCACTGGTCTCTCGACCCTGCTTTTCACGGAGGGAGGGCGTGGGGCACGCACTCAGAGCAGGGGGGTTGCCCCCAGCAGACCCGGGCCTCTTCCTGCAGCTCCCCCAGGCCCACAGCCACGGTCGGGGCTCAGGCAGCCTGGAGGCTGAGGAGCAGAGTGGCATTTTGGAAACTGGTCCCCTTTCCTCTCAGGTCTCCTGAGTGCAACAGTTAAGCTATTTAAAGGGGAAACCACATTATTATTGCAAGAAAGGGGAAAATTATCTGCCTTCATGACTTCCACGGAGGGTTAAACGCTAATGGGGATTCAAGAGGCTCTGGCAGGGTCCCTAGAATCACTGGGTCTCTGGACCTCTGTCTCGGGGTGAACTTTTAACTCTCAGAATGATCTCACAACGCTCTTTTCCCTCCCTGTCTCGCTGCCAAATTGACTCCCCAAGTCTGCGCTCCGTGTAAAAACACAATAAAACCTTATACAATCAGGAAGGCATTCAAGACTCATAAGAAATGATTGCCCTGTGACTGGTGGATTGGACCCCCCCCCCCTTCCTGTACCCTCAATGGGCCTTTTTCTTTAACAGAACAAATAAAAGAAACAGATGCAGGGCCAGGGCCTCTTGTGCTAACATGGCAGGGGCCTCACATGGGCCTGCGGAGGGTCCCGGGGAAGCACCATTCCCACGCTTAGCAAATACACATGGGGACAGCGAGGCAACACCTGCCCCAGATTGCTGCTCGGGGGACACCCGAACGCCTTTGGCCACTTCCTTTCTGGGTGTTCCTGGCTTGTCCTCCTCCTGTGCTGCCAATGAGGGCACCTGTCCCCAGGAGAGCCACCAGGGCCCAGTTGGCATTCCACGATTCCAGAGCCAGCTGACCTCTTTCCCCTCATGCCACATCCTACAGCTGCTGGGACCACCTTCCATCTGTCACGTGTTTGCCTCCTGTCCTGCTTGCTCCTGCCCCTGCACTCGCACCTTCGTTAGACTGCAAGCTCCCGATGGGCAGGGCCCGTCACTGATAACGCTCAGTGCTTGGCACAGCGCCTGGACATGGCAGGTGCCCAGCAAATGTTTGTCAAGCCAATACGTGCAGTGAGGAACACGGTGCTTGTTGAACTGGGAAAAGACCACCCTAGCTGTATGCTCTTTCCATGTGCGGTCCCAGGGCCTTTGGATGTCTCTGCTTCCATTCCCCAAGTGTGTTGTGACTCTCAGCCACCCTGGCTCTCCTGAGTGGAGTCCTGTGAGACACCCCGGGACACCGCTTCCACGCTGCCAGCAGCATGTGATGGTGGGGAGGGGACGTCACCGGGTACACAGTCCCCTTCTGCACAGAGAGCTGCTTCTCATCTCTGGGACTAGCCTCCTGTGCTCACGTGCAGGTCTGGAGGCACCTGATGTCTGGACAGTGTGGGTCAACCCCAGGGCGGCCACCAGGCCCACTGTCTCCCAGGGATCTGCATCCACTTGGAAATGACAGAAGGGCAGGAACGGGTGACCCTGCATGTCCCTTGGAGGAGATTGGCCTTAGGTCTCTGTGCTCCACAGCGAGGGCCCCCTCCTGCTCTGTACAAGACCTGGTGCATCTGTGCGTCCCTCGTCCTGTCCACCAACCCATCGCCTTCCCACAAGTTCCCTTTTACATGAAGTTGGCTGGGGCTGGGGCTGGGTTCTGTGGCTTAGAAGAACCCAAACACCCTAAATCAGATTTTCTCAACCTCAACCCTTGGACATTTTGGACCCGATAGTTCTTTGCTATGGCACCTCATTGGTAGCTGTTGTGATGGATAACCACTGAGTGGGGTGGCCCTGATGCTCTGCTGCAGCCTCCGCCTCTGCTTCGGGTTGGCCAACCCTGGCACTGTTGACATGGGGGCTGGGTGATTCTTTGGTGCGGAGGCCGTCTTGTGCATTGTAAGATGTCTATTCGCATCCTTGGCCAACACCAGGTGCAGCCCCTTAATTGTGACAAATGTCTCCAAACATAGCAAAATCGTCCCTGGCAGCTGAAACCACTGCTGTAAACTAGGTTAGTGGCTGAGAGCCAGTGGCCCTAAACAGACGTGATAGTTAAGTCTGCACTGTTCGGCGAGGCATTGAGTCAGAAGTTGGAGCGCCCGGATGTCTCTGGCCCTGACCCCCCTTCCACTTTGCCCCAGCTCGCCGAGCCCCGCCCGTGGGCCACCTTCCTCCCAGGCCACACCCGAGCACAGTGGGAACAAGCTTGAAGAAAGCCAGAGAGCTGCACAGAGATGACGCTGGAAGATCCGTTTCCACCTCAGAGTGGGTCTTTACTTCTCAAAGAAGTTAAAAGCTGCTTCTTGGCCAGCTGGGCGAACCTGACGATAACCAAGGAAAGCGAATACATATCCAGACCAGTGGAGTCCGTCTGAAGTATCGACGTTTCACTTATCATATTGGGTGGCATTCCACAGACAACAGCGAAATTGTTCTTGCGGAGACAAGCCTGTCTTTCTTCCATCAAACGCTCTTTCTGCTGTAATGACCAGCACGGCGGGGGTGGGAGGCGGAACAAGGTGAAATTATAAACCTTGGAGATATGAAGGCTCAGAGGCTGCCCTTTCAGACAAAGCCCAGCTCCGACCCTTTCTCACACTTCACATTGAAACCTCTTGGAGCTTTGATAAAAACGCAAACTGACGTTTTGTTCTCCCCGTCTCAGGCAAGCCTTGCTCACCTCGGTGCTTTCCAAGACCACTTAGGCAGAGGTCCAGTCCCAAACAGGTAATGCTTAAAATCCTGACCTTTGACCTCCATGCTTTTCTAATGCTCAAGGAACAGCTCAGGTGAAAGGGGAGGGAGGCAGTGCTCAGCGTGGCCTGGGAGTCAGGAGGCCAGAGGTGGGTCTCAGCTCTGCCTCTGACAGGAAAGCTCGGGAACCCCTTTCCCTCCTCGTGGCAGTTTCCCCACTTCCATGCTGGTGTTGGACTAGATCAGAGAGTCCTAACCTTCATCCAGTTTCTCTTTGTTAATCTGAGCCCATCCTTCAGAAATAAGCCTGTACACTCACACTGACACATCATTTCATAAAATCAGGAGGGTTCTTGGAGCCCTCCCCACCCAGGAGGCCCAGGGTAAGGCTGCTGCAGCAGATGACTCTTAATGAGAAGTCCCTTTCCTGATCCTACTTCATGGTGGCCCAAGCCCACAGTTCAGTTTCATGCTATGACGGACAGCACATGAACTCCAAACACGTCTGGTTTGCAATCCCAGCTCCTTCTCACCGCAGCTCTAGGATATTGAGCAAGCTTTCTAATCTTCCTAAGCCTTATCTTCTTCATATAAAACAGATAGTAGTCACCTGTATTTAGTTCTAAGCATTAAATTATATATTGTATGAGACCACCTGACACCTAGAACATTTTTATTCATTTTTGCTTTTCTACCATCTCCCTCTTCCTCCCTTGGCTCCTACTAAGTTCCTCTTAAAGTAAGATCAGAAAAGCAGTCAGTACATCAGATTATTTTGGTGTCTGGGCAAGTCTGAGGGTATGATTGTATATCAGTTGCTTACAGACATGGCATCCGAGGAATGAATCGACATTGCAGGAAGCAACTACTTCACCAATTGTGTGGCTTTGCTTACTTGGACTAACCTCTCTGAGCCCCCCATCTGTGAATGAGAATGAGAAGACCACCTAAAAACTATCCACCCAGCCCTGGCTCATGTGGTTCAGTTGGTTGAGTGTCATCTGGTGCACCAAAAGGTCGCTGGTTTGATTCCTAGTCAGGACACAAGCCCAGGTTGTGGGTTCAATCCGTGATCAGGGTGTGTAAGGGAGTCAACCAATGTTTATCTCTCTCTCTCCCTCTCCTTTCCTATCTCTCTAAAATCAATAAAAACATATTTTTAAAAAAAGAATTGGTGGAATGGACTTAGCAAATTAAAAACAATGTTTAAAAAAAAAAAAACTACCCACCCAGAGATTTCCTCCTCTATACCAGGTTACTGTGAGGATGACAAGAAATAACCTACTAGGAAGGGCTTCGTAAGCAGCAAAACGTGAGGCAGGCACTTCATCCCCATCATTATCAGGGGTTATCAAGAGCTTGTTTTCCATTGTGAAGATAGGAGGATCTTCTCCAACCAGAAGGTCAAGTGTATAGAAGAGAAAGTGACAAGTGACATTGAACAAGGGCCATCTCAGAAACAAAAGGTGACTGGTGCTGTGAGCTAGCTTACTGGTGTGTTGGTGAGAAGTACAGGGAGGACAGAGGACAATGCAATTTCTTTTCCTGTGCATTTCCCATACATACATCTGTCCTCGCTGAAGGCCCAATCTATCCATTTCTCATTTAGTGCTCAGTTTATTGGATGCTGCAGCACAACGGCCAAGAGGCTGAGTGAAATGGTAAATCTAGTAATAAAATATCTAAATGACTTATAAATAAGGTTTCGGGAGGCTTTGGTAGGTAAGGCAGCACATGGCTAGTCTAACAAAATCCCCATGTTTCAGAAACTCTCCCCCAGACACCTCCATCCAACACGCAGACCTTTTCGTCTTTATTGAGCTGAGCCGCCAACTCGAACATGTGCAAATACAGATTTAACAGGCAAGCGTGCAGCCAAAGCCAGGACTGAAAGTGTTTGAAAAGGCAGATCTGTTTGATGAGCAAATAATGTGTGATCAATAAAGACTTGTCGGAATGAAATGAACGAAGAGCAGCTGTTTACTGAACATCTAGCCTGGTGTGGATAGTATGCAGGCTGAGCCAGAGCAACACAGAGCAGCGGGGGAGGAGGGCTCAGGCCTGAGCAGTGTGTTTTAGAAAGATAATGCTGGGGTTCCTCACCAATGGGGGCCACCTGGACTGACAGTAGGGTAGGCCATACTCCCAGAAGGCCCTGCCTGAAGGCACCTGGTGTCTTAATGCCAACGAAAGGAATTTAATCAGAAACCGATTAGAAAGCTACACCAGGCTTGCAAAAATTATGCCTAATTCACAATAGCCAAAAACTGGAAGCAACCCAGTGCCCACTGATGAACAAAATGGATAAACAAAATGAGGTATATCTATAACAGGACTATCATTCAGCCTTAAAAGGAAGGATATTCTGACACACACTGCACCGTGGATGCAGCTTGAGGACATTGTGCTAAATGAAATAACTTAGTCACAAAAGGCCATATAGTGTGATTCCACTTAACTGAGGTTCTTAGAGTAGTCAGATTCAGAGACAGGAAGTAGAGTGGTGGTGGCCAGGGGTCGGGTCAGAGGAAATGGGGGTTCGTGTTTAATGGGAACAGAGTGTCAGTTTGGGAAGATGAAAAAGTTCTGGAGATGGATGGTCATGATGGGGGCACAACATGTGAATGTACTTAATGCCACTGAACTATACACTAAAAATGGTGAAAATGGTGAATTTTGTTATGCCTATTCCACCACAATAAAAACAAATTGATATCTTTTGGAATTTGTGGAGTCTCCAGGACCCTTCCAAGATGCTCACAAAGTCAAACTCTGTTTGTGATGTCATGAAGACGTGACTTGCCACTTGCTGTGATGGTGTTGATATTTGCACTGATGGAGTAAAAGTGCGTGAAATTGCTGGTGCCTTATCACAGAGCAAGGCTGTGGCACCCAACTGGACCAGGAGTCACTTCGTTCTGAGGCACTCTCAATAAAAAATGTATTCATTTATATTAAACATGACTTTTTCAAAACAGAAAAAAAAATTAGTGAGAAGAATGGCATTGACATCTTTGAAAATCTTCTTAAATCGGGCTTGATGGATGATGGCTGGGTTCTTATAGCTGCTTCTCTACCCAATCTGAATGTCCTTGATGCAGCAGCACAAAATATTAATTTAATGAAGGCTCAACCCTTGATCAGGCATCTTTTTTATACTTTGTGTGACAGATGGGAAGTCTTTACAAAGCATTTGCACTGCACACTGAAGTACCAGGGCTGCCTCCGGGCAAAGTGCAGTTGTCTGAGTGTAGCCACCTTTTTTGAGCATCATTTTGATTGGAGGCACCACAAACACAGAGGAAGCTTCTTCAGATGGAGCTTCTTCAGTGGCAGACATTTTCCCCGGAAACAAAGAAAGCAAGCCTGCCACTTTAAGGAAAACAACTCACAGTATGGTTGCCAAAACTAAAATGGAAGTTTTCAAAAGAAACTTAGGATTTGGGGTAAAATGCACCCATCATTATGGTTTCCCCAATAATTAAAGAATTTTGATATGGTTTCAGATTCCATATCACAGCTAAGCTTTAAGAAACGACTTCTTACTAAGTTTTGGTGTACTATCAAAAAAGAATGCTCACCATTGTCTGAAAAGGCGATGCTCTCTTTTCCAGCCACAAGTCGCAGTGAGGCAGGGCTTTCTCCACAGACTTCAATAAAAACAACGCATTGCAACAAAGTGTGTAGAGAAGCAGCTCTAAGAACCCAGCCATCTTCCATCAAGCCTGATTTAAAAAGATCTGCAGAGGTGTCAATGCCATTCTTCTCACTAATTTTTTCTGTTTTGGAAAATAGTCATGTTTAATAAAAATACTTATGCTAACATGCAGTAGGTTTTTTATTACTATTGTTAAATGCTATCTACACTAATAAAAGAGAAACATGGTAATTGGCGTACGACCGCTACCCTTTTCATTGGCTAATCAGTGAGTATATGCAAATTAACTGTCAGCCAAGATGGCGGCCGGCAGCCAGGCACTGAAGCGAGCAGGGAGGCTTGCTTGCTGCAGACTCCAACGTTCCCCGCCTAACTTGCCAGCCTCTCAGTTGCAACTCTAAGCAACTATATACTATGTTGCAAATAAGAAGCTAAACAAAACCCCAGAAAAGGGCTTCCATTCAGCCGGGCTCGGACCGCAACATTGTATCTATGTTTTCAGCAGCAAGGCCTCAAAGCTAAAACTGGCCCAGAAAAAAAAAAAAAAAAGAGAAGAAAACAAGGAGCGGTTGGAAGCTTCAGTCACTCGCCAGCCGGAAAACAGCCCTCAGCCCCTCACCCAGACAGGCCAGGTACCCCAGTGGGGACCCCCACCCTGATCCAGGACACCCTTCAGGGCAAACCAGCCAGCCCCTACCCATGCACCAGGCCTCTATTCTATATAGTAAAAGGGTAATATGCCTCCCAGCACCGGGATCAGCGGAGCAGCGAGGCTCCCGGCACCGGGATCAGCATGACAGGGGGCAGCGCCCAAACCCCCTGATCGCCCTGCGGCTCTGTGTGTGACAGGCTGCGGCGCCCCAACCA